>NW_009799102.1:1855626-2028172 GCF_000213175.1 Neurospora tetrasperma FGSC 2508
CCCCCCCCCCCCCCCCCCCCCCCCTCTCCTTGTTCTTCTCCCCTACTTCACGCTGAACCTCAGAACCCATCCTTCAACGGCTATTCTGGCTATCGAGAGTATATATGACTTTCAATACTCGTTTAGGTATCTACTAACCATCTCATGAACCCAAACAGACTATGGCCCAAGGAAGCGGAAGACTAGAAGTCTCGCCTTCCAATTAGTCGTAGCGGCAGTGGCACGTCAGTTTCACCACTGCTCACCCTCGCACCTTCGCGTCCATCGCTGTTATCGATACCATCGTCATCAACATCATCAGCATCCTCGATGAAGAGTACAAGGAGTACAGTAATCACAAACGTCCCGAGTAGGATGTCCAAAGAGGCAAGACTAGAAAGCTTGGAAGCAGTCTTGGTGTCTTTGAAGTATTAAAGTACCGAGCTGGATTGGTATCTGGGCGTTACGGTTGTCTTTTTATTTATTTTTTTTCTTGGGTCTTGCCCCTTCTTTCGGTTGTGGTTGTCATATTCGTAAACGAGAAAAGAGAGAGACACAGTAACGCGGTAATAGGAACGAAAAGGTGGATGTATGTGTTGGACCTGTACATTTTAGAGGATTAGCAACAACCAAGCGGGCGAAGCGAGCAGTGAACGTTTAGTTGTGCTTTTGTATTTTGGTGGCATCTGCAGTTTCTGTCTGGAGTTTAGCATTGGGACAAGAGGTTGTATATATACCCATACAAACTGACCGCGTTGCTTTAACAAAAATAAGTCGGTCACTCAAAGAGTATGACGAACGAGGCCGTGTAGTATATCAAGCGCATTGTTGCGTGTTTGTTTGACGAGATCATTTGGTGAAAGTGATGAGGCTGATGAAGTCGGCAGGACGGGTGCAAATGAAGAGGCGTGTCCACGGGAAACATGGGCACACCAGAGACGAGCGACCCAATATGAAAGCGTGAGCATTTGCTAGAGATATCGTTTTTTTCTAACACATATCCTTCCTTTCACCCATCACCATCCTTTGTCCTAAACCACTTGCTTGTCTTCGTGTATTCAGCATCAGTTTGGTTTTTGTCCATACACAAACGGTACGAGAAGAAGAGTACCAAAACAAAAGCTGCCCACATTTTAAGACATGTGCTGATAAAAACTTAAAATAAAGGCCATCAAGGCATATCTTTTCCCACCAAAAACACATACATAATCACCCCCTAAATTTCCATTCTCAAAAAAGTTAACGAACCGCAGCAAAAAGGTGTTATGGTGAGACCATTTAAGTTAACGCCGATCGCCATGCAGACTCATAAGGTTTAAGAATCAGAATCGAAAAAAAAAAAAAAAAAAAAAAAAAAAAATTCAAGTGAGATGAGCTGAAAAAAAAGTTGAGAAACTGAAATGCTATGCCGCTTTATTCATCCATCTTAGATCATTTCACTATGATGCAACCCCGTCTTAAAGTCGCTCTGGCCCGGTTGCTGCTGAGCAGCAGCAGCAGCAGCAGCACGCATATGGAAGTTCATGCTTTGCGACATGCCGGGCATGGGCACGCTTTCATACGGAGCAGGAATCATCGGAGCAGCCTGGTTGTCCCTCATTGCTCCTCTGCTCCTGCTAGCCGAGCGCATGCGCTCAGTCACGCGCGAGATGCGACCGCCGATGCTGTGGTCGATGCTGCTGCGGCCACGGGCGTGACCGTTTCGCGAGGAGGGTGCCGGAGGAGAGAGGATGGGCACCACGATTTCCTTGGGGATAGGGGCCGTGTTGACGGGTGTGTATGAAGTGGATGGTAGCAGCATAGGCGGAGGGGGGGGCTGTTGCTGCGGTTGCTGAGGTGGTTGTTGTGGTTGGTCGTCGTCCATGACGATCTCAATCATCCCCGAGCTTCCTCCGTAAACCACTGGCTTAGCACCGGCCAGATGAGGAAGCGGGGCAGGCGGTGGTGGTGGAGGAGCAGCGAGATGCTGAAGTTCTCTGAGCATGGGCGGCGCCGGGGGCGGAGGGGGAGGGGGAGGGATGGGGCCGTCGTTTCGGCCAGCATCATGAGATGGCCTGCGACCCATTATGGGCTTCGGCT
Source organism: Neurospora tetrasperma FGSC 2508 (assembly GCF_000213175.1). Lineage (NCBI taxonomy): Eukaryota > Fungi > Ascomycota > Sordariomycetes > Sordariales > Sordariaceae > Neurospora > Neurospora tetrasperma. The sequence continues at coordinate 1,857,685 of NW_009799102.1, forward strand.
CTCCACCTACACTGGGCTGTTGAGCGTGGAAGCCCCTCAGGTTACTCAAGGCGCCTGCTTGAGGCGGCACAAGGTCTTGAGGAGGAGCAGACATGGACCTCTGAATGAATGGTCGGTTGAATGCCGATGTAGGCGGAGTGTAGACGGTCGATGGAAGCAACATTGCAGGACTCTTCATCGGCGGTTCGACCTCTTGTTGCTTGAGTTCAACCTGCCTCTGTGACACTTTATCCGGCGAGGCCTGGTTAGAGCTTGCGGCCGAGGTCTGTTGAAAGTTGGCGGGGATAGCGGGAACGGGCACATTGTTCCTGCTGGCGTCCGAACCTAGAACTAAGCGCATAGCTTTCGGAGTGGCAGGAAGGCCAATCGATGGCCCACGATTGGCATACATGCTCCTTCCAGCGCCCTGAGAGCTAGGATCAACGCTTGCACTGCGCGCTGGCATATCTTCTCTCCTAGGAGGGACAAAGACGGTGCTTGGCAGCTCCATGACGGTGTCCAGCCGGGCAGGAGTAAGCTCATCAGGATGTAGGATCGGGGGCGCGGACGGTCTTCGTGCGAGCGACCTCCGACGTTCTTCAAGCTCACGCTGTGCCTGCTCTTTCTTCAGCTGTCTTTCGTTCATCATGACTTTCAAGTCGCCTGAACTGTCCGTAACAAGCTGCATCGGCGCAGGCGTGGGCATCGGGACAGGGATACGCTGTCTGCGATCTGTTTGGTGGCTCTCCGACCTCTTGTCCGACCTCTGGCGACTTGTAGACCTCTCCCGACCACCCCAGTCATGACCACGACCGGAGATCGGCGATGTGATGCTTTCTCCCCTTCCATTTTTGCTTACACTCCGGTTGTGCCTCTGCCGGAATTTCTCGCGGTCTTCCAACGCCCTTCTGTAATCCTCCTCATCCTCCGAGCCATAAAAGTGCGCAGCCTGACCTGACATGGGCACTGGGGAGGATGGCGATCTCTGCCTGGAGCCTTCGCGGCTGGCTTCACGGCCGCGAAGGTCGAGTGCTGGGGGCTTGCGTCTCTCGGAACTGCGCGCGCGGCTTGAGCTGCGGCCATTCCTACTGGCACCACGGCTTGCCATTCGCACCCTGGATGTTTCACGGCGGGTATTGACCTTCTTCGCCACGCTGGGCTGGTCTTGCTCGTCTGAGAAGTCAATAAGACGCCCTTTACCATGCCCAAGTTGCTCAAGGTCTTCCCGGGGAGTAGCAAGGTTGATCAAGTCTTCGGGAGACATGGGAACTGGAGACTTTGGAGATCTCTTCCCACCCTTGGGCGTGTAACCCCTGGAAGAGCCTCTGCCGCGGTCTCTGGACAAGTCCCCGTCGTCCCTGCGTGAGCGGCTGGTTTCGCGGCCGTTGCCATGACCATCTCTGCTGGTTCCTCTGGCGTTTCTACTACTTCCAGCAGCCTCAAGACTATGGTAATACTTGTCCATACTCTTGCCTGGGACATGATTCCTGTAGCCTCTAACACTAGATGTTGCAGATGCAGATGTCGCAGAGCTGGCCACTGAACCTGACCCCTTGCGCCTAGATGGCCAGTGATACTGTGCGTTGGAGATAGAATTTCCTGACTGTTCAGGGGAGCTCGGTTCATCATGGCGCGTGTCGTTGTGCACAGGAAGAGATAGGTCGAGGCCTTCTGGGATGCGGCTGCGAGACCCATTCCTTCTTTGTCTGCCTTCCATCAGCGCCGCTACGGCGGCTGGTGAGGGAGAAGGAGGCGGCGGTGCCTTGGCGTCCTTGAAGACACGAGGGCTGGCAGTTTGTGCTCTGGGCAAGTCGTACCCCGGTGTTCTGCTATCGGAAACCTCAAAAGACATTATATTCGCATAAGGATCGCCGACCGGCTTGCTGATTGCGGTCAAAAGCTCGCGATTATCCTGGGTCGCCTCTCCGATGGATGGAAGACGATGTCGACCAAAACCACCATTTGGCGGGCGCGCAGAGGAGGGTGTATTGAATTGGCTTCGGTTGTTCCGTAAGACGGCGGTAGTAGGGTCAGCTCCGCCAGGTGAAAGAGCTGACTGAACAATTGGAGTGGCTCCTGCCGCAATAGGAGTTCTACCATCATCGTGCCCAGAGAAGAATTTGGACTTGTTATCTCCGAAGGTGGTAATAAGCTTGAGGGCCGAATTCTTTGCAACACTCCGCTGGGGGCCATGGTTCCTGGCAGGGGGTGAGAGTGGAGGACTGGTGACCTCGTTGACCGTCGCTGAGATGCTTCCGAAGGTAATCTGCTGGGCTGAAGGAGACGTCCATGGTTCTGTGGATTCATGGCCGGTGCAGGCGAAACATCGGATGGCGAGCTGCTGTTGGCCATGTTGTACAGCCCATTCTCCCCACTTCCTCACGATCTGGACTTGACGCTCCCACGTCGATGGGAAAAAGAGGCAAGTCAAGATCAGGGCCTCCATGTACTTTTTGTGAGAGACGTAGATCTCAATCGCATCGTTGTGGTCACCCAATCCGATCATGATTGTTGCCGCCGCGTGAACATCACCGCTTTCCAACAACCGCTGCACGTAGGCTCGCCCAAGTTTGTGCTGTGATGCTTGTCCTCCAATGCCACTGAGAGCCAAAAGCATCCAATCAGACGATGTCATGTTCTCTGATCCCATAGCCATGATATCCGTTGTGATGTCTCCCAACCATTTCGCAAGCAAAATCCGATTCGTAGACCCCAGAGGATGCCGAGACATTTCATCCCGAATCAGGTCTTCGATGTCCTTGTTCCATCCGAATATTGTGCTCAGCATCTGACGCCGCAGATCATCGTTTGTAAGTCGGACACCATCGTTTATTTGTGGCGTCTTGTAGGGCATATCTTGCAGACGGCTTTTGGTAAACTTAAACAGGTCAACAACTTTCGCGTCATCGGGACTGCGAGGCACCTCATGGCGCAACCTCGATGGCCTTCTCAAACGATAGTTTGAACTGCCCATAGAGACGGAGCTCGTGGTCGACAAAGACTCCCTGTCTCGCCTGTACCGATGATCGTGCCCGGGCAAACCAGATCTTAGTGAAGACCCTGCAGAGATGTATGTGTTTTCCGTCATTCCACGAGAGACCGCGGATGGGGCATATTGATTTCGTCCCTGCGTGTTCGAGTTGGATGACGTGATGGAGACACTGGATCGACTTCGGCTTGAGGTAGGGCTCGTTGGGCGATATCGGTCGGGCTCAGACTGCCCTTGAACAAGCCTAGCTAACGGTGACATGTGATCATCACTCTCAGATAGATCAGCGTGAATCGCAATTGGCACTCCGTGATCGGCATTGTGATGCATCACAGTCTGGCTTTTTTCTTGTTCTTCGAGCGAGATAGGCGGCGAAGGAGGTAACATGTTAGCAGGATGTTGAACATTGTTGACCATCATGGCCGGCGCATTAAGATCGAACTGCTGGACCGAGTTGTTTGCCCCAAGAGTGAAGAGAGTCGCCCCGGGCCCATAAACAGCCAACCCTCTGGCATGTTCCAAGGTTGGGATTGTATCGTAAGTAACATGTTTTGTCCTTACATCCCATGATATTGTTTCACTATTATTCGAGTGTGTCAGCGATCGCACAAAGAGCAGCAGGTACCGTAAAGCAGCGAACTGACCCTTCTGAATATTGAATAATACGACCGTTTTTAGACCAGCCCATCCAATTCGGTCCTGTGAGGTAGTTTTCTGTCCTTTTCAAAATTCTTACCACCTTTGCCGGGTCATCGGCATTGTACTGTTTGGAAACGCTCCATACACGGAGATCGCCATCGTGTGTTTGTACGGCCAACATGTCCGACTTCTGCCGTGAAGACGAGGCATGCCATGCCAGTGTTACGATGGGGGAAGGCCCGCGCGAGGTAGTAAGATTGTGAAGGATGGTGAACCTAGGCTGAAGTGTTGCGATCAAGAGCGAGCCGTTTTGATATCTGCAGCGAGACAGTCAGTCTCGGCACCTTCTTAAGGATACCCTAGAAACCTTGTGCTTACCCAATCGCAAAGGTCCTGCAATCTGCTGCCGGGGCAATAGCTGTGATGGCGATTTGATCAATGGTTCTTGCGGAAATGTGCTCAGACGTAGTGGGTTCAAAAAGGATCACATTGCCTTGAATGTTGCCTGTTCTCGCCTAGTTAGCCATGTTTATACGATAGATGAAGCAAAGATATACCCACCAAACGCAACATTGCCATTGTGCATCCAGGCAGCGCAGGTGAGATTTTCATACGAAGCGAACCTTGCGACCTCATCTCCGGTCATGAGGTCCCATACAATCGCAGTCTGCCCGGCATCATAACTGACCACCAACCTCCCTGTGCCCATCTCACTGAGATTGTCGACTGCTAATAGCTGCACCTCCTCGGTATGGCGGGCGAATCTCCTCTCTATCGACAGGCTGTCATGGTGGCAGCATACAATCGAACTGCCCTGGGCGTAGAGGAACATGGAGGCCGTGGCCGCACACGGCTCGAAGTACCGGGGAACAGCGCTCGGAGTCGGAGCCATGGCGAAGTCTTGCATGTGGGCAGTCCGTCCCTTGGATGAGGCTGGAATCGAGCCGGTACGGCTTCTCGAGATGTGTCCGGGGACCGACATGGTGACAAGATATGTGGGGAGGAGTTATTATGTCCTTTGGGTCGAAGATCTTGAGACCAAAATGTTAGTCGGGAGACTGCATGGGCGGCAGGCCGTATGTACCTTTTCGGTACAGGCATGAAATGGCCAACCCGGAACTCTCAAGGTGCAGACCGGGAATGGACGGCGTACAAGTGTAGAACATACCGAGCGGTAGGGAGCTATCACCCTCCGGGACTTCTTAACGAACCAGGACGCGTGGCGAGGCTACACAATCCGAACCCTAGTCATCACATGGGACACTATGCTGTCTGTTCCCGCCCAAGCTGTTCCTCCACGTTCAGCACGCCGAGAGTACGGAGCTCGAGGCTATATTTTGCGGCATACACGGACTTGTTTCGTTGGAGTCGGTGGCGGTTACTGTGGCAATCGTGTTTCGTCTGGGTAAGGCTATATGTTGAGAGGGGTTTCTTCCTTTGCTAAGGTGCAGCGAGCGTCGGTTGGAAGGGGAAAGTCGAAGGCGAGTGGGAACAGAAGATCGGGAAATGGTAGGGTTGCACGGGAACGGCTCTGGAAACAAGATACACGGCGTAGGAGACGCAGGAGGCGTGTATGGCGAAAGGTTGTAGTTCTGTTTAGATGAGGACGAGGGGGGGAGGGTAGCGGTAAGAGGACCCGTCTTCGAGCTTACTCGCCTAAGGTCATGGAGGAGAGAAAGAATCGAGTGGGATGATGGTCCAAGGAAGCCCCAGCTGGATGCTGTGCCAGGCGCTTGTTGTGCTGCGAGATGATGCTCTTGTCTGCTGATCCCAAACAGCAAACAGCTCGATGCGCGGAGCAGAGGCTTGGTTTGGCAGCGGGTAAGGAGGAAGAAAAGCAGAAAGGAAAAAAGGTGACGATTATGCCTGTGACTTGCACCAACGTGAGTGGTGGTGTGTGGCAGCAACAAGTTCGGGCCAACCTGACGAGCGCTTAGCACAGAGTCCCAGGACGCGGATGCGAGCTGTCACTGGACAGTGCGTGTCATGAGAAAGCACCCCTAAGATGAACCCTTGCCCAGTGAGGAGCTGACTCCAGGTTTCCAACCTACCTAGTAGCTAGCTCCTAGGCTTGCTGCTGCTACGTTGGCGTGTCCGTCCTCATCGTGGAGGACGTGAAATCCTGTGTATGGCGGCCTTATCCTGCTAGTCGTTTTCTGCCCTCTGACCTCTGTCCCCTGTATCCATGCCGTTTCGAGATTTCAGAGGGCGAATCTGAAAGCGCATGCGGACCGGCTCGTCTTGCCATTGCCATCTTATCTTCTCGCTGGCCTGCCCGTCTGGCCTTCTGGCTGTCCTGGATGGAAAAGCTGGAAACACTAGCGAGGCGGCACTCACCCACTTCTAGCAACTGGAGAAAATCTGGTTAGGTCGCAACAGGGGCACGACGCGAGAGGGCACTGTGTAAACTAACGAGCCCCCCTGTCAACAATACCTTGAGGAACATCAACGTGGAACTGTCAGTGGGCGAGATGATATTGATCTGGGCATCGATGTGTGTCAATGGTAGCATGTGCAATGGTTCAAATTTCCGCCATATTGAGCAGCCCTCTGCTTCTGGCGAGTCCGCTTTCGACGTACTACTGTTCCCATTCAGAATTTTGATGTTTGCCACGATGAAGTCCTTGATGGCTTGCCCTTGTCCACTGACGTCGTCGTCGTGATTCCGCGGTCTCGACACTCGGAGTCTGGGGAGGGTCTGGAGCGGTTAGCTAAGGTAGCCGAACTGGGGACCCGAGCCTCTGGAGAATCGCCTGTCGTTACAGGTATAGTGTAGATGGGACATGTGGGTAAGTATAAGGCATCGCCCAACAGTGGCATGGTGTACTGTGTCGGGGTCCAAAGAGAGGTTGTACAACCACTCGGTGTACCGGGGAGAGTACTGCACGGATGGATCTGTTTGGTTCAAGGCACAGAACACACATACACACACACACACATAGCGAGCGGTACCTTGCGTGTTGCTTACTGCTTTGGTGCTGTTCATGTTGTTTCTGCTGCCGTGTGCTGTGAAGAAGCATGAAAAACCACTGTCAAGCTGGCCAGTCGAGGGTTGCTTTGCAGCAGCGGGATCTGCACCTCAGCTGTGGTATCCAGGGCATCTCCCGGACCCTTGTATCTTCAGTGATCCTATCGTCCGTCGCGTGGGTGGCCATCCATTCCATTCTCTAGGGCATGTCGTCGGGGACATGAGGATGTGGAGTCAAGTATCGAGTTCAAAGCTGCTCCACTTCGTGCACCAGAGGAAGCGCCACCGGTATACCCAAGCAGCAATAATGGCAATTGTTAGTTTGTAATACAGCAATGTGCCCTGTAAATGCCAGTCCCTATAAATGCAAAGACCCAGTAAATGCCAGGAATTTCTGTGCCCGAATTATTTTAGTATGGCATAGCCTGCTAACTGCTAAATGCAAGCCGCCCGGCCGGCCCGCCATATAAATTTGCAACTAACAAGGTAGCTAACAGGGGGTTACGGCACCCCTACTACCTACATTGGGCTATCAGAACCCCTTACCAGAGCTGTCGCTGGCTGTCACAGGCCCCTAGTACATGTACTAGTAAATGCAAGGACCCAGTAAATGCAAGGAAAATGACCTGCCCGAGTGGGTTGTATTTACTAGGCATATTGCTGTAAAGGTTGGCCGAGTCACAGTATCAATTGGCTTGGACTTGCTGACAGAAGAGAGCCGACTCGAAGAGAGAGAAAAAGTGCAAAGTCGGCGTCTGGTTGGCCAGCAAAAAGACAGCGATGAAAAGTGGGGAAGTAGGTCCAGGGGCGGAAGGCTTGAGGAAGGCACAAGCAGTTAAGCGCCCTCGCGGTTGATTGGCAAGCATGTCCCTGCACAGACACACCAATCAGCTCCGTCATCACCTTCCCCTCGCCTTCCTGACCTGGACCACCGACATCCTTCAATCCAGCATCCACTTCATCATCCGCATTGATCTTATCGTCCCTCCATCCGCTATCGCCCGCCATCATTCCTTCCTCGCTGCCTTTCATTTTTTGAATGCTGTCAGGATTTTATAGCGTCATTTTTTCCGTTCCATGTCCTCCTTCCTCAAAGACAATCGACCATAGCAACCGGCCAGTTACAACCCACATCTCAGCTCACAACAATACATCGGCTAAAACTGCTGGCCGATGCTTCGATTCTTCCTTGCATTGGCCGGCACGGCTGGAACCGTGGAACATCAAATGCCAAGACAGATGCAGAAAATCAGGAACCCATGTACGACATTCTCCAACACCACACAAGTCCCCATCTCGCCCGAACTCGGGGTGATGGATTATATCACATTATGTACGAAGAGCGAGCCGGCATGGCTATCTACCTAGGGAATAAGGATCATAGGTAATTTTGTTCATCACGGACTACTCGAGCAAGTTGTTCGTCGTGTGCTGGGAAAGAAACCCCTCCCATTTCTTGAGAAACACAATAGGCGGCCGCTGCTCATATCCGAAATCCGAACAAGTCTCCAACAAGCGAGGATTTCAAATAGGCGCCGATTGCCCAGGATTCACCCTCACTTCACCTATTCTCTGTACTGTGCAAATCGGCATTTTCTTGGTACACATCCACTCACACACACTACATTCAAGCTCTCACTACACTACATGATAGACGCCCATGTACCCTGGACATATAATGAGCTCACGATATACCCAATACTGCAAAACCTGGACCGGTTGAGCGGTATCTGTGCGGCATCACTCATGGGAATGTGATCGGGTCCCCTACACACTCGACACTAGAGTCATCACTTTGAAGAGGAGGGCAGTGGAGGGTTCGGCTGCAGATGTGAAACCCCCGTCCGTGAACTTCATTGTGTTTGTGATGAAGCTGATGGGACTGCTTCTACCTATCAACCCATCTTCACCAGCACCCTCGAATGCAGGTCCGGTATGAAGGCTGATGTTGTTGCACTTTAACCGAGTACTATAGATTAAACCACCATTTCTCTACGCCACGGACCCCGACAGTCTTACTGCAACCCTGATCCCGCCAAAGCATCAATGCCGAAGAGGTGGCCACGATCTTAAAAGGCAGGACAGTCGCATTCCAGATATCCTCGATGCCGCCGAACCGAATCTGCCTGGAATTACCCTGTCAAGGGCATGTGCGGAATCCACTTGGCCCTTTTTTTCCCACGTTTCCTTGAAGGTGTTGTCTCCAAAGCCCATAATCGAAGTTCAACCCCAAGGAGATACGCCTATGTTGCCGATCCATCGCGAGGGGCATATCGTCTAGAACGAGCCGATTGATTAACAATGGGCTGGATGAGGTTCGCTGGCTCCCATAGCCTGTCAGGCTTTTGTTTGACAGGTGTCCGGTCCTGCCTGACACGGGGCAGCAACTCGACGAAAACACTGACCTTGGAGGGTTTATGATTTTGCAGCTTTGCTCAGGCTACGCAGACAGGATGATGAACTCCCCGCTCCGGTTCCTGACTTGAAAGTGGGATTGGGAGACCAGCCATTGCCTCGCACTACTCCGGTGCCGCACACGATGCACCCACGATTAAGTATGTCACGGCCGCATTTCGTGACCTGGCATGCGAGGTTACCTACTACTCTCTGCTTGACGGGTTACCACATATCCGCAAGCAGTAACGGCGATAACTGCACTTCCGGCCCCAGCTCATTGCTCTCCGTCCAATCAAGTGCAGCTCAAAAAAAGGTAGCTATCGGTATGCCCCTCTGCAAGTGATCAAAGCATCCGTAACGCCCCCGCGCCCGTACCTCGTTCAACCTGTACACGGCAGGATCTTTAGCAGTCCGTGCCTGACATGGAGTGAACGTTCCCCTTCGTATGGATTGCTGTCGTCCTACACAAGAAGGAGGACGAGACATGCAGCACAGAAACCAAGCAACGAACGCTGCGTGGCATTCGAACCTTGACCTGAGGCTACCACGCCAGCTCCCTTTGCCCTGTATTGAGTAAGAGTTGTCCGTGAGACCATGGGACAAGAAGTGAAGCGGCAACACCAAGAACTGTAAGACACGAGAGTGATCGTCCGAGACATGGAAGAAGCGTGGGGTTATGGCGATGCTGTCTTGGAGGTGTTGAAAGAGAGAGATGCAGAGATGGAGCGATGTCTGCGGACGGAATAAACCGTCACGTCAGCTCATCATAGAGTGGAAGAAGCAAAGAAGAGTATAACGGCCCTAGTATGGCATGCGGCGTTACTTATTTGGAGGCCAAGGACACAAACTACACCCATCTTCCTTGCTTCTCTTCAGTTCTTTGCCCTCAATCAGTTGACTGGATTTACCTAGTTAATCGCTCCTTCGACGAAACTGTAGTTCGAGCGACATGCATTGAAGGTGTCCGAGCGCAGGAAGGTCCTTTTTCCCCTGAATCATTTCACGTATCTCGTCTGTACCTTCCTTCCCGTCGTGTAATCTTGTGTGCTCCCGCCCGCAAATGCACAACCTACGTACATTGAAGAGAACGCGGGCTGCAGGAGCACATGAGGTAAGCAAAGCTCGAAGCTGCCTGCCGTAACTCTACTCGTCAAGCTTCCATCAAGTACTTTCCCCTTCCATATTCCATTTGTCTTCTACCTAGGTACCTCTATCCATTGGACACGAAATGCGTCCAGATGCCTGCCATCTACACCCGCCCTATCTCTACTTTCTCAAATACCCAAGTTATCTAGACAGTGGCGTTGCTGTTCGTACAATGAAGCAGTGCCCATGGCGATATTGAAGAGACGCAACCACACAATGTTTCCGTTGCATGTGTTCAAGAAAGTTACGCCTGCTCCTTTGTCTTTTTTCTTCCGTGTGGGCATGACCACGAAATAGAAAGCAAGTGATCGCCATGTGTTGCCTCTAAAGCTCGTTTCCCTTGCCATTAATATTCTCCCCTCTGCGCTCAGGACACCAGCCTCAGCCGGAGAGGTGAAGATACAGTGAGTGTAATGCTTTGCTGAGCCCCGATCAGCTTTCGGCTTGCGGAGCTGAACCCTCGCCTAATCTTACTTGGAATCCTTCCGTTATGTGATCCATCACTATCACTCAATATTCACAATGAGCCCGTTACCAGCCGGCTGGAATGGCTGTGCCGAGTCACCAAGCGCAGATTATGTGGTAGCGAGCAGAACTATGTCAGTGACCACGTTATTTTGGTACCTAGCTGGAGGTTTGACAATGACTGACAACTTGGGCATCAGAAATGACGACACTGATCGACTACTGCGAGTTTGAGATAGAAAGCATCCCGGTGAAGAACGTCTATTTGAATCCTCGGGTCATTCGACTATTCTTGACACTCTACGCTACAGAGACAGATACAGACCCGTCTCGCCTCGTCTCACCGCAGGTCAGCTCAGTGGCAACATTGAAAAAGCCACCCCTAAGCTCGCATTAGATCGCCGGTCGGACTCGCTATGGTGAACCGTGCCATGATCGACCCAGCCGCCAGCGTGGCGGGCATACCCGCAAGGGATCTGATACAGGTCCGGGGTACGGTACGGATCGGGTCAATGATAATCAATATATCTATTCTAGGATAATACTGGTTGCGGGATACCTGTCAATCTGTGCAGGCTTCACAGTGTATCCCGCGCACACCTTGTCGTTACTGATAAGGATGCACATGTTGCGTGAGTTATATGTATACCGAACTATTCGCCAGGACGACACGAGACACGCACTATGGATGCTTCAAGACATCATCATCCTCGACCACGTTGGTCGGCTGCTGGCGCCGGGCGGTAAAGTATGAATCCAGTCGGTGCTTCCGCTTTTCCATTGCCTCGGTCAGTTTGGTGTCTGTCACTTGGTGTCTGACATCTAATTGCCATAACGGGCACCAAAGAATGTCTAGGCGAAGAATTTTCAAGCCTTCCTCACCTATGTTTCGAAGCTCGATCCTCGCCTTCAGTCACAAGGGCACGTTTTCTGCTGGCTGACGTTGCGGTGAAAGACATAGAGTAAGAGGAGTCACACTTGGCTGTACGCCGAGCTAGAGGTATTGTTTTATAGTGGCCTAGATAGGCCATGACAATCGATTAGTACATTGTTTGATCGAGTCTCGATTGTTAATCTAATATACCGGCTTCGACCGACGTCTTCGAGCTAGAGTCTTCGTTTTTTTAAAAAAAAAAAATTTAAAATTTTTTTTTTTTTTTTTTTTTTTTTTTTTTTTTTTTTTTTTTGAATATTTCCACGACTTCGTGACTAACTTTTGCATGTTGTACAAACTTTGAGTCTCACTGGTCGACTGCAAAGAACTAGCCGAACGATTCAAAGAGGAAACAGCATCCATGGGGCTATAAATCCTCTTAGCGAAGATAAGAAATCAACTCCAGTGACCCGTCACTCCAGTTGCACTGGGTTTGTATTCACCAAGCAGATAACCAAGAACCATTCTTATCGACGTTTAGCACACCATTTGGAGCCTAGGGGGATGTCAGTTCAAAAGTAGTCCGCTCATGTACTATCAACGTTGAATTTCTCGGAAGACTCAAAAGGTCAAGTGACTGGTCACTAACGCGGGCGCTTGTGCAGCCAGTGGCCTCTATCACAACCCACACCCACATCACATCATGACGGGCATGGGAACAACCGCATACTTTAGCCCGATATCGGGTCCACTTTGTTTTCTTCAGTGCTTTGAGATTCTCTCCGAGATAGGCTTCTTAGCCCAACAGGTGGAAGCCCAACCAGATGAGGTGAAGTTGAGGGGGGCAAAGAGACGACCGTTTTCTGGTATTTACCCTGCCAACAGAGCAGCAAGTACACCACCAGGGAGACTGTGACAAAAAAACGGAGATGCGAGGACGTGGAGTCTGTCCTTAAAAGTGTTCCTAATGTAATGTAGTGTATCTGGGGCATCGCGGAATCTCTCCGACCAGATCTGATCAAGCTGACCAAGCCAACCAAGCCAATGAAAGGAGAAACATGGCTCAGGGTCCCAATGGTTCCTGAAAATCTTTTCTCTCTCGTATTATAGTCTAGACTATCAATCGGGTGGTCACAATCACGAACCTCCACGCCGGATCACGAAGTCAGGCATCAACGCCAAAGCCTTAATATCTTGGGTGCAACGAGGGCGGAATGGATGAATGGTTCTAGGCCCTTGGCTCGAGTTCTGGAGCCAGGCTGGACTTGCGGCCAGATACTATGGTAGATCCAAGATAGGCGAGCTTGCGGAAATTTCTCGTTTCGCAAAACTCTAGCGGAACTTACGCGCTTGAGATTTCCGGAACGGGGGGACTGGAATTTTGTCCGCGGCGACCATTTTGATCTCCGTCCCCGCCTCTCCTGGCTCCTAGCTCCTCATTCAGGATTCAGGGTCTCCTTTCCATGTGTACACTAGAGGTAGGTAGGGTATGCTAAAATAGCCTAGGTAAAGCATGTACTCCACCTGCATCGCCATCGCCGAGAGACTTTCGCAGTGTGAACGTGGCTTGGGAGAAGGGTCTCTTATCCCCGGGAGGACTTTCGAGTAGAGCAGAAAATACAAGTGGTGTTAAGTACCACAAACGCCATCTGGATCCAGACGGGCAGGTATGTAGAAGAACGCAACGGGGAGGGAAGGTAGATCTAAAGAAAAAAGGTTCAGTTATGCAACCCTCAAAAAAGTGGACGACAACAGGGACCGATCTACAAACCAACCATCATATCGGGCTCACGATGCCTTACTCAACGCTTACTCAACCCAAACCCTAATCTAACTAAAATGCCCCGTCCAAGTCCCTTCCGCTGCCCGCATATTGCCCGTTATCCATTTCCTCGCTGCCCACATCTGCCGATGCTGATCCGGGGATTCATCACTATCACTGCCGTCCGTCCGCTCGTCAAAGCGTGCAAGGGTACCAGTCTCCTGGTAAACGTTCAAACGTCCAAGCGCACGAGCGCGGCGTCCTTCCGTCTGTTTTGAAAATCCACTTGTACTTGAAAATTCACCATTTGGTTGTCGATCACCATCAAACAATACCTATGAAGTAGCCCCTCCAAAAAAAAGTTGTTCGAGCCCCTTACCCGCTGCGCCTTACCAGATTCTGCAAACAAGTGCGGAATTCAGGTTTGAATGATGTAAGCGGGCCTTTGGCGGGGAAAGGATAAATCGCAGGGTTAGGCTGGTGACCTGAGATCGGTCATGTGTGGGAGTTATATGTACACTATAGTAGCAGAAGGATCGGGTGTAGCTGGATTGGCTGCGTTGGCAGTATGCTACTGCTACGGTCATGATGATGGTGGTGATAGTGATGCCAAATTCTTTGCTTTCACGTATTGTGAGCATTGGAAGATTTGAGATATTTGAGACGAAGAGGATTGACTTACACTCCTCTTGTATACTACCTTAAAAGAGGTTGTGGAGACTGGACTTGGCAGAGAAACATCGACTTTACCGTGTGAATGCCAATGTCCAGGCATGTTAGTAGGTAGACAGTGTAGAGAGAGAATAAAAAAAAAGGCAGTTGTCGAATTTGTTATAACCTCTGTGAATGAACGCGACGGCAATGTTCATATACCTAGCTAGGCAGGATTTCCGTGGGATGGCGAAAATTTGGACTTGGGAGATCTGTCACATGGATGTGCTGGGAAGCTGGCGAGGTTATTGGATGATGGTTTGTCCTGTCGAACTTGCTCTTTCTCTTAGCATGAGGCCCTCATAATCGCGTTGTCGCTGTGAGAAAGGAATGGTGCCTTGATACTTACCTACTGACTGGGGAATGAGGTCCTTGCTTGCGGTCAGAAGGAGTTTGTATGGCCTTCACTGACTGGGCATCTTCCTTTGATGTTGTAAGTCCCCAAAGGAGAGAAGATGAGAGACATGTCGATAGCAAAGAGTGAAGCAGGCACCATGTCACAAGCAAGCAATGAAGAGATCAGATAATTATGTTGATGACGATGATCGAAGTTTCAATTATAGAAGCAACCACTGACGTAGTATTGACTTCAAATGCTCAGTAAACTAACTCCTCAAGGCAAATGATGCCTTTCCAAATTCCAATAGGGTATCAATATCATGAGAAAAACTGCCTGAAAATGCTTAGGAAAAACAAAAACAAATGGGGGTATCAATTGCAACCGCGCTTAGAACAATGGAAAACAGAAAGGAAACTCCGAAAAATGCTAAAAGAAACTTTTTGTTGCCCCAACCCGATGCGCCCTGATTGTGTGTAGTATGTGTGTTCCATCCGAAGTCGTATCAAAGTAATTATAAGAAAAGCTAAGAGCTCAAGACAATGGAGAGGCGAAGTGAAACCCGCTAGGGGTTGGATGTTTGATGAAAGAAAAATGGATGTCGGGGCCGAGTATCACAAACTCAGTCCGACCCGGCTAGACCTGCCCGTCCTCTTCTTTGTTTGAAGCAGCCAGCGGCAAGGCGCGGCGTGCTGTAAAACGTGGGAGCAGACATTGTGGCGTTGCACAGGAGAAAGGACGTGGGCCAGGAGCGGGAAATGAGATCGATGCATCCATCGATCAATTATTTGGACCATGCCTTGGCAAGTCCAGTCCAGCTGCGACTTTCTCAAGTGCGAAGGCTTTTCGTGTTTGTGTCCTTTGGCAGGTCTTTTTGACGGGTTTCGACTGGGTTGTGGTTGGTCGGGAGGAATGATTGGAAGGCCTTGATTGTTGAGTTCGCGGGGTATTGCTGTGTTTGTTGAACCCCCCAGTCATGTGTGACTCGGTGCGCGGGCGACTGTTCGTCCTCTCCCATTGAACCGTCACACTTGATCACGGTGTCTCCACACAGGGGTCCCCCAGTCCCGTGAGTCGGTCCGGAGGTGGAAATGTGCCGCGGCATTTTTCAGATGGGAAAAATGGAGTGGCATTCGGAGCCAGCCAAGTGACGTCGCGTGGCCGGTCAATTGGATGGGATGAATGGGATTGCTTTGAGGATGTTGATCAACTGCAGAGATGATCCCTATAGCCGCGCGCACAGGGCACCTTTGACGGTTTTTGCCGGAGCCGGGGCACAAGCCGGTGGGTGATCCGCGCATCCGCATTGGAGGATGCAAAGCAGGATTTTGGGCCCGTTACACACACGAACCCTCGGTGTGGGGGGGGAGGGGGGAAAGGCCGTTTTCCCGTGGGGGTTTGACGATGATGATGGTGGTGTTGATGGAAAAAAAAATGCCGACGATGCTGATGCTGATGCTGGTGGTTGCAGAAGAAGAAAATGAAAGCGGTCAAAAAGCCAGAAACGGGGTACTGTAAGAGTTATGGTTAGCACGGATGCATGCCAAATGGAGGCATTGCCAAACCAGTGTAAGCTTACTCAATAAAAATGAGGTTGCAATCGCCACGGCACAGGCTGCATCGTGCATCCGATATCGTGTTGCCCTTTTTACTCAGACTCGGCGATGGGAGTCATGGCGCTGAGCTTGCTCTTGGTGCTCTTCTTGGAAGAAGCCTTGCCGGCGCTGCGTTGACGCTTGGCCTGGGCCTTGCGCCTCTCCTTCTCCCTGACGAGCAAGCTGACCATCTCGCGCTGGTAGGCGGCCTGCTCACGCTGCATCTCAAGGATCTCGGCCTCGGTCATGAAGGGCGCCTTGGGAGGAGAGTGCATGGGCGAGCTGCCGCTGCTGGAAACACTGCGCACATCGTCGTCGAAAACATCGCCCATCAAGTCCTCATCGGAAAGGAAGGAAGTCGGGCGCTCGTAGTCAGACTCGGATTCGCAGAGCGAGGTGCGGCGGGGCCACGAGGGGAAAGCACACGAGGCATCGGCTCCGGAAGAAGAGATGTTGATCGGGGAAATGTCCATCGGCCTCGAGATGCTGGAGTACGAGCTGCCGTAGGAAGAGGATCGGCTGGAAGAAGCCGAAGAGCTGTAAGAACCATATGAAGAGTACATGGTTGCTGTTGTTGTTGTTGTTGTTGGTGTATGTGTGATGGTTGTTGTTTTGAAAATAGTAGTAGTCGGTGGTCCAGGTGGTGGAGGCTGGTTGCTAATCAGGCGATGATGAAATGTCTTGATGATGTCGATATCGGATTGTTGTCGATACAAGTTGGGCTGAAGGTAACCATGAGATGGGGATGTGAGTTTCTTATATCTCGTGGACTCTGGGAAGCAAAAACAAGAAGCTGGGGAACAAGGGCAGGGGCGGGCAGAGATATGTGTCAAGGGTACGTCCCAGGAAACAGGATGTCGTGGGTACCGTGGGGCAGGTGAATTTCGTGCCCATCTCTCGCTTTCCTGGCCCTTTTCTCCTCCCTGGCCGAACACAGAGAAAACGGAAGGACGACAGGGGGTGTGCCCAACAAGCGGAACAACAACAACAACAACAACGGCACCCATGCCCTGTCAACTTGAGTTCCACACTTCGCAAGGTAGGTACGTACAGCACCTTACCTTGCTTTTGGTACCTACGGATGGATACCCCCACCGCTGGCAACCCACACCCAGGCCGCAATAACGGAAACGGGGCCTGTAACCGCGACAGGAGCAAGACAGGGCGCGCGGAATTACGGGTAATCACTTAACGGAAGCAGACAATACATAGATTGGGTTACCAGTCACCAGTCAAAAAGGATTTGCCTAGACCGGGTACTTTTCCGTGTAATGCCAGAAGAAAAGAGTCATTGCGTGCCCTTGGTTCGTTTCGCGCCTCCGCTTCCTCTTTTGGGTGTTCTTGCGATACCAGCGGTTTGCCTGGGCACCAAGCGCTGCCCTGCGTATCTCTCGACCAGCTGCCCTCTTTGGCTGGACCGCCGCGGGGCATGACCTGGGGCATCAACAAGCACCAGCCTATCTCGGGCTGTTATCAGGGCGACCGACGGCGCCCTAAGTCGCAAACCGCTATCAAAGGCCCAGCCCCGGCGGGGGGTAGACAGCCATGACGGCCAAAGAAAACGACGGGATGAGTCTGGGCGCTATGGCGCCAAACAACAAGACGGGACAAACGACAGTGACGGGACCGACCAAAGTGACAACTGACCAGTCCATCACCGGCCTGGACGTTCAATCTCAAAAGAAGCGAGAAATGCGAATGCGAATGTGAATGTGAATGTGAATGTGGATGTGACGGCCATTTCTCGAATTTCCATGCCCCGGATGGGCATCCGACCGTGTTAGTCGTGTAAATCATAGTGCTTACCTACCGCCCGGACCGGTTCACTTCCGTGTTCGATGAAGTTTGCTCGGGAGACGGACACCATGCACGCTGCTCTCGTCGCTGAGTCGCTACAACTTGCGGTGTCCTCTGTCAGTGCTTCTGACCGCCTTTGCCCTCGAGCAACAACGCATCCCGATACGCCCGTTTCACCATGATTACTTTGGTGTGTGTCCGGCCGGTGCCATTCAGCTTACAACGTCCCCGAATAGCTGCACCGTTGGTCATGGTGATACCGGTGGTACATTGCAGTCATTGCTAGTCACCGTCGGTGGGCATTAGTCGACACACCATTGCTGCTCAGCCAACTGAAGCCTTTGGATGGCCCACGAACCCAAAACCATGAGAGCTAGCGAGCGAGTCAAGAGGTGCGCCCCGTGGTGGCTGAGCACAAGAGACACCACCTGCACTAGATTACGGGCTCACTCAGAGCTTTCGGTTCCACGGCCATTTATTCACTCATTCAATCATTTATTCTCTCATTCGCAATGGACATGACAGGAGACAGCTCCGAACGTCCATACGGTTCCGCAGCCCTTGGGCGCCCTAGATCCCCCTCTTCTTTCCGCCGTCTTTAATCAAGAGATGCTCTTCCTTATGGGTCATGGAAGCCCTGTCAGTTAGTGTCGCGCACCCGGGCTCATGGGAATGAAGGGATGACAGGATGAATAGCATGTACACTATAGAACGGAATGTACCGTTTGCGAACCAGTCGGTGAACCGTTTGCTCCCCCGAGGAAGCGACCAGGGCTGGCTGCCACGGGCACGGACGGAGACGAACGGGGACGACGGGGAAGAAGAAGAAGAAGAAGAAGAAGAAGAGAGAGGTCAAGGAAGACCCTATCTGGCATCAATGGGAACAAGGCCCGCGGCACCATGGCCCCCATTCCGGACTCCAGGGTGGTTAAAAGTCCAGACGGTCAGGGTTCCGCGTCCAGGCCCCCGTCCATCCCATAAAATCACCATTCCTTTTTTGCCGTAGTCGAGGCGCCCCAAAATCCTTTCCCCGGGTCTTGTGTCCCGAGATAACCCCGGCTTGAATTGGCTGTCAGTGCCTGTCAGTTGCAAGAACCGTTCTACATGTTAACCCCCTTAAAACCTCCGTTTTCTTGGTGCGTCTCGCGACTCGCGACTCACCAGCGGACCGGTAGGTGGGAGGTAGCATTCACGTTGCTTCAACTTCAACAACATTTGTTCCCCCCTCCCCCACCTCAAAAAACAAAATAAAATAAATAAATGAATAACACGCACCCTCACCGCCTGAAATGAGATACGTAGGGGAAAAGGGTGTGGACTTGTTGGCGGCCAGAAAAGCAACTTTCGCCCACACCAAATGCACACTTCCACACTACACCGTTTCTATTTTCAAGCTTGTTTGTATACCGTTGCTGTTGTCTAGCACCGCGGTTTCGCGGTATGAAAAAGCAAGCAAGCCAAATATAAGGCACGGCTGTCAACTTGTCAAAACGGCAGTCAAGCAGCAAGCCACAACAAGAAGCAAGCAAAACGACCCCTAAACATTTGTTAGTATTACACAAACAAGAAAAGGTTTGTCTTGCTTGTTTGGGGGGCTATGTCATTCCCAATTTGGGATTTTGCCCTTGCTTCTCCAGCACTCCAGGCTTCTGTCGCGTCACTTCCGGTTGGCTGTATCTTGGGATCAATCTGATAGCGTAGATATATCGATAATGATCAGAGTTCCGGGAACGGATGCCCTTTCTTTTTTACTCGCGACAAACCCTTCCCCTTGCGCACGCACATCGACAAAGAGATTCCATACGCGGCAAATAGTGTGACTTTAGTGCTTGTATGTAAAGGGACGGAGGAAACGGTTGCTGTTGTTGTTCGGTTGGTAGCCCTGCTGGTGTTGGTCGTTTGGTTGGTTGGCCTCTGGTCCTATCAATGATACGAATGAAGCCATCGTGACCACCTCACCTCTACCGGCCTAGCATCCAAACCCGCCAAAACAGAGCGAGAGAGAAAGAAAAAAAAAAGAGAAAGAAGGAAAGAGAACAAAAACTCATCAGGTCAGGGTCTCATCTCAACAATGTACGTATGCACACACACCGTTTTAGAACTTGGTGCGTCGCTGCGCGCATCGCGCGCCCTAGTGAGGATGGCGAGGAATAGCTGGCTGGTTTCGCTAGTATACTGTGTAGGCTCCTGTCTGCGGTTCCATGATTACACACAGATGCACGACCAGCGCAAGACCCGTTTTTGGGGCAGTCTTCAGCGTGCGCGGTGCGGTGTGCGCTTCCTTCTTGCTCACGATATCTGATATCTGACACTGGCACCTTCGTTTCAAACTGCATAGAGGTAGTACTACCTCTATCTAACCTGAATACTGAGCTGGCCCTAGCCCCCAAGAAGGTGAGGGAAGCATCAGGCCGGAGTGCCGCTGACGCTCGGCGGTGCGAATGATAACTGGCCTCCCCAACAGATCGAATAACCCAATGCACCCTCGCCGTATCATCCCGTCTGCACTTCTAGCAAATATCACAAAATGCGCCGCCGCGCCGCTATGATAGTTGTTTTTTCTCACCTGCTGAGCCGAAAAAAAAAAGAGAGTAATGAGGTTATCGGCGAAACCTCAAACTTGCTACCACACTAGTTTACCCCGTACTACTGTAGCTATGGTCGTCTTGCAGCTTGTTGTCCGAGTTTCAAAAATTTTTTGACTCCATCTCTGGGCATCATCGCATACCCACGAACCAGGTAATCCTGTCCGCACTGGTGGACGGAGGACACAGGACGGGAGAAGTGGAAAACTGGAGTTCAAGCAAGAGCCTGAGTGATCGATGCAACTGAAACTGATGCAAAGCATTGCGCGCATCGATCTCCTTAGTGCCCGCGCCCGTTTTGGAATCCGATACGATTTAAATGGGGTCCCGCGGTTGGCGGTTCAAGTAGGTTTTGCGGAGGTTGTGGAGGTTGGGGAAGAAGGGAAGGGTGGTGACGTTCGATCGATGCCAAGAAAATGGGGACAGCACACACCACATTTGGGCCCGTCAGCAGTCAGCCCAAGGACCATCCCGCCCGCCCGTAAAAACGGCTCTGCTGAGACAGGAATGAGGCCGGTCCGGAGCTAAGAAAGCGGGGGTCGGGAGGCATCGGAGGAGGTTGAGAAGACGCCACGAACAATTGAACGGCATCGCTGATGCACGAACGGTGATCAGAACATGAACCCTCCTTCCTCCTGTCCGCGCTTGGGTCAAGGGAGATTCGCGAAAGTTGCGACGTCATGCCGACTGCCTGTACCCTAGGTACTTACCTACTCCCCTTCTCCGCGGAGGACGTGGACCCCCCGCCCGGCAACGGCTCCCCGTTGTTTTGAACAGCACGCACTCCCGGTCCTGTTCTTCGAAACGACGAATCTGGCAATCACGTCTCGGATAGCCATGCGTTGTTTGGTTGCCATGGCACCTGTCAATCTTCTCCTTGTTCTCCTTGCTTGCTTGTCATTCCCAAGATCTCCTTCCTTTCTTATTGCGTAGCATTTAATCTTGGGTAAGTTTGGGGGTCTTCCGCGACGACGACCTGATAACACAAGAAGTCGTATCGAATCTCCCCTTGTTCTGGCTTTGCTGTGGCCGACATGTGAAGGAGGCCTGTTGGCAAAAGAGCTGGAGACAGAACATTGGAAAGCCGTTGAAGAGGAAAGCATTGAGAATGCCGTTGAGATGATGGAAGAAGCTTCCGGAGCAGGGGGCCGCCAGGGGTAGGAAGTCACCATGTACACGATGACAACGACGACGACAATGGTGAAGATAACTGAAAGGGGATCATTCCATTCGTGTCGCCGATGGGCTACCGCCATTACGGTTCCCGTAGCTCGCGAGCTGAAACGGAGCAGCCTCACAACCTCAAGAAGAGTGGATAGATAAGTACTAAGTACACCGTGGTACCTACCTACAGTAGGTAGGGAACCAATAACTACATTCCCACCGCGATTCGGTAATGAGCATAGAGTTCTCGAGATGGACGGATGCTCTTTGATGATAACTACAAAGCTCTTCACTAACCTGAAACACCTCGTTTATACCACCAAATGGCCTCGAGAGTGTCCGCTACAAGTCGCGTTGATGTTGTTACCAGCCCCAGGATAGCTTCAGTTCTTGGGATCCACCCGCTATCGCGCCCACTTATAGCCGATACTGTAGGTCGTAAACCACCACGAAACATCATCATCACCTGCGGCAAACCCTATCTCTGTAGAGGTACCATCAATAGGTAGCCAACACTTTGCACCAAAAGTGCACACAAGACCTTTGCCACAACACCACGCAATACCTCTTATACGGATCGATACGATACACCGCATCACACACCCTATACAGAGACACCAACTGACTGTTTCATAGGGCTGGTATGTCTTTGCTTTTTGACTAAGAACACCACAGGCGATCGATGCGATGCATTGCGCTACGATGTACGATGAACCATCCAACGACTACCACATCCCCACCCTCCGGCCACTTTGTTTGAGACACACAAACACATACACCTCCAACACACCTATGAACCGTAAAAGTCAAACACCATCGCTATCACCGCCATTTCCTTCTCGGCCCCGGGGCGCTGGTTTTGGGCTAGGTTTGGCGTCCGCGCGTTTCGATACCTACGATTTGAGGCGTCGCGCGGCTGGCTGTATCTCTACAGGCGGTAGGCGGGTTCGTTTCGAGACACCCGCACTGACAGCCAGCTGCAGCCACGGCAAACTCTCCTAGCAACTCCTCCGCGATAGCGGTGGATGCTGCTATGATTGCGAGATCGACGGGGCTTGCTTTTTTGTCTCAGGGGTGTCACGGTCACTGCTTGGGGGGGGGGAGGGCTGTCTCTCCCATCTCCGTTTCTGTCTTGTCTGGATGCCAAGCAGCCTGTCCGTTTTCCGCTTCCATTTCAATCTAAGTTCTGAAATGCCCGGATCCGTACATATTTCCCCGGATTGTTTTATCCCACAAACCCCCACACCATCCCATGGAAACCACATGGGTTTGTACTATGTGTGTGTTCATCCCACCATCACCACCGTCTCCGTTGGCGTTGCTGTCTAAATTTGGACCGGCCGGGTGATGTTTGTGTGTGTTAAGTATTTGGATTTGTTTGCATTACATTCCCTCCAAATTCATCCTTTATCCCCCCTAATAACACCAAGTGTGAATTTGCTATCCCTTCCTCCCCGTTACGCTGCCCGTTGGATGGATTGGATGGATGACGGACATGGGAAAGTCTGGGGTCCAAAATGCTTCACTTCCACTGGAGCACAGTCAACTCTGGGGAGATACCGGGGAGATTTTAGGATTGTAGACAACACAACCACTGAACGGCGGAACGACGGCGAGTTTTGCGGTAGTTGCCAGTCAGCCGGCCGGTTGTGTGGCCCAGAACTCTATTGCTTACTGTAGCATACATAGCATAGTGTGGAATGTGTACCTATGCAAAGCTCGTCAGCGTCTGACTGTGCCGTTGTAGATAGATATACGATACGATAGTAACGTACGTAGATGCTGGTAAAAGAATGTCACGGTGATACAGGAAGAACCAACTTGAAACATGTGTAGCCCAATGGAGTGTGTTGTTGTAGGTGTTCAAGGATGACACTTGCACAACTCTATCAGCACTGACACCATCTGGGGTGCAGTAGGCTACGATTTCCCATACATACCTACTATTCCGATCTCTCAATCTGATTGCGTGAGCCACATCCGCAATCGATTACCTACCTTTTAGGGACATCGAACTCCAAACAACATACATACGCACGCACATACACGGCCCTCGTATGAGACTATTTTATGTCGCTTTGCGGCTTCAGAGAAGGATGTATACGGTTTATCTAATTAGCCCAAAATGGGTTCAAGAGAACCAGATCTGGACTTCCAGATCTCGAGATCGTCGCCATGGTTCATCACCCCCCATCTAATCGACACAGTGATAATTGTTAGTGTATTAAGCCCACGAGAAGTGAAGCTGTAAAAAGCAACAACCACGACCGATCGAACAATAACGACATTCCGTCCTGGTCCGAGCCTGGCGGGATCTCTTAACGGCTTAGTCAGTGATCGGGAAATAAGTGTGGAGAGAGTCTCACTCCTCTTTTGTTCTTCGTCTTTAGTTACGGTATTCATAGCATGGATGTCATGATGGTTCGCGTGGTTCGTGCTAACAAATTCCCGTTCCGTCCAGTATGTACGGGGAACTGAGATTTTTGTGGGGATACAGACCTGACGGGAGCCTCTGAAGGTCCCAAGTCTTCCTCCACTCAGACGATCGGAGAGACCTCCGTCATACACTAGTCTACACTGCAAAATAGCTGCGGTAATGCCTCCAGTCCCGACGTCCAAAATAGGGGGGTTTTCTCCCACTACTACAAATGCCTCTTCTTGGGATAGCGCGGGGATGATGTGGAGGCCCCCCGTCAGTCTCACGGTGAGTGGCTTGAGATTATCTTGGTAGGACTCCTCCCAAAATCCATATCCTTCCCTTTCCACGTCTTCCGGCTCTTCCGCGAGACGGAATCAATGACCGCGGTCCTGGTTACCTATGATGGTCGCCGTCCTCGGAAGAGGGGGCAGACAGGCTCGCTTATCACGCATCCGCGTGGCTTCGGCAATGGATTGTGGTGTACCGGCAAGACATGCGGAATTTGGTTTTGTTCATCAAATAGGTGTAGCCGGCCGCCTTACCAGATCTGGGTATATAGTGCAGAATTGTGGTCATTGGGCGAAAGTCCGATGGTTGCTTAAAAAAGGTCAGTTGTATTTTATCCCACATTGGGGTCTCCCACTTGGTTACCGTTTCCCGTCGCGAGGGTTGATTTGTGTTGATGAAGGCGGGGTTCATTTTCTTCGTCGCCGTCAGGCATTACTCGGCTTCGTCCAGCAAGACCATATGGAAAGTGTAGTGTAGTAGTGTACGGGATAACGGGAGGCGTGGTCATGCGACGAACGTTATCGTTTTCAGTTCCGTGTCTTGGCTGAACCCGGAAACTAGGTGCTTGTGTGTGTTAGAACCCGCCTTTAAGGCCGTATCGAATCCGGGTCTCACCGTGGTAGTTCCCCATAGTATGGTATCCACATCCCCGTCCCGGTTCCGTTGGTTCCGCCCGCCAGTCTCGGTCCTGTTACAGACCGGTTTGCCGATTCAATGTGAAGATACAGGAGTCGGGACGGCGCTCCGACTGCAACAGTGCTTCGGGCGGATAACCGTCGACGGACGCATGCTACTGTCGGTACATTGCCTATGCGTCTGCATATGCTGTATATCGTGGATGTATGATTGATGATGTAGCGGCCGCGACGCAGGAGATGAACAACTCACGGGCGGCGCCAAGGGCAGGGCAGCCTGTCAAAATCCAGCAAGCAAGCCGTCAAAAATCATCTGAAACGTGAATCTGGTTGACGTGCAAAAGGGTGAATGACGCAACCTAAGTACCTACACACTGATTGACCGCCTTTTTCTTTTTCCATATATTTTTCCCTGCTTAATGTTATTCGCACCACCATCACCATCACCACCTTGCTTTGCTGCAACGCTGTTGGTGTTTGGCTATGGCCGAGCTTGTGCTGGTACACTACAGTAAAGTCCCCTGCTTCTACAAGGAATCCGGGCAGCCATTTTTCTTGCATTTAATGGGGATCTTGCAGAAGGGGGGGCAAGTGCACGGACCCTCTGGAAGCCGCTGCCTGTTGGAATCGCGAGCTGGTTCCTAAAAAAGTGGAGTAAGCCGCCTGGCCCAGGGGTCGAAAATGTTCTGTCCCAGCAAAAGGACACCCCTGTACCTGCAAATCCGGCTTTGAGGCCTTGCAATTTGCAGTTTGCAGCTCTAGTATAGGAAAATAATTTCGGGCTAGAGAATTTTTGCATTTATTGGGGATCTTGCAGAAGGGGGGGCTTGTAGAAGCAGGGGACTTTACTGTAGTGTACAAGTGTCGATGATTCCATTCCGCTTTTGTGATTGGGCCAAATATTAGCAAGTTGAGGATACAAACCATTTCAAGAGTGGATAAGGCTAATTGCGACGGCTATCGATCAACACAGGTGCGCAGCATCCGCGGTCCAATCAGCAATCCCACCGGTTCTTGTTCCGCCTTGAGCCCTGTCGCTCTGGTACAGTAGCAGTCAGGGCGGAACTGGAGGGGAGGGAAGCAGGGAAAGGGAAAGGAGAGAAGAAAAATCTGCACTTTGCTTCACGGCAGCATCCACCACCACATCCACCGTCAGGGCCTGTTGGGGCGTTGTTGGGCCCAGCTTCATGAAAAAGTCTGGAATTGGCGACGGATGCCCAAGGGTTTGGGTCCCGGGAGCTGCATCCGTCATCGCCGTCGCACGCATTTCCCTGGATCCACCGTCCGTTACATCGGCAAGGGCATGAGAGGAAGGGGGGGCCACAAGTCCACGAATTGGGAGCCACGGGGAGCATCGGAAGGGTCGATCCGCTGAAACAAAGTGAAAGCTTAATTTTCTTGCTCCTTGCAATGTCGCGGTGTAGCCGAGTTTGATGGACAACGCGTGGGCGTTAACGGTGAGGACGTTCGTGAACGTGTGTCGTCCGTATCTGAATGCCACAAAAGCGCACATCCCTTGACACATCCCCCCTGTGCTAATCTCGCGGTTATACCGCGTATTTTATCATCTGATACTCCTGATGAGACAGCCATCTGAAAATCCGGGGAAAACGGCCACTCACTACAGTATCCTGAGTGCTAACGGACCGTCTTCGTACATTGCCCGGACTCGGAGAAGGTTCGCAGATTGCCGTGTCGATCGTTCCGAAGCGCCGGGTTATTATCGTTTCTATTCTGGCTTATTGCCAGAGATCCTCTGTGTTTCCGGTGTTTCTCTGGTGTAAGCTGTACACTACAACACTTCAAGTTTCACATGCTGCTCCCATCGTTCACCGTTCACATACATATCTCGAACCTACTTTGCTTGAGCTCACCGTGGCGGCGACCACCGACCGTTCCCGCGACAGGGCATGGCGGTCATAACGAGCTCGACAAGACAACAAGGAACGATTGACTGAAAGAGGAAGGCATTCACAACGGACAGGCATCGGGGGACGAGGAAGAACAGGATCCCTGGTCTTCGCTTATGCCTTGGATGACGACGCTACTGTGTTGGAAGCATGGAAGGCCCGAAGAAGGGCTCCAGTTGTGCGTCTTGGTGGCTTTCTACAACTGCGGAATAGCCCCGCGACTGAGCTCCGACCTGCAACCTTGTTGCCGCGGCCACCGGCTCTGTTTCCATTTCTTCAAGAGAAGCCTCGGGGAGGGGATCAAACTTCAAACATCTCTGATGGGGCTGGCTCCCCTGCGAATATCTGCGTAATTACAGAGGACCCGAGCACATGGGAAATAGCGTTCTCGCAGACTTTTAAGCGAGCGTTGGCGAACGCTGGCGAGCTTCCTAGTTTGGCAAGGTTGGAATCATCTGCAGGAGCTGGAACGCGCTCGCCTTGCTTTTCATCAGCTGTGGCCGCCGCGGAGAGCTGAGAGAGGTCCGGGAAACCTGGGGTTGACGAGGTTCGACATCATTCGTTGGTGTTACTCGGTCCCGATGAGGTTGTCATATGTAGCGGATAAGAATGTCGCCCGACGTCTCCTGTAGGACTGCCGCAAGATTCATGCTCCATTGGCCTTGGAACCTGCCTTGACTCCGGCTGTGCAGTAGAGGCCTCTAGGCCATGTTACAGCAGGAAAGGGGAATCGAGGCAGGGCGAATGCGCTGGCGGTAAGGGAGGGCGGCCTTTGGAGCGAAATGGAAGTCGGAGGCATGCCCGGTCCGACAGACAACCCGGTTCGCAAAGGGCATGGCTCCCACAAGTGTCCGACCGAACGAAATGGCCGAGCAAGCCTGTCGGGCCTGGCAGGCACCTGAAGAGGGCCGACGACCATTGTAGTGTAGTGTACACTACCGCCGATCATCCTCTAACGTCGGATTGGTGTCCCCGGAAGCCGTAGCGCGAGTGTAGTGTAGATAGTAGCTCACGATTAGCGACAGGTCACCGCGCTCGAGATCGTTCACCTTCTCCAAAGGCACCTCACGTCGTCAGGCCAGCACACCGGACAAGGTGCCGAAAGAACAAGACGACCAGCCGGAGCGATATCCGACACTGTGATTTCGCTGTTTTTTTTTTCCTTTTTTTTTTTTTTTTTTTTTTGGACCTCGCCTAATGTTCCCCGGCCGCCGTCCAATTTCAACTGCTCAGCGGACAGACCACTCCGGGTACTCTACGCAGCGCCATGAACGTTCCAGACGCTAATCTCACGATGAGTTTATTGATAACGAGGCTGACCTGTCACTTGCAACGGTGCACAGCAAAGTGTCTATCGACAACAGAAGAAAGGAAGAACGACTCCATAATCAAACGGGTGCTCAGCTGCCAGGCCCCCGCGGGCCACTTCCGGCAAGGGAAAATCTGGGGATGAGCTGTCGCCCATCAGCGCCTCGCCCAGCACGTGGGGGCGGCCTCAAGGTCTGTGGGGGTTTTGATGATTCAGCTGCTGCTGCTTTTGGGAGCATCTCGCGACCACAGTTGGTGGGTGGGGGGGCAAAGTGGGCGCCGTCGTGATCTATCCTATCTGTGACACCATTCCCAAGCCACAATCAAGATCCTTTCCCATCCCAGCGGCCTGGTAACTTACTGGGCCATGTCGTATGCGAACTCGGACTGGACGCCTG
This sequence comes from Neurospora tetrasperma FGSC 2508, assembly GCF_000213175.1. Classification (NCBI taxonomy): domain Eukaryota; kingdom Fungi; phylum Ascomycota; class Sordariomycetes; order Sordariales; family Sordariaceae; genus Neurospora; species Neurospora tetrasperma. Next base: position 1,886,051 of record NW_009799102.1, read on the forward strand.
AATTTAGGTGCCTGGGACACAATCATAGGCTCTGTATGCATCGCTTTCAGGTCGCTATCTCATTCCACTGGCAACGAGGCACTGCGAGTTGTGATGGATGGTTGGACAGACACTCAAACCTGAACTCGAGACCTGAGCGCCATTCATGACTTGGCCGGCTGACTGTGCTATGGCATGCGTTCAATGCCTGACTCATTTTGTCCTTCACGAACCTACCATTCGCCCACCTACTTGTATAAGCGGCCCTTATGAGTACGCCTTAGCCAGCTCTCATGACGGCCTCATTGGCAAACGGTGGTACCTAGAGATACACCACCTGAGTTGATTACTATCCACCGTTATCGTTAACGTCTCCCATCTCCAGACCGCATGGTACTTGCAGCGTTACCGGAGGGGTGATATCAACACCATTCGGTAACGTACCCTCGGACTCCCTCCAGTAAAACGTTGTCTCCTTTGCACGCGCCTTCTGTCCACAGAAGCCAGGCTGGTCAGAGGTAGAAACGCTGGCGATATCCACTGACCGCCAGACCTAGTACCAAAGCGCCAGCTTGAAAGCCAAGCGTTGATGCAATGCAAGTTACATGTCTTTCCTGCCCCCTTGGGCTGAGATAAGGTGCGGATAATCGTGCGGACAATCGTGAGCACATCACCTGTTGTGGACATGGAATGAATGGCTATCAACCCCAACGCAGCACGCGGGTCTACCCGAGGAACTACAGTTGAAGATACTCCGCGCGAATAAACCCATGTGGACCATCAACCATATGATTGACGGTTGCGTGCCCCCGATCTTCACACCGACGGTTTCACTACTTGTTGCCCCAAATTTCACCTAGACAGGCCGCTCCTTCCAAGTCCGGAGTCGGCGGCTCCTTAACGACGGACGCACCCCTGTCAGTCGGAAGGCGCACCGGTGAGCGAACATTCCGGACCGACACCGGCCAGTTGAACGGAACTGGCGATACCAACTGCAAGGCCTCAAACTTAATCAACGATATCAACACCGCTTCACCAAAGAGGTGCACTCTCTTACCGTGCATCAGCTTCCCGCTTGTTTACCCAGTCGCTAGCAGGCTACAGGAAGGGTTTGTTATCTACGGGTCTGCTGCCTGTCTCTTCCATTGGCAGAATGAACATTTCCTTGATTAAAAGGGACCTAATCACAACTTCCAACAACCAATCAACCAGAACGGAACTCGTCAACTCCGCTGTCGTTTTACTGGATTGAAAGATTTCGAGACCTCAGCAACGTTGTTTCCAGTATCGGCACTAGCAACTACACGACGTCGTACTCCGCACGCACTTCATACAAGATCGACAGAGGGGATCAGACTCCGGCACTTGGAAATTGCCGTTTCGCGGCCACGGTTATTCCCGCGGGTATTACAGGCGCATCAACATTGCTTTTTAGATCCTTCAATTCACTCTGGTCGAGCTTCCCTCCTTTCTGGCTCACGTCTGAACTGGCCGGGCCTCGCTGTCTTGATGGTTTGGACACTGAAAACCTGTGAAGAGTGTCACAAGCATGTCGATCTTCATCGCGTGTCAAACCCACGGGACTCTTGAGTGAGAGTCCACCCTAAGCATTTGGTCCGGTGTGTCTGCCAATACCTCAACATCTTGCTGGAAACCCACCGTCTCGCTTCTCGGCTGACCCAAGAGGAGGATTTTTGGATGAATTGCTGCAGTCTGGGTACTCGGGGGTTGCGGTTCGCTTTTGGTTTGCCAAGCTTCTTTGCCCCCTCTCCCTATAGGAGAGGGGGTGGAAAAAACCTGGGACAGTAAAATATTCATGGGACAATCAAGACAACCAGCAAAACACTAGGAAATCTATTAGTACAGGAGAAACAATAATGCATTTTAACTATGCTACTATTTATTAAAATTCTACTAAAATTCTGGCCGTTTCTATCTATACTTAGGAAGCAATATACAAAATTTCAAGGCCTAATTCCAATGGAGAAGAAAATAGCAATCCAATGAAGTTGTTTACATATGCAAACTCGAATAGATTTCGGATGCTATGGTACATGTGATGAAAGGTATACCAAAAATCCTTTTTTTACTTCATTTATTCAAGACCCAACCAAAATCAATGCAACTTTGTAGATTGTTATTTAAGAATATTCTTAACCCCCTAAAATTTTCTTAAATTTTTAGAAAAATGTAGCGTGGTTGAAATAGTTATAGTATCTCACTGCACTATCAAGTTTCCTAGCACTTTGCTAAGAATACAGATTGTCCCATGAATATTTTACTGTCCTAGGTTTTTTCCACCCCCTCTCCTATAGGGAGAGGGGGCAAAGAAGCTTGGCAAACCAAAAGCGAACCGCAACCCCCGAGTACACATCATGAGAATAAAAGAAGTCTGTGCACTTCCCCATACGTACAGGGTATTTTTTGGTACTACTTCAATAGTGACTCCACTCTTGACCTTATAGGTACCCTTGGCTTGCTCGCGCAATGCACTCCAATCCATCCCATGTTAGCATATCCAAACGTCAATCCCCCTCCTTTAACAACCAACCAATAACACAAATCGCCGTCTTCGACTCCCACAATTTGCCAATATTGTATGCATAGTCCCCTATTCACTCCAGCAATCAACAAAGCGCTGGAGCGAATCCTTACTTGCTCACCGCGGACCAGGCGGCCAAGGGTATTGGTTTTCACACACCTCGGTCGATAAAGTCACTTTCTGCTGCTCACCTTAGCGCGCCAAACGCGGGTTTCTGTTTCGTTCTTCTTCTTCAACCTTGAGACCCTTCGTAAACCTCTCACCAGCCCTTCCCGTCAGCCATTCGCGTCATCCGTACCCTCCTCCACTGCCACTTATGTGCCGATAGTCCGACACGAGAACTACACCCTACCAAATCTGTGTTTGAAATCTCCACTTTAGGTTGCCGTGGGGCAAAATATTGGGACCCCATACTAGCAGTCCAAGATGTCCCTGAGAGAGAGAGTGAGAGATGGTGTCCGTCAGGGAGGGAGCTTGAGGGGATGCTTCAACTGTGGGAACCCCCTCATCTCTTCGCATCTTTGTGGATGGATGAATAAATACGGCGAGTCTACTCGTTTCACCGACGTCTGGTGATAGCGTCAGCACATACTCAGGGCATCGGGGCTTACAACATAAGCTGTTGAGGTGGTTTGTTTCTATATGATAATGCTGTTAAGAAGGGAAGGCTGCTACTTTCGGGACATGATGCTGAAGTAAATCTATCCAATGAGAGTCTGCAGTCTTGACACACACTCGCTTCCGGCGGTTGCGATTGGGTATGTGGACTCTAATGTGGCTAGGCCTTCAGTTGTCGTATCTGATGAGACTTTTTCTATGTTTTCTCTGGTGGCCGGAATCTGATATTCATTATCACCAAAAGGTCGTAAGGTTGGTCTGAGATATGAGTCTTGGGGTCAAGTCGTTATCGCTAGAACTCGCGAGGTGAAAGATATAGAATTGTGATTGATGGGATGGGAAAGCCTATCAGCTCCTGTTGGATGCTCGGCCAGTAGGTAGAGGTTGAGAACACATCACGTTCTGCGCCTATTATATTCTTTCACCCTCTTGGTAGCTGGTAGCTCAATATTCTCTTGACTGTTAACACCGTTCTTGGAGTCAGAGTGAAGATGTTTCAGACGACGAAAAGGAGGGCGTAGCATTCAGCTTTCGACCGCATCAGTAGCTCCTTCTCCAATCATGACTCAACTACAACTTGAATACACGTACGCTTCTCACATGGGCAGATGGGCTAAAGCGATCACTAAAGTGGCAATTTTGACAGAGTCTAGACTTCTTTCCAGATTCTAGAGAAATGGTTCTCCTGACGATCGATCCTGCAAGAGACCACCTCTGGTGTATACTTGGGGCCAAGATCATGCCGCCGAATCTTGAAGTTCAACAGACCTACCAATTAGAGAACTGGCATTGCCCATAAAGGGCAAGAAGAAAAAAAACTCTTCGGTAAACAAACATGTCAACCGAATCACCGTTTTGCAGCCACTCCAATGTCCATTTTGTGGTGTAAACGCATGAATGCCTAACCTCCGCAAAACACTCGGTCGATATTACATGCCTACCTCTCCCATGATGTGTATGAGGACTGGCCCATTCCCACCTGTGAAAGGTCCATTCAGTCAAGGGTACATCGCCAAGTACTTTTCCCAATGCCTGATTGTTCTGCATCAGACAAGTGCATAACTACATACTGCATGCGATTCTCGGACATGCTGTGGTATATTTACACCACAAAAATCCCACTCTAAGCAGTCAGAACGCCAGTAGGAGGTTATATCTCAATATCACGGCTCCTCTTCAGCTTTCTATTCTGGCCTGACTTCGGTCCAGGAAGTGCATATCCACCCTTTAGTGCATACATTATCCATGACAGTATCACATGCAAAATCAGGGGGATAATACTGTAACCTCCAAGTCTATGTAGAAAGACAACAAAGAGGACATCTACGTACATTTATCACTGCTCTCTCGGGATCTCCCGAACGTGTTTACAGGCATGAATGCAGTTCAAGAACAACAATGGGACCCTGAAGGTACCCAAACTACGGTTACCAACCGTGACCCGCTTGGGTTTCTCTCTGGGAGCAGAACGGCAACGGAGATCTGAAACGAGGTGCCTATTTTTTTCTTTGTTCATGTAAGCAAGCAGGGAGGAACGACTTGCATGTTCTGAAAACAAGGCTCATGTCTATGTCTCCTTACCTCCACGAGGGGAAACGGTAGCGTTAGAGGTTCAGACGACTTGGTTCTTACCGTTTGGGGATCTGATGATGTCGATTCAAAAGGGACCTGGAGGCAACAGGATCGGAAGAGACCTTTTAGGAAGGTATTTCAACATTCAATCGACAGGTACCAGCAAGAAAGGATTATCAACCGTTAGACCCTCTGCCCATTTTGGACTACGCAAGACATCCCCTTCGGCTTCACCCGAGAGCAACGAGAGCAAAAGCTCCCAAAGGGTCCAGTCATGTGCTCGTCGGTACGTCATTGACAGCTCAAACCCTCTGTCGGCTCCCACGGAAATCCCAGTGTTACTCCGCGGTTGTGAAACACACTCCAGTGCGATATAGGGGTTTCGTCGACACCCGTGGCCATCTGAGACTAACGAGAGCAGCCTGAATACAAAAAAAAAAAGCCCCAGGAATATAAAATTATGTGAGTGCCATCTCCAGTCGGGGGCTTAATGGTACCTACGCAGGTGGCTTGGTGTCCTAAGCAGCATGGAACAGCCGTGAGCGGGCACCTATCTCTCAACAATACTACCTAGCTCATGGCCCTCATGTCTCCTCCATTCCAGAACTTTTTCTTAGTAATCTCTCTGCCACGATTCAGCCAGCTAGCTTACCTGGCTACCTACCTATTGACGTCCATCTCGCCCTCGCAAGATCATCCTCCCCGTTTGAGTGACGTTCACGCGTGCACACAAGACATGAACATAACCTCTCAATATTTCCCTCATACCTCCCTCCATCTGAGCATTACATTCCGCTTCCCAATAGCGAACACAGCAAGATCACATAGAGCTAGGGACAGCCAAGATAGATAAAGGAAGCTCCAATCCTCCAACTCATCTAAAATCAAGTCATACGTATAATTAGCCAGATGCATGACGACTTATTGTCTAAACGTACGAGAGACACCAACCAGTCTTCCAAAACAAAGCCGACTGACGTGTGGCGCCGACAGTGGAAGTTAGCCAAATAGAAAAAAAAAAAAAAAAAAAAGACAGCATGGAATCGCTGAGGAGGTTGGGATGGTTTTAAATCAAACATCAAATCACACCTATGTACGCTGTCCCATCTAGTGTAGAGTGGCTGCAGTTTGTGAGGATCTATTTTTTGATGCAGAGTTTGCATAGGGGTACCGTTAGCAGTCGACGTAAATCAGGTTGGATGAGACATGGGCTCAGATCAGATCCTCCGGGGTTTGTTTTGGTGGTCTTTGTGCAAAGCAGGTACCCGGCTGGCTTCCAAAAAGTGATTCAACTATCCAATTCCAGGTTTGAAAACAGCTGGCGATGATGAGGTCTTTGTCATAGTCGACAGAACCAGTTTCTCCCTCGGACTTGGATGAGGAATATGGCTTCCAAGACTGCTGGAAGTAAGACGGAGAGCCTTCGATGCGATTATGCGAAATGGTAAACCAGTGACTGACTGACCGACTCCTTCAAAGGTAAAATACCTGACCATGGGCAATTTTCTTGTTGAGCGGGGTGAAGCGTTTGGTACTCGAAATCCTTTCGGGGTGTAGGCGCCGTTCGTGAACTAGTGTATGCCTCGAGTATGTCAACCGCCAGCCCGATTCCACCGTCCATGACCTGCCCCGACTACATAGTACCCGTGTACCTACTTCCAACCTGAAGTCGAATCCAAAGAAGACAAAAAGGAAGCGGAACAAGGTAAAAAGAAGTGTACGAGTTTCGCGGTATTGGAAGCAGCAAAAGAAAAACAAACTCGATCCACCCAGGGGTCGAACCTGGAACCTCCTGATTCGTAGTCAGACGCTCTGCCATTGAGCCAGCGGACCTTGTTGAAATGAAGTGGACATCGACGACCCTATGGTCCCTAGCTGCGAACTGGATCTAGAGTGTGGGCAAGTGGTTACCCTCTCGCCGGCACCCGATATGATAGTACAAAGTCCGTGAGTAACGACACCCGTTGTTGTGTACCTGATGCTCAGATTCCATCGTTGAGAACAAAACGCATCTACCAAACAAAGGCGACAGCCAGCGCCTGATATATCAGCACGTTGTTGTACTCCCCAACCCACGGGGACATGATGAATGACATGACCGAAACGCCCTAACGCCACCGTAACCCAGTGGAAGCCAAAACTCGAGTGCACCCCTGTGTGCACCGTGCACACCATACCTGGCTGGCCATCTTCCTCCTTCTAACTCCTCAGAGCTTCCAATCGGTTCCGCATCTGGTCCATCATAGCCTCGGTATCCTCTTCCTCGGGCTCCTCGTCGGCGTGCTGGGGTTGCTGTGGTAGTTTCTGGCCGGGTTCTGGCACACTAGGCAAGCCGCCCGTCTTCTCCATGCGATCCTTCAGTATCTCGCCCAGCACCTTGTCGACCTCGCCCTCGGCTTCCTCCTCTTCATCTTCCAGGTCCACGTCAACGGGCAACTGCTCGCCCACCATCTCCTCGATAATACCGGCCTTCATCAGCTCAACGCTGAGCTCCTGCATGGTGCCAGCCAGCTCCGGTAGGCGCACGAGCGTGTTGACGTCCTTCATGATCTTGACGCTGGCACGGATGCTGCCCTCGATCTTGCGCAGGGCGAAGGCCTCGTTAACCTGCATTTGCACGCTGTTGAGCTGGGCCTTGCTCGTGATCAGGCGAGCGGTCGTCTTGCGGGCGCGGATCAGCTCGCGGGCGAAGTCGCGCACTTCCTTTTCGGCCTGTTTACGTTGGGCGGGGTTGCGCTGTGCTCGTCGGTCGGCGGCCACAATGAGGTTTTTGGTCTTGGTCTCGACTTGCTTGACCTGGGCGATGTCACGGTCGATCTTGCGCATGTTGGAGCGGAGTAGGGTGTTGCATTTGCGCATCTGGATAGGCAAACACGGGGTATCAGTGACTGACGTCCTTGACTCAAGACACCTTCCATTCCGTCAAGGTGGTGCTAACCTGTGCCTGGGGATCGGGCGGCGCGAAGAAGGACCTGAGTGTTTGCATCTTGGCGGCTGTCGTAGTAGAAGCCGAACTGACTGTTTCTCGTGCTTCTCTGATGACGTGATTGGTGTAGGTACAACTAATTGAACGATCCCCTCGTCAAAGAGTCGATAACATGAATGATAGTTTCTAGGTTGCTGATGGTGGCACACGGCGAAGGTGCCGTATGGTGATGAGGACTTGGTTCGGTAACTGAGGTGAAGTTGGTGTAGAGGGGGGTTGTGCCTGGAAACCACCTCCATGTCACCACTGTACTGTAATGTAGGTACCTAGGTTACGTCCTGACGTCGTGGACGGGCAACCCAACGGCCGGGGGTCTGGGCTGATAGTGTTAGCGCCTAGTGTAGACTGGAGGTATGTACCTTAGGTACCTAGAGGTACCTCTAGCGGGCATGTGAGGTGGAGGCCGCGTGAGCCTCACAGCCCAGCCCCAGACGGGACCTGAGGCAGGCGGCCCGGACAGGGAGTCTGCAGGTGGCTGCTCCTTCTTGCTTCCATTGCCTGCCCCTGTTCTTTCTGTGCTGGACTGGACCTGTGGCTTGAGCTGACCCTGGAGGGAACCACCCAACAGGCCCGCTATCCGCCCCGCGATGATGCTGCGGATTGGGACTGACAAGGAGTGTCCGAGTTTGTGGGAATAACCTTAGAGGTAGGTATACACTGCAGGAAAATGGAGGTTTACAGTACCTTTGTGACATTATCCAGATATGAAATCACCATGTCCTGCCATAAAAAGCCACATCTTGTACGACTGGTGGATAACACAGGCTCAACAGGGTAGTCGTCAATGTTGCTGTGATGCTTTGACCTCAACCCCACCATTTTAACCACAACCACATGCCCTGGCTCATCGATCTGGCTGTAAGCCAAGGTCTTAGAAGGCAGTTGCATACTACCAGATACACAAGGCTCGGGATAATACACAGGTCGGTGTAGACATGCTCGTTCGATTGCTCGTCTGCTGGCGTTTTCAGTTGGCGCGAGACGGAAGGAATCTTTTTCATTGTTTGCCTTGTGGGATATGTACAAGTTTCTAGAAGGCTCCCATGGTTTCGTCTACTGTTCGTCAGTTCTCCACTTGGAGGCCACAGCTGGAGCGGGCAGTTGGAGCAGTTGGAGCAGTTGGAGCAACACAAGCTGGATGGAGCGTGGAAGCTCAGCCCTGCGTCAAGGCCCCGCGCGCCCGGGAATCTTCAGGCTTCTTACGAATTCTACCGTCACCCGGAGGGGACCCGGAGACTAAGTTGGAGACCCAAGGGACGACAAGGCAGGGCGTGATTGCTAAATTGCTTGCAGCCTCACAGCCAACTTACCCACCTCTTCCCGCATCCTCTCCTTCCAGCTTTCTTGTCCGTGACTACAAGACACAACGACCTTTTCTTTGACGACGACTCTAGTTGTGACGTACTCGTTGTTAATACTACCACTGCCAATAACGATAACAACCACAACAACAACCAACAACAACTGCGCTTCTACCACTGTATGCGCTTTACATCCAGGAGCTAGCTAGCTACCCTTCTCCAGCAACATCTTCGCACAAACACACACTTACACAACCATCATCACAAATGGCTTCCACTGTGACACCCGAGGGTGAGTCTGATTTTGATCACCCTCTCAAGATCGCATCGCATGCCTCTACCATGAGCTGCGGTTCCTGTCGCACTGTATATACGCAAGTTGCTGACAAGGGATTCCAATCCTACAGTTCGCTGGGCCCAGCGCTCTTCTGCTACCGACCCCGAGAGCAACTTCATCTACCTCACCATTAGCGTTCCCGACGTCCCTACTTCCAACCTCAAGCTCGACCTTAAGCCCACTGGTCTCGTCTTCACCGGCCACTCCGACACCCTCAAGAAGACCTACCATGTCGAGCTCGAGTTCTACGCCGAGATTGACCCTGCTGCGAGCCAGGTCAACCACACGGCCCGTGATGTCGAGATGAAGCTCCGCAAGAAGGAGCTTGATGCTCATTACTGGCCCCGTCTCCTCAAGGAGCCCAAGAAGGTTCACTTCCTCAAGACCGACTTCGACAAGTGGGTTGATGAGGACGAGCAGCACGAGGCCGCTGAGGATGACTTCAGCAACTTTGGCGGTATGGGTGAGTACTAGTTCTTTAACCCTTGTTCCCCCACCCGCTTGTGACCTGATTCTGCTGCGCCACCCGTCGCATATCTCTCGAGCCAAAGCCCCTGTCCCATCCTTATTCAAACCGAAACTAAATATATCGTGTACCTACAGGAGGAATGCCTGGTATGGGTGGTATGGGTGATATGGGTGGCATGGGTGGTATGGGTACGTACACTTCCAGCTGAACGGGGAGGGGCATATGGCACCGACCATACCCGAGACAACGCGGACACCTCCAAGAGCCATCTAGCGGCTGTGCGCTCTCCTAGTGATACTGGTCAATATGCTAACTCGAATTCACACAGGTGGTGACTTCGGCGGTATCGACTTCTCCAAGCTGGGCGGTGCTGGTTTGCCCGGCGGCGACGATGAGGAAGACTCCGACGATGACATGCCTCCTCTCGAGGGCGAGGGCGAGGCTGATAAGGCCGAGGAGGCAAAGGATGCCAAGGAGACTGTCGACACGTCAAAGGAGGCTGCGTAAATACTCATAAAGTAATAGGCATACCCAAGATCCATGGTAATGGGCTTTAATGTTTAGAACTGGGCATTGGGAATAACGACAGGATTTACTTACACATACCCTCCCATTCCCCAATGCTTCGGGGGTGGAATATTGACGATGGATGATTAGCTGGAACGGTTTTTATGGAGTCCTTTGATTTCGGTATCTAGCAGGATCTTGCAGCGAATGGAATCATGCTCATTTTTGTCTAGGGAACCCTCGATCCCGAATTTGCACCATGTATGTGACAGTTGTGGGCTTGTATCTTCCCCAAGAACAAAGGCTTGCGTCTACCCCTTGTCGCCGAATGTCTGCTTATTATCGGCGGTTTCAGCTCGGTGTGTCCCTTCTCGTATCATCCTTTCCGTTTTTGCGGCGCTTCTGCGAAGCAGGTCTTGGGAAACCGGTGGAAGTTCAAAAGGTACAAACTACTTGGTTGGCTCTCTTTTCGAGTCGAATGTCCGCCCTTCGCCATCGGTTCATTCTCGCTCCTCATTGCTTCACCACTACCGGAAACGGGATGCAGTGCTTTCGAGTGAGGCTGCGGATCCATCGCATCGGTACCCTATTGTCGTTCGTCTTTCAGAAGCAGCACGACGGGAATATCGCAAACCGTTATTGCGATGTCTTGCTCCCAACAAGATCAGTGGCTTATTTTCCGGTCGAGGGCATGACCTCCAGTCAGATTCGGGTTCTTCGGATCAGTCCTACGGCGAGTGTCTCTCAAATGGGAGGTTTCATCTGCCTCCTCCCATCGCTGATGTTGCTTCTTTTCCGGCGATGAGGCACGCCGACATTGCTACCATGTCGCCCCGGTGTCGTGCCGCTCGATGTTCAGTGTTGATACCCCGGCGATCGACACAGCTGCTGTTCCCTCACCCTGGAAGTCGTTCAAACACTTTACCGCCAGGATCCTCAACCGTTACACTGATCTAGCCCCTTTTGAAGTAAGTATCTGAACTTATCCATCTTTCGTCACCCTACCTCCACACTACTCAACGCTCCTAGATGTAGCATCTGTGATGCCAAGCTGTGATGACCATCTAGTATGCGTTGGAATCGGGATAGGAATGATCAGAAAAAGGAAGGTCGCCAGGAACACTAAACAACATGATTCAGACCCACAGAAAGCCAACTGATCCAGATGCTCCGGTGAACCCTCGAGCCACCACTGTTGGGTGGAAGCGGTGGGCGATAGTGTTTACTCTCGTGTCGTTACTGTGCTTGCTGCTGGTTTCTCATCTCGCTTCTCACCAAAATAGCGCCTGTTCCTCTTGCATTCCAGCTTGTCTCGGACAAACCTGGGGCACTTGAACTCGAGATCTAGCAGCTTTGCGGTACTTACAAAATATATTTGTTTACAGGCCTCCTCGTATAAGTGAATTCGCAGACCACATATAAAACTACTCGTTTCCTTTGGCCAATCCATTCCCATTTTGCTTTTTTGAGATACACCCAATACCCGCCGTAGCTGGAACAGCTGCACTTTGAATATACAGACTGCGCTTGGACCTAGAGGAGAACAAGTTGCAACAACTTCTTCTTACTCATCCGAACCTAAAGACAATATACGGAAAGAAGTGGTGGACAACTGCAGGGGTGAATTGTATCATCACTGAGAACGGACACAAGGTTAGTCGAACATCATCAATAAGTTATCAACTTTCTTAGTTTCACTTTTTCAACAATCACCGTGAAGCGTTGTGAGGGGCTCGAAGAGCTTAGTGTGGCTGTTTAGAGGAGATTCTTCTCATTGGACACTCAAAGGCACGCACGAGAGTGACCATATTTTCCACTTGCCTTTGTTGAGATCCTATCTGCCAATATTGGTGTCATGTGTCTCACTTACTCCTGACAGCCTCGTCTACGACTTTCTATAATATTCATGTCCTCTGTTTCTGTCGTTCCCCTGTTCTTCCCGGTTTTATCATCATTGTCACAATAGTCATAATTCACACACTATCCAACCAACGCCAAGTTACTTACACCATTTCACAGATTGAAGCCACACCCATCAAGTTACAACCTTCAACTCCAAGTGTCAACAACAAGTCACTCGATCTTCGCTCCTGTCATCTTCAAGACAAAACAAACAAGAATCCAAACCCAACAACCAAAACCAGGCACGAACAAACCCTAAGACCAGAGCAACCACATCCGCCCAGCTCCAAACATGGCCTCTACCACCACCTCCTCCCGACGAAGCTCATCCTCCTCCAACTTCAGCACCACCACCAGCAGCAGAAGCGGTTCACATTTCTCTCACTGTTCACACCCACACCATTCTTCGACGTCATCGCCTTACTCGAGCACCGCCTCCAGCTTCGCAGGTATAGGCCCTACCATCACCATCAATACCACCTCCAGCGCGGCCAGCAGCCGCTCTTCCTCCTCCCCATCGTCACCTTCATCAGCATCGGTTTCCTATACAGCTGGAGAGGCCGCGAGGGATGCACAGATGGGAGCATCTATCTTGGCTTGGCCGGCTGATGAGGAGTGGATTGCTCCAAAAATCTGAGAGCGTATGAGGGAGGTAGAATTGGTTGGCCGGAGGGGTATATCGTACATGTCGGAGAAAGGGCGTTTTGGTCATTTTTAGGACGACGGTGCTCATACAAAGTAAAACGGACATAGGAACGGAAGTGGGGAGGGAATAACACAGTTACAGGGGAAATGTGATATAAAGGAGCTTACTTGGGAATGGCAAATATTGATTATGTGCTTGACAGTGCCTGCTAGACAGGTTACCAGTCGCCATTATCACGGCTTTCGACAGAGGATGCTTTGGGATCAGCTCAACACATGGCCATATGTACCTAGTTGCACGTAATGGAGCTTGTCAAGCCAACAACACCAAGTGGTTATTTCATTCCATGTAGCGAGAGCCTCGCAAACTTTCCCAGAGCGGATAGACATAAACTGGTTCTGATGGCTCTCGTAACAGGTAGGTCGTGTAAATAGCGGGGGTAATACGGTAAGGGAAGGGTCGGACATACTTATTATATTCAGTCGTCGCTTTTTCCATCTCTACAGCGTATTATTACCCCCATAACAATCGATGGCCAAGTATGAACGAATGACAAACCCTCAGAGAACTTCCTCAACCTACATCATGGACCTCTAACACATACACCATCCATCCCTACGTAGGAACCCTCGAGTGACGAGTGACCTGTATGTACCAGCCCGTCTGGACCCTCTTGGTCAACACCACTCTGCAATCTCAGAATAAAGATGACGGGCATTAGAAGTAATTCAAGACCACCACGCCAAGGCAGTATTGTACTTGACACCTTAACCCTATTCACGAACGGACTCGCGCAAGTCACCCACCCTTGGCGAATCCACCAAGAATGAACCGGCTATTTTACTGAGAGAGACAATAGCATCAACTGAATACTCGAAACTCTTGCTGCAAAACATTACAGGTATTACTACAAACATTTGTATCCATCCTTGAGCTCTTGTCAAAACTTCGCCCTTCATTTAGGGAGTATTTGAGCAACAACTCTAGGAAACCAAGTTACAGCCCATGCGCATTTACTTCCACCGCCTCTTACGTCTCTGAGAACACCACCACCACCACCACTACCCTCCGGCACACCAACCAATTACAAACTAAGATGTGTACCAAACACTTTGTCGACTCCTACTGCACCTCCTGCGACGAGCTCGTGCAAGGCCGATCGACAGAAAGCCCTTGCAAACCAAAATACAGAGGAGAGCACTTGGGACACTGCGCGGCAGGCATCGAAAGCAATACTGTTACCGAAGCCGTGGTGTGCAAGAACTGCGAGAGGAAGCAGAGGAAGATGGAGAAGAAGAAGAAGGACAAGGGAAAGGAGAAGGACAAATAGCAGCAATGTGGTTGTAGTTCTACTTCCGTGTGTGAATGAGGAGGAACTGCCGCTTACTGAATCGCGAAGGAATCGCAGGAAAGGGTGTCCTCTTATCAGCACGTGGAGCATGATTTACGTTCGTGGCAGAATTTGGGGCATTATGACATCAACTTCAATCCGCCTTTTTCTGCCCGGAAGCGCTCGAGGTTCCTCGATCAATGCTGATCTAGCTGCTTGAGCGTCCTCTTCTTATCTGGGGGTGCACAATTTACCCTCCGCAGATAGCTTTCTGTAAAATACAGAAAGGCAACGCCCTTCGCACGCTTAATTTAGTCGTGACTTGCGATGTGAAAAGGGCCACTGTGGATATTGCTCCCGCTTCGCTAACATGTATGCCCGTTACGCTCCAACAATTCAGTAGCAGAGGCGAGCTATTTGTGTGAAATTATATTCATCGCCTTGGGGTACTGGGAGGGGCGGGAAACGCTCAATAGGCGACCAAAGGATGAGTAACAAAGTGCTGATAACAACACCAAATTGTGACCCCTGGCCCTTTGGCAGACGCGTCCTGCCGCAGTCCATCTTCCATCAAAGGGACCGTAAACGACAGGAGCGAGATGGTAGGTCGCGGCGAACCGGTCGCAGATCATACAGTATTCGCTAATAGAATAGTAGTGGAGAGGCGATAACTGAAGGTCGTCGTGAGTCTGGAAAAAATTTCATCAAGCTGTTGACCTAAGCTGTAGACCCTGCCCGAACCCGAAATAAAATAGTAAAACAATCATAGACAATCCGAAATCCGTCAAACAAAATTGTCGCTGAAGCTGGCATTCGCTGTCATCGACTGTTGCTGTTCCTCATGCATACCCTTCGTTCAAAGAATCTC
This sequence comes from Neurospora tetrasperma FGSC 2508, assembly GCF_000213175.1. Taxonomy (NCBI): domain Eukaryota; kingdom Fungi; phylum Ascomycota; class Sordariomycetes; order Sordariales; family Sordariaceae; genus Neurospora; species Neurospora tetrasperma. Next base: position 1,901,108 of record NW_009799102.1, read on the forward strand.
ATCCTCCATGGGAGCATCACCACCGTTGGCAGCGGCCGGCGCGGCTCCGGTGGCGTTGTCAGTGGTGCCACTCTCGAAGTAGTCAGCCATCTCAGAATCCAATTCCTCGACAGTCTTCTTGGCAGGGCGGGCGCTACGAGGGCGACGGGGACCCTTCTTGCTGCCAGGCTTAGCAGCAGCAGCACCCTTGGGGGCGTTGGCGGCATGCTTGACAGTGGCGGCAGACTTGGGCTGGGCCTTGGGCTGTGTGATGCGCTGAGTCAGGCTCTTGGGCTGAGGGATCAACTCAGCATTGGAAACAACGACCTCGACCTGGGGGAACGTTAGAAAAGCCAGAACCAGAAGATTTATATGATGGAGAATGAGCGTACCTTGACCGGGCGGTTGTCGATCAGGAGACCGTTGAGAGTGTTGTACGCCTTGGTAGCACCATCGGCGTGGTGGAAGGTGATATGAGCAATACCGCGGCTAGTGCCTCCGGGCCCATACGAAAGTTCCACCCTCTTGACCTGTCCAATAGCTTGCTGGAAGTATTCCTATCACAGGGTAATTCGTGGTTAGCGTCGTGCGCCAGTTTCAGTGTGGTCGTGTTCGTAACGGTTCGGTTTCAAATCGGTCAAAGCCAGGGCATTGTCTCGAGCCGGCCCAACACTAGGATATAGCCAGAGCAGCGCGCGTATTCTCCGGGTCAACAACACCAGCAACTGGCAGGTGAGCCTAAAATCCAACACTCACTAGAGCCATCCATACGATCCGATGCGTCCGGGCTCACAGCCCGTAGAGCAGTAGGACGTGTGAAGGAATCCAGTTATGCCAGACAATCCAAGCATGGTCCAGTTGATGTGATGCCGTCCTCTCGTAGAATTCCCCAACAACCACGATGCTAGACCCCGGTTCCCCGGAGTTGTAAATCCCCTGATGGACCAGAACCCCCCCGAAATCGTCCAACCAGGACATGGGAAACAGAGCCTCGAACATTGCTCACTGCGTGGCGCGCTGGGGTGCAAAAATCGACTTCGAGGTGACCAGCCAGGAAGAGATAATGCATAACCCCCCAGCTAGGCTCCCATACAAGATTTGTCTGCCGGATCCTGCACTGCTTGTCCCTTTCCGAACCAGAGGCGCTTGCCAGCCACCACAATGATAAGGAGGGGAGAGCGTGACTGCGATCTGCTCAACTCGCAACATGACGAAATGTATTGACACACGTCAGGGAGGAGCAATCAACGGCAGTCTTGATGGCCTAGTGCCGATTTGCAATAAACGACCGTCCCGACCGCCCAGTGGAGAAAACGACGCCGATTGGATACGCCACGGAAGAGGGATGTCGATAAAAGTCTGAAGGCTAAATGGCCTCATCGGTAATAACATACCTTGATCTGGCCTTCGGAAACGTCCTTGGGCTGCGATGGGAGTTAGCGGTGAAGGATGCTACGCAGGAGAAAGGTGGAGGACGCGACTCACCAGGTTGCTGACGACAATCTTGCTCTCGCCGGTAAGACCAGCACTCTTCGCGGGCGCCGGCTTGGCAGCGTTGCGAGCGGGCTTTGTGTTCTTTTGGATACCGCCAGCGGGAGCAGCATTGGTGGGCTTACCGCCAGCCGAGCGGCGGCCTCCACGGCCGCGGGCGTTGGACTTACCGCGGCGCTGAGTGGAGAGAATCTCGTCGAGAGACTGGTCGAGCTTTCCGGACATTATGTCGGTGGGTTGCTGGAAAGTGATTTAGAAGTGGTGAGAAAGACGAGACGCGTGGTCAAGGTGGCTTCAGAGATTAGGAAGCGCGGACGGGCTCAAATGCGCAGTAGAGCTGGCGAAGGTCGCGTTGGGCAGAAGAATGATAGGGAGGTCAGGTTACGACTCGCTGGTAGCGCAAGGTCGCGTGAAGTCGAAGCGGAGCAAGAGTCGCGCTGCAACGGAAAAGGTGCAGCGACACTGTGATCTGATCGACTCGAATGGCAAGTGGAAATGGACGTGGTCAGGCTGACGAAGTTGGATGCAGTCCTGCGAGCAATGAAAAGAATATGGGTCTTGAGCGGATGGGCTTTATCGGTGATGGACTTTGGCTTTGGCGGTGATGGTAGGTTGTGTTGGGAAATAGGTGGTGTTGTTTGGGTGATAAAGTGGTGAATGGGCGAGAGAGGTGAACGAGGGGGGGGGGGGGCGGAGGAGGGAGTAGAAACCGGTGTCCGCCCAGAATTTGAGGGAGAACCGACGGGGACCGGAGCCACCTCGCTGCGCTTTCGTCAAGGCTTGGCAGGCTGAGCAGGCTCCCGCCCATACTTGCGGCCACACGCGCCTGTCCTGAACAACATCCAACGTGACGGGATCCTTGCCGCACTGGCCACCCCACCGCTTTGGCTTCGCTCAGAAGGGGAAAGAACAGGCATGGCCAATCACAGCCTTGTGGCAATCGCTTTGGCTGATGGCACTCATTGGTACGCTAATCTCTTTGGGGCTAGACCCATCCCTCCTGACGCAGCTGGGCTGTTTTGTTATCGTACCGGTACCTGCGATGGCGGGATACCCAACTCTCCGAGACGTGTCACCACTTCCAGGGACCCTTTGGAGCTGTGTGTCCTTGTTTCCATGTGTTCTTATCCCACACACTCCAAGCTTGCTTCTTCAGGGACGTTTGCAATTGACCTCTTTCACAAGCGGAAACAAAGAACGACCCTTTCGCATATAACAAAAGAACAAACTATATTATCAGTCAGTCATGCTATTCGGAGCGTTTGGCAGTTCTCTGCTGACTGGTGACATGATATACCATGATCCGAACAAAAACTGAAATCCAGTGCGAGAGTCTGCTCCTATGCATTGGGTCAACCATGGGGTATCAACCGACTCTGACCCATTCAATCCTCCTAGGCCCGAAACCTCGTCGCTTTCCTCGCTGCTTTGTCCCTGTATTCCTTTTGTGGTTCCGGGGTTTCCTTCCCTTGCATATCGGTTGCGCCTGGGACCTGCTCTGTCCTGCACTGAAGGAAGAGCATTCTGTAGGCTGTCTGTCTCCCGTCCTTTTCGGCCTCGCCCCAACCAAATGTCCCAAGGGCGGGACAAGCTGTATCCTGCCGTTTGTGAAATATAGTCTCCGTCTTCGTACCGTACAATTTTGCGGACGCTGTGTCCTATTTTGCCTTGGTCGGGGCCGGTGCCACCTTTGTTGCCTTCTTCTCCTGGACAACATCGGTTTCGAGATCTTCGGCATTGGTTTCGAGGAAGTGGTGGAGAACAATAAGAACCATGGCCGCGCACCCGAGAACGATGGCGAGACGGTAAAGTTCAGCGTCAGAAATCATTGTGTCGTTGGCGTAGGAAAAGTCTGTGTCGGGTATTCGTTCGGTGCCGTAACTGGTAGCTGTAGACTTGTTGCGACTCGCAATGCTTGGAGGGGAGTTCAAGTGGGTCCAAAGGGCGCTGTTCTGCTGCTCAAGGAACTGTCAATCGGACGGCTGGGCAGAGAAAAGAAAATGCCGTGCTCACTTTTTCTTGGTGATGCCAATCGCACTAGCTGTTCTGCACCGGGAGGACCGCAAATTCGAAAGTGATGATGCCGATTGTCGGGTGTTATGGACAGCTTTCCACCTTGAGGGCCGCGACGCAGCATCGATGTATCGGTACATCTCTATCCGTTCATTTACAAGAGGACCCGACAGTCACGTGGACGGACCCAAGCTGAAGGAAGGACCTCTTCTTTCGTTATACCGGCTGCGCTGCCCGGGCCAACGTCAGGGCTTCTGTGGGCGGACACCCCAGCGCTTTAAATCCCGGGCGGCGTCAGTGGGCCCATTTGGTTCGAGTTGTTTCAACCCACCCACTTCGAATTGCCTCCAAGAAACTCTCCAGAGAGTTGATCGAGATCCCCGCCTTCGTCTGCAAATCTTTTGAAGGTCGCTGCGACAACACGCTCTATTTACGACCTACGCGCTGCCACCACCCCAGCTGCGACAGCAACTCGATATAACATACATACGTGATCCATTAACTTGCGCATCACGACACACACACACAAACTCTACTCTCTGGTCCCCGATCGCGACATTTGCCCACCATGCCTCCCAAGAAGCAGGATCCGAAGGCCGCCGCCGGCAAGAAGAAGGCTGTCGAAGACAAGACCTTCGGCATGAAAAACAAGAAGGGCTCTGCCGCCCAGAAACAGATTGCCGCCCTGCAGGCCTCAATGAAGAACGGCGGAAACGCTGAGCAGAAGCGCAAGGAAGCCGAGAAGGCCGCCCGTGAGCGCGAGAAGAAGGCGGCTGAGGATGCCAAGAGGGAGGCCGATCTGCTTCTCAACAAGCCCGCCCAGATCCAAAAGGTTCCCTTTGGTGTCGACCCCAAGACCGTTGTCTGCATTTTCTTCAAGAAGGGCAACTGCGAAAAGGGCAAGAAGTGCAAGTTTTCCCACGACCTGGAGCAAGAGCGCAAGGTCGAAAAGAGGAATCTGTACCAGGATACACGAGCAGAGGAGGACGACAAGAAGAAGCAAGAGACCTCGGCGGACTGGGACGAAGAAAAGCTGCGCTCCGTCGTCTTGTCCAAGAAGGGCAACCAGCGCACCACCACAGACAAGGTGTGCAAGTTCTTTATCGAAGCGATCGAGGAGGGCAAGTACGGTTGGTTCTGGATTTGCCCGAATGGAGGAGACAAGTGCATGTATAAGCATGCTCTACCGCCTGGGTAAGTTGGGGTTTTGCACCATCAGCTTCTTCTCATAACTAACACCATCTCTGTAGGTTCGTTCTCAAGACCAAGGAGCAAAGGGCGGCTGAGAAGGCGCTGCTGGACAAGTCGCCTCTCAGGACCCTTACTCTCGAGGAGTTCCTTGAGTCCGAGAGGCACAAGCTCACCGGCACTCTCACCCCCGTAACACCCGAGAGTTTCGCCAAATGGAAGAAGGAGCGTCTCGACAAGAAGGCTGCCGAGGAGGCTGCAAGGAAGGCGAAGGAAGCGACCGGTCGTGCCTTGTTCGAAAGTGGCAACTGGAGAATGGAGGCCGATATCGATTCCGACGACGAGGGGGACGACGACGCCTGGAACTTGGAGAAGCTGCGGAAGGAGACCGAGGCCCTCCAGATCAAGAAAGAGGAGGAACGATTGTCAGCCCTCCACGGTGTTCCTGTCACACTCGGCGAAGCGAAGGACGTTACCGGTCTCAGCGAGCCAACGCTTGGTACATGAGGGCGTATCAGCACACGAGGAGAAAATACCAGCGCCGCCGCTTCAGAAAGTTTGAGCCCATCCGAGAGTTTGGCACTTACTTGCGGCAGGGATCTGGCGCCAAGTTGATGAAGCTGTTCGAGTTGCTCGAGGCAACTTGCTCAGAGGTTATCCGACATCTATATCACGATATATGCACGAAGCTTCGAGGAGTGAAGCCGAGTTGCACCTCCACAAAGGAGCAGTGGGAAGAATGTCGTCAGGTTTCGGTTTGGAAGCTCTGGTCATGAACTAGTCTAGCTCACACACATAATCATAGGCATGCCCGGATCCAGCACTTCGTTCCAAACTTCTTTGCGTGTCTCACGTGTCTAGTCGCCTTCGCTACCAGCATTCATTTTATGAACAGAGACGGACATAGGATACATGGGTTCATCAGGACATGTCAGTTGTTATGTCCTTCGATCCAGCAAGCCGTCCTTCTACCTGCACGTCCGTGGCCCAGCTTGTTCGTCGGTGGCTCGTGGCTAAAGATTTCTTATTCAGAATGGGTTCGGTGTGATGGAACTGCAGCACATGATAAGGCATTCGAGGCATTGGTCAAGCAGGCCGAGTTATTGATCCACGCATGGCTTGCAACTAATTTGTAGAATTACGGTGTGGCTGTCCGCAAAAGCACTCACCACGACGCTTACGCAGTGACGGGGAAGGTAGAGTTAAACCTAGAGCCACCCAAGTGTGGCCACATCGTCTTCAATGTGATGTTTGGGCAGCGAGCAGAAGCTTGTTGTGCATCGTTCGCATGGACTGCCCAGGAAGAATACAAGGCCGATGAACTGATACGTTTGATGTTTCGTTCAACACTGGTAGCTCCCTTTTAGCAAGCAGAACTAATGGGTGAACATTGGATTGCTTCTTGCACAGTCCAGTACTTGTTAGGTCTTCAAAAGCTAGCCAGACGGTCGGGTTTGAAGACCTGGCGAGGAGGTACCATGAATCAGTCGTTGTTGTCCACACTTGTAGTTTCCTAAACTGCTTCAAAATAAACCCTTATACCGGATGGATGGGAGTCTTGTAATATGCATCTTTAGTAAATGCAACCACAAACAGCGCTGCTTCCCCATGAAATTACCTCACTTTACCTAGAGCTTGACTTGCCGCACCGTCCCTAATGTCCTCATGCACCCTTTTCAGCTGGCATAATTACAAGTCGTTTTTACGTATAACTTACTGTATTCTCGATGCTTCAGGCTATTATACTGCGCTTAGTTATAAGGGTATAAAAGTATTTGAATACAGTTAATTGTAAAGTACGAGCGCTTCGCTGTTAGTAGTCTGAATGAGTGCAGTCGATTTGGGGGGTGTAAATGTGGTTGTGTAGCGATGTTTCTGTACAGAAATGTGGCCTTGACTGTGCGGCGCATATTGAAATCGTCAAGTTTTATTGATATACGATTGGATGTTACATGACATTCTAAAAGTGGGTTTTACTATACAAAACGCGGAGTTTTACATGTCAGCTGTCATCGGTTGGCATGTGGGGAAAAAAGGGTGCGCGAAGTCAAAATAGGGTGCATGAGGACATCAGGGACGGTGCGGCAAGTTAAGCTCTTTACCTAATTTGATGAAAGTTAACAAGTCCTCTGTAATTACTACTTTGCACAGACCACTTTCTGAGCCGTGCGATTAGAAGTAATAGTTTCATTGCTAACATCACGTCCAGTCGCGTCAGTCCCTCATCAACCCACGCCCTCTCCTATAACTACAGGAAGCCGGCATTAGTCTGCCAAATCAGCCCTCTACACCAACCAAGGTACTTGATATTTGCTGGATATCCTTTTATTCCCCCAGCTAGGGACTTTCAAGTAGCATACTTCGTCAAAACCATCAAACTCAGCAGTTAAAAAGGTGCGTTGAGATATTCTCACTTGTGGCAGATATTGCGACTAATAGGCCCCAGATTCACTCTGTTGGATGACGACAATTTTCATCCTAATCTGGCATTAAATCTCAATCTGCTTTACCGCGAACTTGATCGAGGGAAAAGTGGAAAGGATGCCCTACGATCCGGACCTTTATCCGGATGACGACCCTATCGACAACTTCAATTATGATCCTAAGGACGATTATGATGAGCTGGGCGATGACTATGACCCGGATCTAGACCCAAACCAACAAAGGGATCACGAAGAGGACGTGGATGAGTTCTACGATGCAGAAGACGTGGAGGATGAACCACCACTACAAGCGCCCGCCAAAGTTCCCCAACATCCGAGGCGAGCTACGCTCTCGCCTTTGCAACCCTCAAGATCTGAGCGACATGCGACGCCAACATCGACATCTGTCCGCGATGGAACACCGAGGTCAGCTCGGGTCGCCGTCATGCTCCCGGTAAGCGTGAAGAAGGAGGCCTATATCAGCATCCCAGATGTTGCATCAGACGAGGAGGAGGAGGAGGAGGAGGAGGAGAAGACGGAAGAAGGAGATACAATGGTTGGCAATTTCGTGACATCAGACCTGATGCCTCCCACTCCAAAGAGGCGAAGAATCACAGAGCGGCCATCGACGAAACCTACTCCCACTGTTGCCGCACCCAACTATGTGCCGCCGAAGGTTCAACCACCACCATTTCCGATACCAGATATTCCAGCACCAGTACCCCTGGTCAATCCAACAAAGAAACGAGGGCGGCCGTTCGGATGGAGACCAGGCTTGTCCTATGCCGCAATGCGAGGAAATCCCGTGCCTCCTCCTAGACCCAAAGTTCCGAAACAACCCAAAGCGCCAAGTGAGGTCAAGCGCAGAGGCCGTCCACCCAAGAAGCCCCATGAGTTGCCTAGAGAAATTTTCTCCAAACTCACGCCCAGGTACATCCGCTTCCTCTGCGAATGGGAGGGATGCCCGGCCGAGCTGCACAACTTTGAGACTCTACGGAAACACGTTTTGGTTGTACACGGCGATTACAGACAACCTCATCAACACCATCTACTTTCAGCAAGAGAACAACCACAAGAGCCCAAGACTTGCAAATGGGCTTCCTGCCACAGCAAGCGTCTCCAATCCGAGCTGCCACCTCTCACCCTACCCACCAAATCCCACTTCGAAGCCCACGTCAACGAAAGCCATCTGATACCTTTCCTCTGGCACGTCGGCGACGGCCCCCGCAACACCAGCATCGAGTCTCCCCTCTCCGAGAAGCCCCTGACCATAACATCGGCCCTCCCATCACAACCGTCATCGTCATCATCCATCTCTCACCTCGATTTTACAACAACCACCACCACCACCACCACCACCGCCACCACTTCCACCGCCATCAAACTCCAACCACTACCACCCTACCTCTTCGACGCCTCCGGCAACCAAGTAACCTCCTCCGTCCGCGACCAGCTTTACGAAAACGACGACGACAAACGCCGCCGCCGCGTGCGCCTGGAGCAAGTGCATTTCCTGAGAGACGAGAACGCAGCCCCGGAGCCAGTTTACACGCAGGCCGAGCGGGACGCAATGGAGGCGAGCTTGGCGGCCAAGAAGAAGAAGCAGGATGAGTTTTGGGAGTACTACGAGAAAGTGATGGGACCCGTGGTAGAGGTGACGGTGCTTGCAGCGGACCAGGAGGACCTGGAGGTCCCGGAGAATCCTTCTGGAAACCTGGGCAAGGAGGTTAAGAGGAAGATGTTGAGTTGTGGGTGGGATCCGCAGTGGAGGGGGTTGTATCAGGATTGATTTTTTTTAAGCGGGAGGGGGAAGGGGAAAGGGGGATGAAGGATGGAAGGAGATGGGTGAATGTACTTCTGGTTGCGTGTGTGTTGTTGGGGTGGAAAGTGGTGGAAAAGGTAGGGGCATATTGTTTGTATACTTATGTACCTTCACACCTTCTTAACATAGCAAGCGATACTCAAGTGAAGGGCTCCAAATGTTCGTATCATGCCATAGCTTGCAGTAAGTTCTTGGTACTGTTTTTTGCCTTGATATGAGTTGATATTCACCTATAGATATATTTCGCTATAAATGACAGCAACGCTGGCTCTTAGATGACACGCTACCAGGGGTAAACTCCCCATGGGAGAGTACCCAGGACTTGCATGAAAAGATGGACTTTGAGCGAAATGGAGCGGATGACGTTCTGGTTCACGGCCGAACACACTATTCAGCCACTAGACTACATCGAGACAATAATATTCACTTGGAGTAGACACTAAGCTGACCGAATTTCTTGCGTTGATGAATTTGCAACGTAAACTGAAGCTCGAAGTACTTCCATGATGTGAATTCCGGAGAACCTTCTAAATTGTCGCAATTTGTATAATAGATAAAATTACTAGGAAAACACTTTAGCGCTGGATATTTGTCTTTGCAATGTAACGCTTTAAAAGAGGTTTTTGGGGCGGGTACTTTGCGACATTCTGAGATGCAGAGTGAAAAGCTTGGAGACTAGAGAGACATGTCGAAGAAGACGAGGAAGAGCTAACTAGGTGAATTGCCCTATACCTCTATGCTTGGGTTCTTGACCTGGCTGGGACCTGGATACCAACCCCCACTCAGCGATGGGAATGTATCACGATACCAGTGCATGCGTACACTACATACACAGTCAGAGTCTACTGGAAGGTGACAAACAGTAGACTGAGGAAACTTGATGAATTTGGTCTTTCCGGGGTAGGCTTGGCTTCCCCAGCTTGACGGGGATCGGTCAACGTGGAACTTGAGGTTGGTTACTTGGCTATCTGGTTGCCTGCGTTAAACACCAATTTGGGTGATGAGTACCTAGTGTAAGACCTCGCTAAAAGCGACCAGATTTCGGACAGTAACTGCCGGGACGGGTTATGCTCCGAGCTGTCGCCAACGGGAAGTGCGCATATACTGTATCTATTAGACATTGTAATAAAAGAGGACTTCCATAGATACTTGTCTCTGATGTCCCAGCCTTTCCATCATCCATCTGCAAGTCCTCGACAGCGCTCGACAGTCTGGATCCATCAAAGACGTTGCCAAGCCCTGCGAGGTGTGGTGGCGGGAAGACAGGGACCAAAGAATTGCGATCCAACAGAAACCAGTGTTTTTAGAAGGTAGTGTAGAGACGGCTGGTACTGAGACATGATGCTCGTACGCTAGGTGTTGCGAGGCTGCTTTACACATCTTCGCTGCTGTGGATTTGAAGCTGGCCATGAGCCTCATGATGGACCAGACGGGTTGGGGGTTTTGCCTTGCTGATAAATGCAGTTTTCAATGGATGACAGATGGCGTGCCATTGATGCCGAAATGACTGGACGAGAACCCTTCAACTTGGAAAGAAGGCGCAGTTCAAATGGTCGGGACTCCGATCGTTCTCATCGCTCCAGTCGGCGTGCGCCGGAAGGTCCCGTAACACTCCACCAACCTGAGGAATCCAGAGGAGACCTTGGAAACAGGCAGTCTCCTTGGAGTCTTTGGACACCATGTTTCGACCTTCCGCCAATAAGTAAACCTGTGGTTGCTGCACTAGCAGAACATCACCACATTAGAGTGCTTGCCAGCTAGCCGGAGGTACCTCTAAGTAGAGGTAGGCGGATGATGGGGAACAACGCTGGTGTCACTGTGTGTTTAGCAACCAGCCCGTTGCACCATAATGGAAGAAACCCGAAGCGAAACAGCTTTCGCGGAGTGCCCAACAGCGACGCCTGCAGCCCCATTGGACGGCGTCCTGGAAGTGGAAGGTGCCTGGCCGCCAGCATTCGTAAACAAGTGGGCACACACCCAGACGCAACTGGCTCGGTCCGGACATTTCTTGTTAGACTTGTCATCTGTTATCCACTCTGCCATCCACTCTTTCGACATCCCTCTCTACGGGCCACTACCACCGGCCACCCCAGGCACTGCCTACTACTGCTGCCACTCAGACCGGAGGAACTGCCAGGCCACCCGCTGCACCCAGCACCCTCCACTGCATTGGCAACTCGCGCACTCGCAGTCCAGTGCACCTTGGCCCCCCCCGTCTTTCCCCCTTCCTCCCATCCACAAGTCGCATCATGGACTCGTCTTCATGAGCATTACATCACAAGGATGCCGTCCACAAAGAACGCCAACGGCGAAGGCCATTTCCCCTCGCGCATCAAGCAATTCTTCCGCATCAATTCCGGCTCCAAAGACCACAAGGACCGCGATGCCCACACCACCTCCAGCTCCCACGGCGGAGCACCACGCGCCGACGCCAAGACGCCCTCCGGCTTCCGTCAATCCCGTTTCTTCAGCGTCGGCCGCCTTCGCAGCACCACCGTCGTGAGCGAGGGCAATCCGCTCGACGAATCCATGAGTCCGACCGCACACGCGAACCCGTATTTTGCCCACCAGGGCCAACCGGGCCTGCGCCATCACAATGACGGCTCGGTTCCGCCCAGCCCGCCCGACACGCCCTCACTCAAGGTCGACGGCCCCGAAGGCTCGCAGCAGCCCACGGCGGCCACAAAAGAAGAGCTTGCGAGGAAACTGAGGAGAGTCGCCAGTGCTCCCAACGCTCAAGGCCTGTTTTCAAAGGGTCAGGGCAACGGCGAGCGCCCTGCCACGGCCGAACTCAGCAAGGAGCCGCTCGAGGAGAGCAAGGATTCCAACACCGTCGGTTTCGCAGAGCAAAAGCCCAACAACGATTCCTCCACAAGTCTGGCTGCGCCCGATGCCGATGGTCTCGGAGCGCTGCCTCCTCCCATCCGTCAGTCGCCGCTCGCCTTCCGCCGAACATACAGCTCCAACTCCATCAAGGTCCGCAACGTTGAGGTCGGCCCCCAGAGTTTCGACAAGATCAAGTTGATTGGCAAGGGCGATGTCGGCAAGGTATATCTAGTCAAGGAGAAGAAGAGCGGGAGGTTATATGCCATGAAGGGTACGTCTTCGCGTCCGTTCGGTACAATGTCTCACCCCTTACTAACAAAGCAACACAGTTCTGAGCAAGAAGGAAATGATCAAGCGTAACAAGATCAAGAGAGCCTTGGCCGAGCAGGAAATTCTCGCGACAAGCAACCATCCCTTCATCGTGACCCTGTATCACTCCTTCCAATCCGAGGACTACCTTTACCTTTGCATGGAATACTGCAGCGGTGGCGAGTTCTTCAGAGCTCTACAGACACGTCCCGGCAAGTGTATCCCCGAGGACGATGCTCGCTTCTACGCCGCAGAGGTGACTGCTGCGCTTGAATACCTGCATCTTATGGGATTCATCTACCGGGATCTCAAGCCAGAGAGTACGTTTCCACTTTTCCCACCTTTCATCATGCCGATCATTTCGCATAACTAACTGTCGATCATCACAGATATCCTACTGCATCAGTCTGGACATATCATGCTTTCAGATTTCGATCTGTCCAAGCAGTCCGACCCGGGCGGCAAGCCAACCATGATTATTGGCAAGAACGGCACGAGTACGTCGTCGTTGCCGACCATCGATACCAAGTCATGCATAGCAAACTTCCGCACAAACTCCTTTGTGGGCACAGAAGAGTATATCGCACCAGAAGTGATTAAGGGCAGTGGGCATACTAGTGCAGTCGACTGGTGGACGCTCGGAATTCTCATCTACGAAATGCTGTACGGTACTACCCCCTTCAAGGGTAAGAACCGTAACGCAACGTTCGCCAACATCCTCAGGGAAGATATTCCCTTCCCTGACCATGCCGGCGCGCCGCAAATATCAAAGTAAGTCTCCCATACTTGTCAACGCTTTCTGCCCTGACTACTTGCTAACCTTGAATCATCAGCCTTTGCAAATCCCTCATACGCAAATTGCTTATCAAGGACGAGAACCGTCGTCTAGGTGCCCGTGCTGGTGCATCCGACATCAAGACTCATCCCTTCTTCCGGACGACACAATGGGCTCTGATCCGTCACATGAAGCCGCCCATTGTCCCGAACCAAGGTCGCGGCATTGATACACTGAACTTCCGCAACGTCAAGGAAAGTGAGAGCGTGGATATCAGCGGGTCCAGGCAGATGGGCCTTAAAGGGGAACCTCTCGAAAGTGGGATGGTAACACCAGGCGAGAATGCCGTTGATCCATTCGAAGAGTTCAACAGCGTTACATTACATCACGACGGGGATGAAGAGTACCATTCTGATGCTTATGAGAAACGATGAGGGAGTTTCGGGAGGTCCCAACTCCTGGTCGTTTTTATTGAGGGCATTTTCAGCTGGTGAGGATCGCAATCAATTGATGGCTCCGTCATCTCTCGCGCCTCTGCCTTGCGTTCTGTCGCAGGGCGCGTCCCATGGCGACACTCATTTGGCGCTCTGCACTGTGTTTCCTGTTATCTGTTTTACTACTTGCAGAGCTGAAACATACCTGCCTGCAGCGTAGTTTCTCGTTCTTCTCGTTCACACATCTCACTCACTTTAAACTGACACGTGGACACGAGTGCTCAGAGGACTTTGTTTAAGGGGTTTGGCTCACCATATTCATTTCCATCTTCATTTGAAGGAGTTTCATGGCGGTGGCGTTTTCTTTTTCTGTTTGCTTTTTCTTTTTCTTTTTTTGGAAGGGAAGTTCAGGGTGAAGAAAGGATTGAAAGAAACCAGCGCAGTTGTGCAGATCTAGCAAAGATTTATTGTTATACGGCATATAACTTATTGGAGGAGAGAAAAACAGTCGGTGCTATTCGATGGGAGAGTGGCGATGAGCGGGAAAAAGTATCTAGTCATGAGATATTGGAAATATTCGGTGTAGCACGAATAGAATTGCGCAGTAAATACAACGATGGTGTACGATGCGAGGACTTGACCTGGAGCCATACGCAATTCCTTGAAGCCCAATGAAGCTACATCTTTGCCGAGGGTCATCCACTCCACGACAACACTCAATCAGTCTTATTTGGAGAAGAAGACGATGGACACTCGACAGTTGCAGACCGAGTTCGTCTTGGCCGCTCTGTTGCTTCGACATCGCTGAAGCGGAAATTTGACGAGTGGCATTTGGATGCGGATATCTGCTGTGTGACCACCGTCGCTCATGGTCGCCTTCCCTGATTGTCTGCAACCAGCCTATGCTTGGTAGGTAGCTCTCTCCCAAGCTGCGTTGACCAGATGCATAGATGACAGTCCCGTTGTGAAATGGTCGGGTGGCCACGGTGTTCGAGGAAGTGCTGGAAGTACTTGCCGATTTTGAGAGATAAGCACAATATATCGCGGTAATGATGGCATCAAGCGGAAAGCAGCAACCGGAATTATGAATGCACATTAGTACCTCTAGGCACCACCTAGGTCACTCGAGCCTCTCAACAGACATTCGAACAGAAGCAACGATGAAACTAGCATCACTGATTGCAAGACGCCATGACAGTTCCAAGCACCTTCTGCGTAAAGACATTCAATGATGGAAGGACCATCAACATGGACACAGGAAGGAAGGAGCCTTTACAGCAGCAGTGAAAGTGCGTTGGGCTGTTCTCGTCATTCTTCGTCCTCACGAAAAGCCCTTCGTCCCCGATAACCAACCTGTCAACATCGATGTGTGGCAGCCCCCAGCCCAACGGAGGTTTTGCAAGACCCCGACACGACATGGACTCGGCCGAAGAGCAGAACAATGCCCACGAGGCCGTATACAAGCATCAGCTGCATCATCAACAGAAACCGCCTCGCGATGCCTCTTCCCCCTTCTACCACCAGCGTTTGAGCTCCTTTGCCTCTCCCCTCCACGAGTTCGAGACATCGCCCGCCTATATCCTAGAATGGGATCCCAAGAAACAATGCCGGAGGACGATTGTCGGCAGTCCAGATGATCTGCGTGAGTTGATATCGGGCATGGACAAGGACGGAACTGTTACCTTGTTTGTTTTTCATGGCCTCCCTGCGAATTACGTCGACATTCTCCGCAACAGCGAGGAGCTCAGCATTGACTCCGCATTCCTGGATGCACATGCTACCCGGAGAAGCTACTGTTCACGCTCTGGTTTGACCCTTCCACGCAGACGAGGTCACTCGAACATCAGAAGTGCCGAAGCAGGTTGCTTTGCGCAGTTTGAGTACCCCGAGCTTATACAAGGATTCGATTGTACCTCGATGTCCAGACGGGAGATTCATCACGGCTCCGGAGCGGGTCTTGATGGTCTTGATCTGATGGTCACTGACCCAAAGGTCCTACCTTTGACAGAAGACGGGAAGACGCCGAAAGGATTGGCGGCAGCCTTCAACCGAGCATCTCTCTGGATTAGTTCTACTCGGCAACAGAACCCTCGGGCTGGAGTACTGTTCCTCGATAAGCCGCTGTGGAGGGATGCTGCTCCGTCACATTTACGGAAGGCGTCGTTTCCTACGACCAAGAAGACTAGCCCGGTCATGGAAGCACAGAGACCCCGAGTTGCTGCCCCCGACGGGTATGACAATCGTGAAGATGAAGAGGTTCCATGCCTGGAGGACTTGGTTTACGAAATGCTCTGCCACAACTCCAATGAAAACACGCAGGTGGTTGATCCAGCAAGCTTCATTGCGAATGTCCTGTCCGACATTGTCTACAATCACTGGCTCGAGTTGTTCGAAGTTTTGGCGCCCCCGACAGCGTCGCAGCCGAAGTTGATCGAAAGAGAAGTATCGAAGAGCATCACTCTCTATTGGTATATGGTGCAATCACTTGAGCGAAACGCCGACTTCACTCCTTTCTATGCCGACCGCAATGGCCATATCAAGGGGTGCGACAGAGGTTCCTCATCTGGATCGGAATGGAAGACGCTGCTTTCTCGAGCTAAGCGCCGAATCGCTCTTCTCAATGCATCACCAGGCGTCCCTATTCTCTTACCTATCCCCACGCCTCCCGAAAACCCACCAACATGCGTGACCCAGGAGAAGGTCAAGCCGCCGAAAAAGAGATCAACGGCCATGGGCTTTACAGCTAAGGTCACAAACATTCCTCTATCCAGGACGACAACACCCGGTGACAACCTGAACCGGATAGCAACATATGCAAGCCTGACACCTCAACGCAGCCATCTTCATCGTATCAGCTCCCACCAGCATGGTACATCCAACAGATTATCTGCCGATAACCAACGGGCCCTCGAACGTATCTCCTATCTAGGTGGAATCCTACTTCCATTTCCCATTGTCTCTGGGATTCTCTCCATGGGCGACGAGTACGGACCGGGCGCTCCCAAGTTCTTTATCTTCTGGGCGGCAGTCATTCCGCTTTCTATCGTTGCCTGCCTGATCATTTACGCGGACATAGTCCGTAAGGCTGAGGTTTGGGTTGAGGTTGCCACTGAACGGGTGGTAGTCAGTTCACTGTCGAGTGCGGCTGCAGTGTTTCCTTACCCCCTTCCTGATCTTCCTGTGGGGGTAAATATTGATGACACAGGTGACACTTGTGGGGCTGGAGTTACCGATATGGATCGGAACAGAGGTGGAGGGGATACGGAAGAAACACCCCCAAAGGACTTCCTATCCTTGAAGACATGGCGCTGGTGGATCGGAAAACTTATCTGGCAAAAGCACAGACGGATGAAGAGACAGATGGAGATGCGACGTCATCCAACCCATGATCATGGCACGGAAGTTAACCTGGATCAAGAGGAAGGTGGCAGCTATGCTCATCAAAGAGGACAGACTGACGAGGAGCAAACAGTCGGAATCAACCCTTTCGTGGGAAGCACAGACAGAACTGGGTTTTATCCTCCGCCCGATACTGCTTCACCGACTGCTCAACCATTCTCTCAAACGGATCCCCACAAACAACGTCCATCTTTACCGCCGTCTTTCCAACTGCCGACGGCTACAGGCAGTCACTATGGCGATAGCAATATTCAAGACAATGGTCAGGTACTGAACGAGGAGACTGTCGACACAACCCCCATTACACCACTCTCACCCGGCCACGTCCATTTGATGATGATGCCCCCTGGGATGACGCTAGCACAAACTATGAGTTACCCTAATCCTCAGAGACGTGTGGGATTTGATGCAGACACGGAAACCGAGACCACTCAGATGGATGAGTCAGAAGAGGGATCGGTGTCAGGAGAAGCGCTACCTCGCGTGATACTGGAGATGACACCATCCAACGGAATCAAGCCGAAGGCGTGGAAAAGACAGGAACTGGGCTGGTATGGTGCTGTCAAAAGGATTGTGAACCCCAAGCAGCTGAGAGCGCTGGAGGATGTGCCGGTGGGCGTGGAGGCGCACGAAAGACAAAAGAGTTCGGCCAGTGGAATAAGGAGGAGGAAGACTAGGACCTACTGATGTCTTATCCCTGAGAAGATCTGCAAATGCCGCTCGATTGTATCCCGTTGAGGATGGTTCCATGATATCTGTCTATGGTAATGGGTGTGCAACGTCTGGGAGTCGCCATGACTTGATTGATACTTTTTCAGAATATTATTAGCAGAGCACGGGCTGGTTGTATATCTTATGCTGCCCAAGACCGATAAAGAACAAAAAGAAAACGGGTAAGGGATAGGATGAAGGTTGTAATCAAGGGTGTGTATGTCAAGGGTCATATTGGGACAATGTACGAAGGTGATGTGAGTAGATCTGCTGTCTACAGGTCCAGAAAAACCTCGAGGGACACCAAAACAAAGCGTTTACTGTATTGTAACTTGAGTACCGTACACAGTGTAATTTAGCACTTACCAAGACGCTGTAATTACACCGACCACATGCTTCCCATCAAAGTTCCTGCACTGCGCGTCCAATCGCGACTGTCTTCTGTTTCACCCATCAACAACTTCACTCCCGTCAGCTCTCTCCATTAAACCTCACGTCTCCATAAGTCTAATTTCGAAAGCAACCTAGCTTTTCAATCAATCCATGCAACTTGACAAGTATACACTGTAATCCAAAAGTCAACCCCAAAAACACATCTTCACCAAATGGAGCAACAACAACAATCAAACTCCCTCCTCAACTCCCCACCAGAACTCACACCAACAGAACAAGATGTTCTTGACGAATACGAGCGTTTGGCAGAGAACATGAAGAAGGTACACCAATTCAAGTTTTCTTTCTTCACCAACTATACACTAAATACCCTGTTCCAACCCCCCCGCTTCCCTCCTTCACCTTCACCATAATATATAAATAACCATTCACTAACAATCATCATTGATACTACTAGCTTGCCTCAGTACTAGATACGCTGGCCTCCCAGCCCTCCGTCGCAATTCTCGATGGACTAAGGGAGCTGGAGCGCAAGACCAGTTTGGTGTTTACCCTTATGAAGGCGAGCGTTTATAGTATTGTTTTGCAGCAGGAGATTGATTGGGGTGGCCCTGCTGCTGGGGAGAATGGTGGTGGTGGTGGTGGTGGTGGTGGTGGCGACGGACCTGGAGGGGCGGGGAGTGGTGTTGGGGAGCAATCGTGAAAGAAGAGGAAGAGCACTGGCGGGAGAGATGCGTGGGAGTGAGAGAGAAAGAGAGAGAAAAAGAGAGAGAGAGAGAGAGAGAGAGGAAGGGAAGAATGCCGTTTCATTGGTGGTGAAGATGGATAACAGGGTATTATGCGACATACGACTATGGCCGGCATCGGACAAAGAACGAGGGACAACTTTCGGCCAGAGACAGAGGAGTAATATGCTTGTGGGCTGGATGTGCCGAACAGAGGAAAGGGAGGAGAGGGAATATCGAGGAGACAGTCCCTTTTGGACGCCGAAACAAGCGAGCAACATCATCCAACTTGGGCCTACCACGCAATGTTCCCCAAATCGCATGGATATATAACCAACACATATCGGACAGCCACCCATCCACCAACATAACAGGTATGTGGTTTTCCGCTCAGTTTCATGGTCTTCAGTATAACGTAATGTACATATATTTACAGATTAGAAACAAGCAGCGCACATCCATGAAACAAAATTTGGGGGGAATAATACAATGCTTCTTCTTCTTGTTCTTTTTTCTTCTTTTGCGCTTTGCTTAGTATACAGACCCGCCATAGTAAACCTTGCGAACATCGACGAGCTTCTTTCCCCTACCGATGGCGAGATCTTCAGGGTTGGGCTGGCTGAGAAGGGCCTGGTAGGTGGCCTTTACTGTGTTCATGGGGTTGCGTGACCGCAGGAACTTTGCGCTGAGGTCACGAATGCCGGCGGCGCGGCACATTTCAAAGATACGATGGGAGACGCGGAGACCGAATCCTGGACAAATTTCAGATGTTAGTGGGATACAAGTACAATTTGAAAGAAGAAGAAGAAGGGGGCGCGGGGGGAGGAGGAACGAAAACGACCAAGACATACCAGGAGGACGCGAGTTCAGGCGCACAATGGTGCCTGACACCTTGGTGGTGACCTCGCCATAAATGGTCCTGTTTTCATAGCGGGGGATGGGCTGCATGTTTTGGATGGCCAACAGAGTGGCTTTTTCAACAGCGATGGATGCTTCAACCGACTTCGCCATGCCGAGACCGAGCCAGCCGTCGCCGTTTCCGGCAATGACCATGACCGAGTCGCTGGCAATCTTGCCTAGACGGGTCTGGTTCACAACGCGACGATGGACCAGCTTCTTAGTCTTGAGCTGGAGAATCTGACGGACCGACATGCCCGTCCGCTTCTTCAGCTCCTGATACTGACCCTTGTCATCGAGACCGTCGTCGGCAGGGTCGATCGCGTTCCTGTACTTGCCCTCCACGCCGGGGACCTTATCGGGAAGGGCGGGCGCCAGCGACGAGTTGGCCTGCAGGTTGTTGTCGGTCATGGACGAGCGCTCCAAAATGTACGACAGAATGTCGCCGTCGGTAGGACCGGTCGCGTTGGCGGCGGCCTTGGCGTCGGCGTCCTTCTGATCCTTGAGGTAGGCCCAGAACTTGGTAAAAGCTTCGTCCCGGACGTCCTTGGGCCACTGCCCCTCAGGCTTCTCAAAAAACTCCTCCGGTACGAAGTCCCTCAGCTTCTTCATCCTGTGCGTCGGCTCGCCCCGGCGGATCTCGTCAGCCCAGTTGATCAGGTCCTGAGTGAACTCGTCAACGTCCATGAAGCGCGCTTTGTGGCTGGGGGGCGCCGAGCGGCGAGCGCGCTTGTCGATGATAGGTTGTATCTCGCTAAAGTCGTCGATGTAGGGCATGCGGTACGGGTCGACGCGCAGACGACCTTGTATCGTCAGGTCCCTGGGATCGATGGCAGCCTCGGCGGCTTCGATGGCCTCCATATGTTCGGCGGGGTAGTTGTGGGCGAGGGCGGCCTTCTCATCTTCCGTGTACTCGGCGAACTTCTTCTTGGTAAAACTCTCGATCTTTGCGTCCGAGGTCAGGCCCATCTCGACGGCACGGACATTCTTGAAGCGCGACCGCCTCCGGGCCTCGAGGTGGGCGGAGCTGTGGAATTGGGACTGTTGCTGCTGCTGGGCGGCGGGACATGTCGACGCGGCCGGGGTGGAAGCTGCCGGTGCAGCGACCGGGACAGTGGCGGCCAGACGCCGGGAGAGGAAACTCCGGGCAGCGAAGCGTGCCGCACTCATGGTTGGCAAGCGGGAACTGACTGGGCTGGGCGAGGCCGGAGGAGTGGAAGGTGGTGGGAGGACGGGAGGGGAGGACTGGTTGTTGGGGGTCCCCCAATGGAGGCAGCTGGTTTCCTTTCCTTCGCGGTTGTGAGAACCCTCAGAGCCGGACGTCCCTCGTCGAGTCTATTTCGCGGCTCTACATACTATTTTTTGGAGACCTGACTGGCGCCCGCCAATCCGATTTGGCCTGCGACGGAATCGATCCGACCGGTCCCCAGCAATTTTTTGGTGGCCCGAGCTTCCCAGAGCTCCCGCTACGTCCCGCACTCGAACCGCCCGGCCACGGCAATCCTTCAGGCACATTGGGGCCCGAAGGGAGCCAGGCCGGACGAGCTGCCCCGTTCTCTGCTTACGTAAGGTGTTCATGTGCTTGGGGACCCTTCTTCTGTCGCAGCTCAGCGAGCCTGAAACAGCACACCCGACACCCAAACGAACCCCTAACAATTGAACCTCTCTTGCCGCCCATGTTGGCGCGCCGTCGGTCGCCTGACATCTCGACTTGTGCCTCTCCTCAATGTGACGTCCTTGGTTTCATCTTCCTGGTAGGTTCTGGCTCTTGCGAGAAAAAGGAGGGACCGTGAGTATCTTTTCGTCGCCAGTATTTTCGACGTTCTGACTTTCCTTGTTTTTTCTTTTTTTTTTATTCTGAATCTTTTGATCTGCTTGTCCACTTTCCACAAGCTGCGACTGTGAATAACTTCATCACACGCGTTGCTCTCTCTCTCTCTCATTGTCACGCGGCGAAAGCAAAGCCAACCACAGATCAAGGATCATACCAATTACCAATTTTAATATCATCGCAACTTCTTAATTCAATTTCAGCCAAACGCCCTGGCGGCTACATACTCTCAAGACAAGATACCATTGCACGTCTCATCCTCATCGGCCATCATCAATATCATCATCGCATAATTCCCGAGCACAGCATCTGCCACAACTAACCGACACATCACATCACACACTCTTGTCCTTCCATAATTCGAATAACAAGCCAACCACCGCAATCATGGGCCAATTCGACTGGTTTCTCAAAATCGGCGCCACCCCGCAAGCTGTCGCCGTGCTCAACGACCAGCCCATCCTCTTCACCATTCTCATCGTCGTGCTCATCGCCGTCATCCTCGAATGCGTGCTGATGTGGTACATCCACTATGCCACGATGAAGCCGGAGCAGCGGGCGGCTAAGAATAAGAAAAAGAAAGCGGGCACGGGAGATAATAAAAACGCTGCGCCGGGTGGGGGGAGGTGAGAGGATGGTCCGAGAGGAGATGAATTGACGAGGTAGGATGAAATGGCTAGGGTGGATGAAATGAGATGAAAGGCTAGTATTGCCGAGGTGTTCTGAGGATATGTGGGAATGGAAGCTGCGGGCTGAGCAAGGAGTATGCGGACGGGAAGAGAGCAGCGGAGGTCAAATTCGACAATGATGGGCGATGAGGGAAAGAGCGGGAAGCTATCGATGGACGAAGGGACTATTTCTGGGGAATTGCGACCGCGATCTCGACGGATGGACAAACACATGCTCTTTTCCAACGCGAGAGACGCACTATGCCGGTCGTATCCGAGCCTCATAGTTATCTGGGATGCGAGCAACGCACAGGAGAGGGTGCCCCACAAATGGATATGCTTCTTGGTCTCCTGGTGGGGGAAAACGCCAGGGAAGAAAGCGACGTCACTTTTTGATGCTCGCAAATATCTGGAACTGACTGATTGCCCAACGGATTGTATGCTATGGATAGGCTATCTGGAGTTGTAGGCTTGGGGCTGTCAGTATGGCACAGCGGAAGATTCTTGGTGCAATTACGTCCGCTCTGTTCAAACTTCGAAAAACCCATTGAAAGGATAATTGGTCAAGTGTTCACGGACTGGTAGAGAATTGGGTTCCTTATCACCTGAATCTACAATCTCATGCAGAATCCCATTCTAGATATTCTCATAGATACTCTTCCGGATCGCCAAATTCTTCACCATCATCATCCTCCATCTCTTCAAAATGCAGCTCATTGCCTGTCAGGGTTGGACCGCCCATCAAACATGTCTGGAATGCCTGGTGCCTCGAAATCGGATGAAGCCTCCCAAGCCCATCTGCATAGACGTAGTCACCTTCGGAGCTCGGCTGGAGTTCGTCAAGTGTCATATCTTCCCCTTCAACATCATACCACTCTTCGACCCCGTCCTCACCGTATGTTTCTTCCTCGCTGTAATCCCCGAGCAGGGCGACGATTCCAAACTGATATTGGTAGTCGTACTCGACCGCGTCCGTGTGCGTATCCATGTCTGTGTTTGTGTTCGCACCTTGTTCAAAAAGGTCAAAAGGGTGGTAATCATGAGTCAAGGACGGGTGATGATTCACCCAACCATCATCAGTAAGTTGAGTGTATCCCTCCAGGATCTCCTCCTCTTGTGTATCTGCCGGGGCATCTCCATTGCCCTTGGCTTTTCGCTTGCCTGTCTTGGAAGCAGGCTTGACATGGATACTTGTTTGACATAATGACCACAGCCGCTTCTCAACTTCCTTTCCGATTCCATTTTCGAGATCATCCGAGTGGCTTAGGGTGCTGCTTATAGCTTTATCTTCAGCTCCAGCTCCAAGCAGTTTGTTCACTTTATCTCTCAGCATTGCTGACCGGGCGCTACGCAATCTGGCTAATCCGTTGGCAATGGCCGGAATCGTTTGCGCATGTGCTGTCATAGACTACTATCGTTAGTCCTCATCCAAGTAATCATACTCCATGCCGCTCACATACCTGTAAGTAACGAAGATTCCATACTGCCGGCGCAATTTCAATCAGCGAGGGAAATTGTCTGTCCTCCGTAACCTTCACCCCAGGGAAAGTGTGCTTGACTCCTATAAGCTTCCGAAGCGCGGCATCCAGGAGTAATGCCATCTCCTTCTTTTCCTCTTCCGAGATCGAGAGGAGGATGACCGGGTCTGAGTTGGAGTTTGCCAAATCGGGTTGGGTGACAGGGCAGGCTTTCTTGGCCTGTCTTTGCGAAGTGTCCGTATACTTGACGTTAACGGTTCTTGTGATCCGTCGTCGATTTTTTCGCGCGCCAGTCCTGGACTCTTCAACCACAGGAGGCTTTAGTCCTAC
Source organism: Neurospora tetrasperma FGSC 2508 (assembly GCF_000213175.1). Classification (NCBI taxonomy): domain Eukaryota; kingdom Fungi; phylum Ascomycota; class Sordariomycetes; order Sordariales; family Sordariaceae; genus Neurospora; species Neurospora tetrasperma. Next base: position 1,924,800 of record NW_009799102.1, read on the forward strand.
CTGGGCGATTTCTTCATCGGCCATCTTTGACGGTCGTTTAGGCTCACCGGCCCTCCTCCATGATGTATCGAGCCGAAGATTGATGTTACAGCTCAAGCCTTTGAACTTTACACAAGTCAGTGTGTGCGGTACGATCATCTCCGAGGAGAGATCCGGGTGGCAAAGAAAATACGAAGTCTCCGACTTTTGATCCTCCTCTTGGGAACCAAACGGAAGCGGCAAATGCTTAGCTTTAAGCTCGAGACCAAGTTCTTCCCAGAGCTTAAATACCACAAGTCAGCAAACGGGGTCCGCCAGTGTTGTTGGAAGATCTCGCTGAAGCTTACCGAGCACTCAGCAGCCATACCAGTTAGAGATGAGATGATAGGTGGATGGATCACGTTTGAATCCGGTAGCTGGCCGTTGATGAACGTCTTGAAGACAAGCTGGCACGACCCCGACTTTGCCATCCATAGGTTGCCGTCTTTGGAGTGTTGGGAAAGGTCAGTTGCGGTCAGCTGGTTTAATCCCAGAGCAGTCGTGTCCGAGTCGATGAGGAAAGAGGCTGTCAGTTCGAGCGATAATGGCGAGTTTTTGTGCACAACTGTGATGCTTCCTAGGTTGACTGTTGTTCCTTCCATTGTAGATACACAAGCCTAGGCAGCAGAGACCATGCATGTTGCTGGGAAAAGGAGACATAGCGATCCATGAACTCGGTTCATGTAACTTGAAAAATATTGTGGGAGAAGAGGACTGCTTTCGACCCTCCCTACCTTCCTGGTCTGAGGCTCAATCAAGCAAGGGAATGAGACTCTTCGGCTCCATACCTACTAGGTACGTAGTGGATGATGGCCAAAATCAGCGACGAGCTGTCATCCAGTCGCAATTCAACGATTTTGCACGTCGTAAATGCGACTGGGCATCGTCACTGCCGAGTTTAACGTTCAACATGCATCAAACCGCCAATGTAGGAAGGAACTCATTTTGCGTGACTCCGTAAAATGGGAAGGAACTTGCCACCACAGACCGTGCTCCTATTCTTACTGTAGTTTTTGACCACTGCACTGCAGCTGGTCCGTAATTTTCAGGTTCAGTTGCGGGGCGGGGATACGCGAGCACCACATGAGGGGACCAAGAGAATGCGCTGGACACAAGTAGGCATTTTGTGCATCGCTATACAATTCCCTTTATCGCTCCTGTCGGTCTTCTCGCTGTATGCTTATAGCACACGAGTCCTCCTCCGAAAATCCACACATATTTCGCCCATCACGTCCGTTCCCATCGCTGCCACCAGCTCTGCGATCGTTGATTTGATATCCTTGCGGTCCAACTCGATATCTTGTTGTTCCCAACTGACCAAGTCGGAAGCCAAAAAATACCCGGGGGTAGCATCTGAAACAAGGACCAAGTTGTCCATGTCCACCTGCTTCATCTCTTCCAATGAAGGGATGCCTGGCATGCTGCTGCCCAACATAAAGTCCCCTTCCTCCTCGTCACCTTCGCCGTCACTCTCTGGCCGAATGAAATGGTTTTTGAAAATTTGGGGGGGATCTCCAGACTCCTTCCGTTGCCGCTCCCTGGATAGGCTGACGTAGTGCTTCGCGTCAAAAACCGCCAACGCCTCCTTGTCCATCAAATCCCAGGTGAGTGTCTCAGGATCAAGGACGGACTGCGGCTTGAAGTCCATCTTGTACTTCATTTTGGGGCAGCTATGGATATAGAATCCCGGATACCACCAACGATAGCCACCCTCTCGAGCCAAGGCAATCTCTCGCATGGCACTGAGCTTGCCTGGGTTGTGTGAGTGAAATGACTCATGGTAGAGAAAATACACTGAGCTGACGGCGTGGGGAAGCAGGTCTAACACCCCTATTGCAACAAGTTTCCCGTCCAGCCAGTAACACTGGTGAAAAGAGCCCACCTGCCGCTGGACGCCGTCCGAAGTGTAGATGGTTTCACGCTTAAGAGGTGAATTGCACAGAAATCTCTTGAATCCGTGGCGCGAAATCTTATCTGGGCCCTCCTTATGAACAAGTCTCTGATAGTTCTCAAAGATGAGATACTTTTCCTCCGTAAACTCGTCTGGCTCCAATGTGACAGTGAACTTGTGAGCTGGCTCTGGAGGCGTCTTTAGAAATTGTGCCTCGGGTTCATGGATTCTGTCGATCAAGTCGAACTCGTTGTGCCGTTTCCGTGCTTCTTGGCGCGTGCGAGGATGAACGCGGGCAGCAGCATGTGTATAGTCCGGACCGATAACGTAGTTGTTGAATCGGTTGACAGTTTGCCGTTGATCTTTGGTAGGTTTGAACTCTGTTGAGTCCAGGCGAAGGGTATAGTGAGGACAACAAGAGTTTCTCGGGTTCGGCCTGTAGAGAAGAGTCCCGGACCGTCTCCAATACCGATCAACTAGCTTTTGATATAGGTGCGTTGATAAGGACTTGCTCGTAGCATAGTAAGAGTAACCTGTGTTGAAGCAAGTTAGACGTAGGCCTTACATCCAACCGTGTCTCATTAGGCACCTGTTTCTTGGCCTTGGGCACACAAGCTGAGGAGCCCAGACTTATGAGGCCAATTGTGTGACATGTACGACACCAGGGGAAAAGAGACTCGGTAGGGAAAATGGGAGCGAAGCGGGCGTAATAGGGCCGAAACGGAAACTCCATTTACGTTTTCGTTTACCTGCACGTGAAGTCCCTCGACAATAACCGCAATCAGATGCGCTGCTATACCCTACAATATGCACTCTCGGTTAGCAAGATGACCTCTTCGGATCTCAATTGGCAAAACATCTCTGATCGATGTTGACCTGCTTCGTGACAAACACTCGGGTCTAAATGCATGGACGGTGCTACAACCCCGGAACCAAATAACACCTGTTTTTCGGGTAGCTCAACCGTACTTGAGGGCACATACAACTGACTCAAGGACAGAAGTACAACGCATAGCATATAAAATGAGTGGTTTCCTTGAGCTGTCATCATCATGCGAAGAGTACGAGGGCGCATCCACCTTCCGCCAAACTGTTGACTGGAAGGCAGAGGACGGCCATCGGTCTTTTTTTTTTTTCTCTTTGTTTCTTCTTCCTCTTTTTGGCAAGACAAAATCATTTCATGTTCCTTCAGGAGCATCAAAAAGCCGCTTGGCACTGGATGTTATGGACAGTTCTGTAGGAACTTAAACGAGTGTGACTCCCTTTCGGCGTTGAACAACGGGAGCGGCCAACGAGATTGTGTGAATCTCGCACATGGCCAGAATGGTTGGGTGAGAAGCAAGGAAACTACACCTGCTTACCAATTGGGAATATAAAAGACAATGGCGCCTCAGCGTCGTCAGGGGTCTGCATGCTGTTTGTGTTGTACATAGTCGTCTAAGCGGGAAGGACAGAAGCTCAGGTGGTCTTCCCTCGGAGATTGTCTTGGAGCTCACACAAAAGAGAACTGAAGTGTGCCGTGAACCTTGATCCCTTTGGGCGTGGTGTGGGATGTTGCAACGGGTCTCGCTGTTACGATATCCAGTCTGTCGGTGGAACAAGCAACGAGCACCTCCGAACGGGGTACAGCCTCCGGGCGTGATGTCTGCTTGGTGTACAACGAGGAGCTTCTATGAGATTCGTCAGATGAAAGGAAACTAAGGCAGGAACTCGGATGTTCGGTATCGTTTGTGGATGGATGTGGCCTCAATTTTTTGTTGAATCGAGGCTATATCCCAGCAGGAGGTTGCTGGCTGTTCTGAGCCGCCGGGAAAATAATGCGGAGTTGGGTCTGATTGTGCAGGCCGGCTAGGCACGTAATAATGTATAGGAAACAAATTCGAGGGACTTGGGACAGGACGTTTGCGCGGGCTGATCCAAATTATTAGTAGACATGAGTCAGAACAAAAGCCGTTGATGTCGCTGGGGGGTTGTTGTGTTGGCGAAGAGCTTGCGCCTTCAGGCAGGCACCTAGTTGTCTTTGATCAGAAAGCGGACCGAGAGGGGCAATGGTTCGCAACCCCCACATTAAGCATACATCCCGTCCTACCTAGCTTGCCAGCGGGACCAACGACGCCATAGGTCATTCCTGCCATAGAGCCATGGCGGGGACCTTCCCAACTGGTGACTTGCAAATACAACTGAATCTTGTTCCGAAAGATGCTGTATACTTGACTTGGTAAAGACAACGATATGCAACGGAGTCATGGACAGTGATACTGTACCATAGACATCTGCAACCACTTCGTGTAGGTAGGCATAGACAGTCACGCTGTAGAAGTAGTAATGCCGTAGTACCCCTAGAGGTAGTGTCCTTCCGGAATACGACCACACGACCAATCTCCATCATCGGTACCCACGAGCAGCGATATACCCCTAATAGATAGGGCATGGCTTCGGGTCCTTGTGATTTCCAGGAACTTGACAGACCATTTTGAAGTTCCCGGGTTAGGTCAGTTGAGGGTGCTCGTAGCTGCCTCGCTGCCACTGATTTGCAGCTGCTACAAGTCGGGCAGCCTCTGTCCTACGAGTCCGATGCCACGACTTCTACCCCACGTTTTCCCCAAGTTAGGGCCTCGAGGTTGTTAGTGACGCGCTCTGATCTGCCCATATCGACCTTATACCAAGTACCAACGAAGGAGAACCAATGAATGGCCTGGTTTGCCGCCCGGAATGGGCGATTGAGGATGGATTAAAGCTTCCGCCATGCCTGCGTCGATGTCGATCCGGACGTGGCATGGGCCCGAGCTCAAACCGTGACGAATATGGCCATTCACAAGCTGTTGATTTGGGTTCTAGCTGAGTCTAAATGCTAAATTCTCCCCCAGAGAGGCACGTACCTACTTACCTCTCAATTCCTGTTGCGTTTGTTGTGTTCAGTTGTTCCTCCTCATCTCTTTGCACTTGTATCATGCAATACTCACCCTGGCTCTGTGTACCTGTAGGGAAATGGGTTCATACATGTCTAAATGTCCCTCAGATGAAGCGGCGAGTTTCTACCACATTGCATTGACTGGATTGCATTTCTACCTTAAACCTACACTACTGAGCACACTTCAGGTCAGGTCGCACACCATCACTCAAACTTGTATATGCATCTCGGATTCAGAGCATTGGATATCTCTGCTCCTCGGATGGACCACCATCTTGCACATGGCTTCCGTGCCATCGTGAAAAGTATTGTGCCGCGCTAGCTTTCTATCCTTGAACCCGAGCTACCAACCCACCCATCTCGCAAAGCCCAGATGCGGAGGGGTGCTCTTGTCGTGTTCCATACCGTGATTGTTTTCATTACTATGATGTCTTTACAGCTTTTGTCTCGTTCCTATGTGTATTTCCCGTCTCATGTACCTCTAGCTACTCCACACTACGGGAACTTGGCTCCTCCTCAGGTCGTTTCCACTTGCTCGCACTGCAGTCACACTGCACATCACTTCAGGTTCAGGCTCTGAGTAAGAGCGAGTTAACATAGACGCCCCGGCTTTCGTTTACTCACACTTCGTGACCCAAGAGCATTCATCCAAGTTGGCTTCCACCTCATCCTTTCATAGCGAGGTATTTCTAGTTGGTAGCAGCATGGGAATTCACAACATTTCATCGCGCATTGCACAAGGATGGAAGGAACTCGGGCGTTAAGGTGCTACATGTGCCAGGTGGATGGCCTAAAACGAGAACAGGTCGCGTGTGTGTTCCGCCTCCATTCCCCCCCTCCCCTCCTCCTACTAGGCGCCTTCCTTACTGTAGCGAGCGGTCAGAACCGGACTCTCACTGCAGGCCGCTAAAACGGTATCCGGTTCAGGTTGCCGGCCGCCAAAAGTGCCATTGAGTTAAAGAACCTCCAAAAAAAAGTCTGCTTCCAAGCGAACCCCCCTCCCCCTCCTCGTCTGGCCGCCTTGAGCGAAGCACCACCCACCTTCGTTTCTCCGACGTCGCCCCTCAAGGTTCCACGTCTTGGTAGATCCTTGACAGATCCTCAACCTCGCATCTGGTTCTGCTGGTCTCCAGTGCATCGAGAAATCCAAGTTCCGTTCCATCGGTTTTCGACCACCAAGCGTCCACTGCGCTGTCGCGTGGTGTTTGGACAAAGTCTACCTCAATACCACTGTACACTTCGCTACACTAAAAAGTCGACGGTTCCTCCCTCCGTTTCCGTCACGACCGCCACCACTTGTCAGACCATCCCGCCTGCCGCCGCCTGTCGAGATACACCGTCGTATTTTTATTTTTATTTTTTTTTCTTTCTTTTTTTGTTGTCCTCATCTTCTCTTGCGAAAGACGCACCATCTCCGAGTGCTCTCCGATTGCCCATCTCGGGTCTGCCTTCCACTTCTCCAAGTGTGTCCTGCACTCGACGCACTCTTTTCCGCACGACCAGCTTTTTAGACCCCCCATCGATTCGCACCTTCTCGGCGCATCCCGGTGGCCCTTCGTCATTCCAGTAATCCTCCGAGCTTCTACCCGTCCTATCTTTCCGATCATGCCGCTCACCGCGCGCTAAAAGCTCCGGGACACTACTCTCTTCAACGACGATCCGGATATTTCAACGTACCGAGCGCCGTTTCTTTGTCGACATTCCGAAAAAAAACCCTTCACGCGCGCCTCGTAGTACACGTCCCCATTCAACCTACCCACAAAGATTTGGCAAGGAATTGGTCGCTCTACCGACCTGTTGGGAGCTCTGCAAGATGGCGGCTAGCAATACTAGTAGTGGTAATCGGTCAATGGAATCCCGGACTGGGCGTACCAAGCAACGTGAGTTCTAGATGCCCACTCTAGTCTTGACAAATACACGAGCATCCACTCCTTGCCAAATGCGGTCTTGGCATCCAGATGGCAGGAGGCAGGAGCTGTGCTTCCGCCGCTTGTGGTCGGTCCAACTGACCCTCCCCTTTGTAGGATACAATACGAAAGGCGAACGACTGGTTGCCGGCGTTGTCCCTTTGAGTGCGGACAAGTACTACGTCATGTTGATCCAGTCCACACGTCGAAAAGGTTGGGTGTTGCCCAAGGGCGGATGGGAACTTGACGAGGAATGTCACGAGGCTGCTGCCCGTGAAGCCTGGGAGGAGGCCGGTATCGTGGTTCAGATCAACTATGACTTGGGTGATATTCAGGATACCCGCCCTCCCAAGAAAAATCCTCTCAAGGAGAAGGAGCGCTCGCTCTACCGATTCTTCGAGGCCACCGTCACCAGCGAGGAGCCTGAGTGGCCCGAGAAGGACAAACGTGAGCGCAAGTGGTACACATACGCTGAAGCCACCGAGTTGTTGAAAGAACGGCCGGAACTTCAAGCAGCTCTAGATTTGTCGACGATCAAGAGGTAGCCTTGGTACCGCCATACTTGGGGGCGATAGTGTCGCTCTCCGCTGTCTCGGGAGCAGTGTGTGCATGGAGACAGTTCCGCGAAGGGGTACTGAGGCTTATTGCTGACGTTCCGACTTGCTGCGTCTTGATCTTCCTACCATATGGGACTCTAAAGAGCAAAGCAACACAATATCTCTGGTAGTAGCGAGAGTCCAAAATCCATCCCAATATGGCGACCATTTGGATACAGCTTGGAGTGCGTTTTAAGTCCCCAGTTCTCAGCCAGCGCAATCTTGTGTCTTGTTCTTCCCCATGGTCTATCTCTGCTTACCTCCCCGAGACGGTGCGCGCAGGTTAGCCTGGTTGGAACTGTAGCTGCTTCGGCAGTCGTTCCTGCCTAAGGTCGCAGAAGATCGATGCTTTCATCAGCTTCGCGCGAATTCTGAGATACATCGTTCGAAGCAACGGATAATATGGTTTTGACCGAAACTGGCCTGTTTGGGACGCAACCAATGTTTCTTTGTCTTGAGATTCAAAATCTCTCCCCTTTTCCTTCGTATTTTATCTGCATTCATGTTTGGGCGTTTACGGGAGGCCTATAGAGTCGCATTTGGTTCTCTTATGTAAGAATGAGCAAGAGAGAAGGGAAACATTGGGTGGCTCTACTCAGGTTCGGTAGACTATAGCGGCGTAGGTGGGTGGTGATCTGATGACTTTATCCTATAGGTACACACGCAAGGAAACAGCAGAACATCAAGACAGGATAGTGCAAGACTTGCGAACATCACGTCAACGGATATAATATCCTAACCCCATTATATCCGCTCCGCCCTCGCTATACAGACTTCACAAGAGATGATGGAACACGAAGAGCTAACGCTTACGCTCCCGTACAATAACTCATCTTCTCTTATCAACAGTCATCCGAAGACCCGGTAGGCTAACTGTCATAATGATCGCATACAGTGCCCTTGTTCCTTCTCTAGTTTCGCCGACCCCGAAAAAGTATTCAAGGCTTGGTAGGCATGATCAGACCAGTATCACATTCTAGAACACAGGTTCACAAAGAATGAATCTCATCATTCATCCCTTGGACCAAAGATCATCGAGGTATATGATTCCGAGTTATTTGTCACACAGGCACACGGCTGATCATACACGCGACATCCATCCGACTACGTGAGGTCCCATTACATTACTGACCTAGTTCAAGAACTTCAGAAATCCCGCGAGGGCAGGTATGGGGACATTGGAGGTTTAGCATGGCTTCGGCTGGGGTTCGTGCCCGGTATTTGATATTAAGAAGTCCTCTACCATGACAATACTCATGACACAGAGCTACACGATATATACACAAAGTGCTGTTCTGCGACCTGCTTGACTGTCGCCTCAACCTTGGCATCCCAAGGGGCTTATTACAGCCCATTCCTGAACTTATTCAACTGACTAATCAGCCCATACCCACTCAACCCTTTACTGTCCGTCTGTATCTGTGACGATGTTGGCGATAACGCCTGCTCCGCCTCTCCTCCAACAACCCTCCTCAAAGCCGCCTCAGCATCCGTCCTCCCACCAACCGCATCCCCCCCTTTCCTCGCAGCACCACCGCTCTCCAAATCCTTCACCAGAGCTGCATGCCTCTCCTCCACCATTCTCGCCAACCCCTCCACAAACTTCAACCTCCCCCGCTCCTCCGCCGTGCCCTTCCATACTTTCACTAGCTCCTTCAACTCACCTACCCGCTTCGCGGCTTCCTCGATCCCCTTGATGGCATCATTATCGTCGTTGTTCTTATCCTGATTACTCTCTAAAAGGGAAGAAATCTCGTCCCGAAGCGCGCGCAACACCTTTTGCCCCTTTTCTTCGGTACTGGCCACCGAGTCGGGGTCGCCGCCGAAGCCAGAGACAAAAGAGTCAGGAGGTGCGGGCGCGGATACGGATAGGAAAGAAGAGACGGCTGAAATTTCCGAGGGCGGGAAGACGAAGTCGATGGCGGAACCGAACGTTTGGATTACCGAGTCGAGTCGGGAGCGAACGAGCGTCAAGGTACGGAGCTGGGTTATGTGTGGGGGTTCTTGGGGTTCTTCCTCTTCGGCTGTTGCTGCCGACACTTCTGCAGGTGTTTCCGGCTGTGGTGGTTGTTGATGTTGTTGTTGTTGTTGTTGTTGTGATGACGCTACGGCAACTGATAGACGTCGTTGATGAGCTCCCCCCTCTGTGCTACCACCGGGAGTGGTTGCCGGTGCAGGTGTGGGTGCGGGTGCTTCCGGGATGGAGATTCCGCTAGGCACGAACTTGGCTACGTCCTCTTGCAACCCCTCCGTGAGAGTCTCAGCCAAGCTAAGCGTCTCGCCGCGCAGGAGCTCTACCTCGTAGGCTAGCCTGCTGCCACTCCGGAGGATGTCATCGGTGAGTTGGGTGAGAGTGTTGGTGAGTCTGGTGGTGTGCGCGTTAAGCTGTGAGAGCACAGATTGGGCCTGGAGCGAGACTTCGGATAGTGGCACGGCTGCTGCGGCGGTTGTGGTGCCTTGGTTAACAGCAGATCGCGAAGCTAATAACGATGAAGAAGAAGAAGAAGAAGAAGACCCCGCAGAAGTCTGGAGAGGCGGCAGTTTGGCGTTGAGGTAGGCTGCGGCGTCGAAGGATGGACCGAGGAAGTCGTGGAGAAAAGGATCGGCGACGTGAGCGGACTTGGGCTGGGTGGGCGGTCTGGGTCCTTGGCGAAGGCCGCGTGAGGCATTGGAGGCAACGCTGTTGCCTCGTCGCCGGCCTGTTGTTGACTTGGAATCCCACGCCATTGCGACTTGAGAAAGAGAGGGGTGAGGTTTGAAGTTATCGTCTAATCGGGGCAGGTTCAGGGGGGTAGGCCGTGGATGCTGGAACTGAAGATGAGCTGAGATTATTGCAGGTCCGATCGGATAAATAAGGCGTGAGTTAAGATTGGGCTCTCTGAGCTACGTGCAACTCGGTGACAAGAGTTATCAATATGTTGATTTCAAAAGCCGGTGTTGATGCGCGACAGTGAGAGCTGTGATGAAATGTCCTGGCATGAGCGTTAATGGTGGGGCAAGTAACCTACCATTGACCAAGCTGTCATTAGTAGACCCGACGGCCGGTGTCTTGGCTGTCAGCTGCTGTTACAGGATTACAGTCGATACGGGTATCTTACACCTGTTAGTACTGGATATCTTACAGAGAGGACCTACGCGAAATTCATCACCGATGAAGATACACTACAAGAGAACGACGGGCAAGAAACTCTTTACTTTAACGTGTCAGTGAGGACGAAGAATACATGAGATTTACACTCAAACAACTGGCACCCAGGTCTAATCCGCGTCTTTTCCAAAGACATGATGGAGATGAGCTTCTTCGCAACGAGAATGCCAAATCGTTGTTGGATGCTGAAAAACAACTGAATGAAGTGAAGAGAAGCCAGAATACCCTCTGAAAACAAGACAATTGCTCTTTATTAAGAGAACTGACGGTAGGTGTTGACTGGTGCTCACCACCTGTTATGGCAACTTGTGGATTGTAAAGTAAACAAACCCCTGAACGAAGCGTTTACTTAACGCACCCCGGGGTGTTTCTGGCTGCCGGCCGTTACTTTGGGAGCTTCAGAAGCTGCCTCTTTTCAGCCTCAGTGCACCCCACCTGCATTTTGGGGGTACTGGGTACATGCAAGCAACTGTGCAGGCGTCAGGCTGAGCGGCCCCTCCAAAAATTCAGATCCAAACATCATTGCATTTTCCCTGACGGCGGAACTTGTCAACCTCCTCCAGCTCGATTTCCAAAAGGCGATATACCGATTCAGTCATTCGCTGTGTTGCGACCTTCCATCGCCATTTAACCAATCGCAAATATACATTTCAAAGCACTACGTGCAAGGGACCTGCGTCGCATAGAAGGGGCAGAGTAAACAAAAGCAAGAAACCCAGAATTTACGAATCTCGAAATAAGCATGGCGTCCTCACAGCACGTCCTGCTTTCGCCGGCGGAACTCGCCTACCTCCACGCGTCACTCAGCCTCACGCCTCCTATCCGCCCGGACGGCCGTTCTCCTACACAGTTCCGCCCCCTCGTCGCTGAGACAGGCATTCTCCCTGGCACCAATGGCAGCGCACGTATCTGCTTCGCCGACGGTACAGAGGCCATTGTTGGCGTTAAGGCGGAAGTCGAGAGGACGAGGACAAGACACGATTTCCCCTCGCTAGATGAAAGTGCTGAGGACGATGATGACTTGGACGACAACCAGAACGACGTGGTGAAGGGTGACAACGACTGGGTAGAGATGACGGTGGAAATTCCCGGGTACAGAGACGACGACGCGGGGACTGTTTTCCTCTCCGCCATGCTTAGCGAAGCGCTGTTGGCGGATGGCGAGTTTACGAAGAGGCTGTGGATCAACCAAAGGTTTCACTGGAAGCTCTACCTTGACGTATGTCTTCATGTTCTCTGTCTGCGTTCCGCAACCAACAGCCACTAACATCAAGTTCTGACGACAGATTCTTCTGATCTCCCCGCCGCTTTCATATCCCCTCCCCCTCCTTTCCCTAACCACACATCTCGCCCTCCTCGCGGCCCGTCTCCCACGCCTAAAGTCCGAAGGCGACGAAGATCCCCTCTTCGACGACGACTGGGCTGCCGCTCCCTACCTCTACCCCAGACCTTCAGAGAAGGGTTCCAAAGCGACGGCCCCAGCCCCCGCTGCCAGGCCACCCGTCACCCTCCTCGTCATGGCCGTTGGTAACAACATCATCTTCGACCCTTCCAAGGAGGAGCTAGCCGTCGCCGACGTTGCGCTGGCCGTTTCCGTTGGCGAATCTTCCTCCTCCACCACCACCACCACCACTTCTACGACCAGCAGCAAACCCACAGCAATGGACATCGACACTGAAGAGACAAAAGGACACAACCTCCGCCTTCTATCGGTGCGAACAATCGATCCCCCTTCGCGATTGACCCCTCCTGGTATTCCCAACGCAAGCAATAGCGCTTATGGAGCGAATGCGGGCGCGAAGGATACCGAGAAGAAGAAGCAGCAGCAGGAACAGGCGAGGACAGCCGAGTCTGAGGCCGTCGAGGGTGTGTGGAAGGCACCGAGAGGCGGCGCCAAGACGTTGGTAATGGCTACGATGGTGCAGAAGGTGTTGGAGAAGGGAGGCGTGGCCGATGAGGTGTTGGATGCGCTGGATGGGGTTGATTTGAACTGAAGGTTGAAACTAAGCTAGTGGCACTACTATCTGGTTGCCGAGGAACGCCAGGGTATATCGGCCAGGGTCGCAAAGCACGCTTCGCTACTTCTTGTCCGGTTACCGTTCAGGCACATGGGTCTGTGGTGTTCGGAATATCGGAAGAGGCTCAGAGCTTGGGCGTGTACATGAAAGAGGCATATCCACTCGTGTATCGTATAAATTGCGGGAGCCTTGGCCAGTCACACTCAAGAGCTGTGGTACGTGGCGTGCTCGGGGAGCAAGATAGATGGAGGCTTGATGATAACTCAAAACAAGATACCCCTATTCCAAAATCTAACGCTAAACATGCTTTTCTGTGCCCGCTGCCCGTTAAGTCATTAATAACACTTAATCGTACACATAGTCATCACAAGCATCTCCTCTTCCGTAGACTATACCTCTTTCCATTCCACCTTCTTCCGGAGACAGCCGCGAGGCAGCGTAATCGGAATCACAGCGCTAATACCACGCTATGATTGCCCACGCCCCATTCCCTCATTTCCATGTCAAGCCGCAAGTTCCTTACACCACCTTCACTTCCGCCTCAAGTTACCAACGGCCCATTACTGCTTCTCCTGCTGCTGCGGCTCTGCCTTAGCGGCAGACGCAGTAGCCTCCGGTTCCAACACCCCTCTCGACACGCTAGCAATCCGCTCCGGTTCCTTCAGCTTGATGAAACCCGCAATGCCCTGCTCCTCGGGCAGGCCGTGCGCCTTCCTATACATGGTCCGCTTGGCTACATCGTCAATGGCCCGCTGTCTCCTGGCCGAGATCTCGGCGGACTTGTGCGCCTCGTGCAGCCGGATGACGTGGCCCAGGTGACTGAAGGAGTCGATAGGGTGGCTGAAAAAGTCACCGCGGGCAGGGAGCATGTCGGCGAAGGGAGAGGTGCGCTTGAAGTTCTCGGTTGCGGTGTAGATGGCTATGGCGAAGAGGGACCCCTTTTTGTTTTCCAATGTAAGTTTTGATTCTGAGAGCTTGGAGAGCTGGGCCATCGTGAAAGGGAAAGAAAAAGCAGGGTTTGAGCTAGATGGGATGAATATGTACATACCAGGGTCAAACACATGTGAAACCACTTGTTATTCCAGAACCACCATCCGAAGGTTCCCTCGCCGGGCATCAGGCCCGGGTATTCCTTTTGCGCCTGAGCCTGCTTCTCCTGGAAGCTGAGGTCGCCGCCATAGTGCCGCGGGACGTTTTTCTTGTTGGGGAGTCGGGAGCCGTGTGAAGGAGGGTTGAAGCGCTCGGGTTTTGCGAGGACGCGCTGGCCGGATGGCGTTGAGTTGGCTTCCGCTGTTGACTTTGTGGATGCGAGACGGCGCTGGATAAGCTTTTGGGTGGGCCGTTGCCAGATGCGCCCGTACTGTGGGAGGAGAAAGCGGGGGATCATGGTGGAGGTTGCTGATGACATGGTCTGTATTATTGTTCTTCCCCTTCTGGTCCCTATGTGCGCCCAGCTGCGTGGCTACAACAGCAGTACAGCTACTCCAGTCAAGATTTTGGGTTTGGAATTTTGCTAGTGGTGTACTGATGCGCGTGTGTTTTGGACGACAGGCCGTGCCGCATCAGGTCGCTGCTGTATGGATGTGGGGTCGGGATGCCGAATCGCAAAGGTGGGATTCCCCGGCAGCGACGTGGATGGCCGGGTGTTGTGGATCGGGCAGTCGGGGTCGGAAGGGTGCCCAGAAGTCGGACGTGGTTCTTCTTGCGGCCTCAATCGGTCAATCGGATGACCACGGGCAACATGACACAAGAAATTGCCGCTAGCATGCCGCATCAAAAAAAAAAATTGATGATGAGATTGGGTGGATGGCCTTCGCGATGACATTCCTCTACCTGATGGGGCTAGTGCGGGCCGTCGGTTGTATTGTAGTGTACGTAGAGGTATTGTGGTTTGGATCGTAATCGCAGTTCTTTCAGGCACAATTCGTCTGTCCGCAAATCATTGTGGCTCCTGTGGGGCCATTTCCGACTTTGCCCGTCCCCGACCCGGCAGCCATGGCCGTTGAAGAGCGCCTCTGACTAACATTGGACACGTCATTGGCCAATGTGCTGTAGGAGACCCGCCTTCTCTAGCCTCAGGCTGTGGCTCCGGTCCACGTCTTGGCCAAGGTCATCGTCAACGAAGGTGCTCGAGATTGCGAATGCCACATGGGATTGGCTGAAGGGCGTTGCCAGCGAGTGGTTGCCAGCTGTGAGCGCATTGAGGACTAAAAAAAAGTTGGATCAAGATCCTCAGCGTGTTTGCGGTGTTCAGCCAGCCAACTTTCTGGAGACAGCGAGCGCGGACACCGGGGGGAGGCTGGCTTGCATGGATTGCACGCTGCAAAACGGTACCCAGGTATTGACTGGCGCCGTGTGGCCGGGATCCCGTCACTTTCCACTCTTGGTTTGCAACTTTTTTGTTCCTACTATTTCTTACGCCTCACCGGAGCCTTTTCTTCCTCTTCCTTTCCCCTTTCCTGTTCTCAGTCATCTCAACTTCCAGTATTCCCTATACACCTTTGCGGTTTTAACGCTTCCTCATAAACCAATCAGTCAAAATGGGCTTCTCTGCCGGTATGTATCCCACTCTCATCTCCTCACCCACGCCATGATGCGCACGCGCTCTCTTTCTTTTATTGTTGTCTCGGCGGTCCGGCTTCGTCAACGTCATCCGCCCGTCCGCCGGTCTTAGCTTTGCTGGTTGAGCCATTGGGTGTTCGCAATGTCCACATGAGTTGAAGAGGCTACCACCCCTCGGTCACGGCTTCTTCAGCATCTCCATGGACAGGACACCTCGAGCATGGCCTCGGTTTGCGATCCCGACATTGCGATAGTTGCGCGGCATTTTCTCCTTGTTTCGTAAACACGATCACTTGACGGAGCGAAATCGCACCGTCATGGGAGATGGGCCACGTCGGCTTGACGCCACGGAGCATGTCTTGCCCTACGACATACTTCCCTCACCCCCATCTACCAGATCTCCAGCCATCAAGGTCTTGCTCCTGGACACCACGACCACGACAGTCGAGGCCGAGACTACCGAGACAATATCAGAATGATCAGAGCCGCGCTTTGCTATCTTGCCGATAAACAGCCGTTCTAACCTAAAACTTGCACACAGGTGATTCCAAGAAGGGTGCCAACCTCTTCAAGACCCGTTGCGCTCAGTGCCACACCCTTGAGGAGGGCGGCGGCAACAAGATCGGCCCCGCTCTCCACGGCCTCTTCGGCCGCAAGACCGGCTCCGTCGACGGCTACGCCTACACCGATGCCAACAAGCAGAAGGGCATCACCTGGGACGAGAACACTCTCTTCGAGTACCTCGAGAACCCCAAGAAGTACATCCCTGGTACCAAGATGGCCTTCGGTGGTCTCAAGAAGGACAAGGACAGGAACGACATCATCACGTACGTCATGCGCTGCTCCCCTATATATGTCACTCAAAAAATATGCAAAGCTAACTCGACCTCACTCCAACAGCTTCATGAAGGAGGCTACTGCTTAAATGCAATCTATTTGATGATGGGCGTTGTTCTTGAGGAGTTATGGGACTGTATTAATAAAAAGGGAGATTTTTTTTTTTTTGCATTAGACGGGCTTGGCACATCCCTCTTCGTTGTTGTACCATAGACTAGACGACTTGTGCTCGGCGATTCTTGGTTGTTTTTCGACGACCACGATATCTCAAAACCTCCTCTGTATGAAGTTACGAAGAAATACCCCATTCCCCCTTACACCCCCTTTCTTGATCCCGTTCCTGCCGGGTATGTATGGTTTGGTGCTTGACGGTCACGCGAGATTGAAGGCGACAGAGTAATCACTGGTCAGCTTTTTTGAGCGTTTAAAAGCAAGGCAGGCATCTTTCAGATTTGATGATGATGTTATAAAGAATGGAGGATTATCATATCTAACTGTATTCAAAGTACAATAAAGCATCTCCGCTCACGCGATAATTTACATCTACCCAACCGTTCCATGACTTGTGGGACTTGGGGAATTTGACGGCTTCATCTCGCAACATGCCTACCATAATCGGCAATTTTCATGTTTCCGATACCCAAATAAATCTATAGGTATAATCAAAGCATCAAGACCATTTTTATAAACCCTAGAACGCCATATTGCAATCCCTTCTCATCTGCTAATCAATATGGACATATTTTTCCGGATCTTTCACACTAGGCTTCACCTCGTTCAGCGCCTTCTCCCAGTCCTCCGGAGTGATGACCGGGTTAGCCACCATATCCGTCACCTTCTCCTCCTCCGTTGGCGTACCACTCTCCTTATTAGACTGGTACATCTGGCTCAGGTACGCCCTCTCCAAACAAGCCTGGGCAGCCGCCTGCATCAAGTTGCCCAGATCGGCACCCGAGAAGCCGGTGCAGCGCAAATCAAGCGCAACACGCTCCAGCTGCTTCTCTGCCTGCTGCATGGTCTCGTCCATAGCGGCCGCGGTGGCCGAGGGCGTTTGTTGGCCTGGCAGGACAGCGCCAGAGCCGCCATCGATATCCATTACGTCTCCCTCCACAGCGGGTGTCGTAGTAGGCGTAGGACGAGGAGGAGGAGCAGCAGCCGCCTGGGAAGCCTTGGCCCTCGCAATCGAGTTCCTGTAAAGTGTCCGGAGAATGTCCACCCGATCCTCGGCGCTGGGTAAGCCGACGTAGATGCTCGTTCCCAATCTGCCCGGTCTTCTGATCGCCTCGTCAATGATGTCTGGCCTGTTCGTAGCGCCAATGACGTAAATACCGCTGCGGTCGCCAACACCGTCAAGCTCCGTGAGCAGGGTGTTGACGACGCGGGCGCTGGCGTCGGAGAGCGAGTCGTCGCGCTTGGGCACCAGGGCGTCCATCTCGTCAAAGAACAAGATGCAGGGGGCCGAAGACTTGGCGCGCGCGAAAAGCTGGCGGACTGCTCTCTCGGATTCGCCCACATACTTATTCAGCAACTCGGGACCCTTGATGGAGATGAAGTTGGCTTTGGACTCGTTGGCTACGGCCTTGGCGACCAGCGTCTTACCGCAGCCTGGAGGACCCCAGAGCAAAATGCCGGCGGCCGGTTTGATGCCCACCTTGGTGAAAAGTTCGGGCCGCTTGATGGGGCCGATGATGCTCATCTCGAGCTTCTTGCGGACTTCGTCCAGAGCGCCCACATGCGCCCACGTGGTGTCAGGAATCGTGCTGAAGCCTTCACGCTTGGAGGCCGGCTGCACGCGGGAGACGGCGAGGCGGAATTGGGCCATGGTGATGCAGCTGTCGGACCATGAGGCTTGGCGGTGGTCCTCGAGGAGGAGCCAGTCGCGCTGTTTTTGGGAGATGCCGGTGAGGGTGTCGTCGAGTTCCTTTTGAATCTGTTTTTGTTGCTCTTCGTGGCCCTCGGGGGAGTCGGAGGTGATAGCGGCAGTGGCGGCTTCTGCAGCGGCAGCGCGCAGTTGGCGCGCCTTTTCGAGGAGGGCGTCGAGACTTCCACGGAAGGATTCGGACACGGCGGCTTTGACGACGTACTGCAGATCGGAACCAACGTAGCCGGGTGTTAGCTTGGCAAGCTCGGCGAAATTGACGTCGTCGGCCACGTTGAGGTCGCGAGAGAGGGACTTGAGGATGTGCTCGCGGGCGCGCTCGTTGGGCATGCCCATGTCGATCTCGGCGCTGAAGCGGCGACGGATGGCGGGATCCAAAAAGTCCGGACGGTTGGTGGCGGCTAGAACGACGACATTCTTGCCAAGGGGTGTCTGCTGCTTGATGCGGTCCATGCCGTTCATAATTTCCGCTACGATGCGGCCTTCCATGCCCTTATTAGCGCTCTCACGCTTGCCAGCAATGGCGTCGATTTCGTCGATAAAGATGAGGCACGGGGCGAGACGGATCGCTTCATCGAAGACATCACGGATATTTTTTTCTGACTCGCCCGAGGTGCCGCCGACGATAGAAGGCGCAGAGACGGGAATGAAGGCGGCGCCAACGCTGCCAGCCACGGCGTGAGCAAGCGTGGTCTTGCCGCAGCCCGAAGGGCCGTGGAGGAGCACGCCATTGTCGTAACGGTATCCCATCTTGGCGCAGGCCTCACCCGCACAAAGCGGGAACCACACCTCGTGTAGAAGCTTGTCCAAGGTATCATCCACACCGGCAATGTCCTTGATGGAGATGCCCGTGGGCGGCGACCGGTCGACCTCCTTCTCCTTCGATATCTTCTCCGCCTTTCTCTTCTTTCCCCTAGGCTCTCCATTCGCCTGTCTCTCAGATGATCCTGGAGCTACAGCAACCGCTCCGAGTCCGGGGGTTTGTGGAACTGAGCCCGCTCCCCCTTCACCAGCGGCACCCGCCTCCCCTCCGCCATTTTCTACCACCGCCACACCTTCACCACTCACTGCCATCGTCGCAGGCAGCTTCGGCGCGGCCAAACCCCACGCCTTCGCAATCTGCTTGTTCAGAAACCCTGTAGCCATCGCCTCGGCCGACTTGTTTCTCTTGGCCGCTTCGGCCTCCTCCGCCGCCTCAATTGCATCGTCCGAATCCTCGACCGCGTCCTTTTTGGCCTCCTCTCGTCGTAAGTCGAGCACCCGCTCGATGGAGTCCTCCAGTAGCTTCTTCTTTTGGCGTGCAAGACTCGAGTTGGACCGTTTTATTGAGTCGTAAACGGATGAGACTGAGAGCCCTCGCCTGCTCGACAGGTTTTTGCTGTTCTTGCCTTCCTTCTCGATGATGGCCTCTCGCCTGTCTTCCTCCTCAATCTCCAGTTTCAGGACGAGCTGGTAGACATCGCGGTCGATGCCATGCCGTAGGTTGGCACGGCCAGGCATTTTGTGGAAAGTGCCCGTTGCTATATTATGGTGGCGGCAACTAATGGCTGATGGATTTATTGTGAAAATGAAAGGGTGAAGTCAGGTTGGGCGGGAAGGTGAAGTAACTTGAAGTGTAAGTTTAACAAGAAAGGGAATGAAAAATTGTTAAAATGACAAGGGTTAGGGTTTGGTAGGCGCACAACAACGTCAACCATCTACTTGTCCTGCCACTGATACAAGTTCAAGACAAGGAGCCAAACCGATAGATATCGCCTAGCTTGCTGCTCGGGTTCATTGAATACATTGGATCTGCTCCACGAATGATTGGTTTTGCTAAACTTTATGAAGTTGACTATTTGTACAGTGAAGGGGATGAGCGGAATTGAACCTTTGCTGCGCTGAGCGCTAGAGTTCAAGCCCAAGCACGGACCCTCTGGACAAACTTCCTAGCCCCGTGGTTAGTTTCTTTAGCAGCTTTACCATCGATACAAACTTCGTAGCTCTGCGACATTGTACAAATAGACAGACACCATCGCAATACCCAGTCACAGCCAGGACATTGCTTTTTGGTCTTTGATCGCTCTAATTGCATTCGCTACGATGTCCCAAGGTCCTTTCCCTAAGTCTCTTTCATAAACAGAGCCGATCAATCACACACCTCTCCCAAGTGTGCTGAGTGGGAGATACGCCCAAACACTTTACATCAACTGAACCAAAAACAATAAACGCCGTTCCAGACAAGCTTGTCGCTGTCGTATGCACCATCTCCTTTCCCTGAGGTAGATCCTCTGAGATATAACCAAATGATACGAACCTCCTTCTCGATGCAGATCAGCCGAGATGTTATCCCTTGCAAGACATATCTTGCGGACCTGCTGTATGCGACTTTGTTCCGCAATGCCGATACGCAGACATGATTTGTATGTGTTACCCTGAAATATCTCCCCGTATACACTGCGCCATTCAAATGATGCGTAGTCTCCCAACTCCTCACGGTACTGGATGTCGTGACGCATAATCCAGCACTATGCACCTCTAAAGAATGGGTGCTGTTGCACAAGACTCGACAGATACCATTCGCCGATGGTGGCCGGTTCTTTTTTTCTGGGTTGTGTGGCGACGACGCTAATGGTCTTCCATGGCCTTGATGCGTTTCTTCAAGAATTCGAATGACGAGAAGAAGACGGCGTTAACAGCACAAGACCGGGCCATTGATACACCAAGACCGCGATACATGTTGCGCTGGAAAAAACGAATCTTGACGGGCTCGACCTTTTCGCCTTTTGAATACATGAGCGAGTTGCGTTGATAAATGCTCTTGGCTGAGTCGACCGGGTCTAGAGAAAGGTTTCACAGTTAGTTTCATCTTAACACCATGATGATCCGGGATCTCGGCTTACAGATTAATGCCCAAGAGACTATTCCGCACATGCCACCGGCGATCAACACTGCGAAGGGGTTGTTATGGGTGCCAGCCCCGCCAAAAGTAGTAAGCAGCTGTTTGCTGCTTTCGTAAGTAATGAAGTACATGGCGGTACCGAGGGTATCTCGGGCTATTACATCCGGCCTAGTTAGTATCTTCTGAAACCATAGAATCGCAAAGAATTACCCACTCAAATGCAAGCCGAATCCTGTGTAAAGACCGCCTAGCCCTCGGTGCTTCACAATGTTTCCCATTGTCTTCAGAGTTCCCTTGTTTTGGTAACTCGCAGCAATGGCATGGCTTCCCGGTTTTAGGCAATTCTTCTTGTCTGCCATTAAAACTGAAACTTGCGCGCTGAGCTTAGTCAACTCGAATGGGCCTATAGTATTTTCGGAAGCACGGCGTTAGCTTTCGCTTTAAAGGATTCCTCCAAAAGAGGTTCTTCGGTTGTTGCACACAGACTTACAAGCTATCAAAGTTATGCACGATCCGGCCGTTGCGCCAGCGGCGCCAAAGGTGGCAACAGTCCAGAAATTGGGCAACGACCCGTGGGAGGCGACATGGCTCATGACATCAAAGCCAAAGTTGCGTTTGACCCAGTCACTATATGCGTATTTGGAGCGCTGATAGATGGAAAACGACACAGTCCGTACCGCAGTTATGCTGAGCATCGGGGCCGTGACGCCTAAGTCATTCAAGGCAGAAGTCAGGAAATTGGCACTACTAACCCCGGGCAAGGTGCCGGGAAAGGCGCAATAACCTACCTCGAAAGAAGCCCCTGAGCCTCTCGGTGTGATATGTCTGCTTGACACAATCGACAAATCCGGCATATTTGTACGTCTGCATCCGTGTCTTGACGCTGTCCAGGGGGAACGTGGACATGGTGGACAGCACGCTCGAGGCCGAAGCGGCAACCTCGGTGCGGTATTTTTTCGCCAGTCGTTGTGTGCTGTTCCAGAACTGCCCATCGCTACTAGGACCGGCATTCGTGAGGCTACTCGTGCTCGTGCTGGTACCCCCATTCGAGCCATCTCTAGAGTTCCCTTTCAGCGATGTACTGTTCTCCTGGTTGTTGCTCTGTTGAGACATGATGGGAAATGATGGTGCAAGGCGACGGTGGCCAGCGGTTGGGCCATTGTTCGATATACTGCTGTCGTCGAGGAGGGCGTTATCGGCAGCTGGAAGGGTTGCTGTCGCGCGCATACTTATTGATAATCTCGTGGCGCGCGAAGTCGCCCCTTGTCGTAGCTCTAATCTCGTATGTGATTTGCAAAACGGGGGACTGCCCTTTGCCGGGGATCAACTCGGAAGAGGCCCGTCCGGCTAGACAGTGGTCTCGTCGATCGAGACCAAAGTCCTGGGCACGGTTGCAAAAGGCCGTTATGCCGGCTGGCGAAGGTCCGTCAAAGACACCCCACCCCGCGCGTGCTTCTCGGTCTGGTGAGAAACCGGTGTTCCTCCCCCTATGTAGCTCTCAATGGGTGGTTCCGCGCAATTATTGAGCTTTTTCTGATGGTGGAACGAGTCGGAGAGAAGGCGAATGTACAAGTTTGAGGCAGGATTCAAGGGCCAGAGGCCTGATCGACGAAGAGGGGAAGGGGGAATAGGGATTGGTTAGTGCCGAGGGTGTCCCTATTCCCTAGTCGGATGACAGTTGACCGATGGACGGCGACAAGCGACAGACGGCAGGCGATGCCGGTTTGCTTATCGTAAGGTACTTCCCGTCGAGTGGGAAGTTGAAGGGTAGCTAGTTGACGCTGTGTGACTGGAACACAAGAAGCTGGAGAGCTTGAAGCTCGAGGTGACCGGGTAGCGTAGGCTTGGAACCGTGACTGTCTCTGGGTGCAATGCAGTGCACTTAAAGTTGTCGTGCGAGTGTGAAGCTTGCCCGGGTTGGTTGCGGGGTTCGACGATGAATGCAGTGGTGAGGTGTGCTAGCAATGCACTGTTCCGTCGGGGACTGCTGTTGGAACTGATGGTGGCTTGTGACGGCACGAGTGTACAAGTGCTCGGAGTGTACAGAGGCGTGCAATAGCTGGTGGTGTGAGAGTGCAATTGGAGAGAGAAGAGGAGGAAGTGGGAAGTTGGAGTTGTTGCAGAGACGGAATTCAAGACCGGGGGTTCGGAGTCACGATGCTACGGAAAATGGAGCTACGGCGGGTACTTCCACGCATCGTGACCGCTTGCTGGGTCCCGGTCCGGCAGTCCTCGGGCGCGTTTTGCCGTTGGACCATTTCTCTCGGCTGAGTCGCAGTGGAAACAAACGCAGTCACGATATCGATGTACATAACGATGGGGAACTCCACTATAATGACGGATGATATTCTGGTGCTGCCTTCGTTTTTTCCTTCCTTCGGAGCCCCGAATGGAAGTTGTTGACAGCCCCTCTACAAGTCTCTAACACCACTGTTGCCCGAAATCTGAGGTAAAGCTCTCGCATGTACTCTGTAATGCAACTGGCGCGGGGTTTCACTTTACCGGTACCTCAATATGCTGCTTGAACCGCTTCAAACTTTGTTTTTCTTTCCCACAATGTGACGGATGTGACCGATCTGGCCTGCTTCTTGTGGGGCCACGATCCCCGTGCCTTCAAAAGGCGTCTCATTTCCGTTCATCTTTGCAGTCGACAATCGCCCATTTCAGTGCGACTACAGCAGTCGCCATCAATAATTCGCTCTGGAGATCTCCAGTGCCAAAGCAATCTCGAACCGTCGGTAAATGGGATCGGCCTTAAAAGTCTCAATCCCAGCCAACATCATACCGTCACTGATGCAGCACCGCTTGCCTGAAACAGGGACAAGCGCATGTTATCTCGCCACCGACGTTCGATCGTGGTTCGTTATAGAAACAAAAGGGACCCTTTCCGGGTTTCCTCTTTGTTGCTGCTAATCATCAGAAGCGGATATGTTGTTGTACACCTTTTTCAGAAAAGGAGTCCATGGTTTCACAATCTAATCTCAAAGGTAGAACGGAGGTAGGCCAGTCATGTCTTGGCTCTCATCAGGCGGCAGCCCCGAGGCAAAACCCGCCAAAACGGAAACCGCGCCACAAGGTGGCATGGCGGAGAAGTTTAGCATGAACTACATACAGTATTTGTAGCCGCTTCCCGCATGCAACGCTTGATCCCGTTGTTGGGTATTTTGACCCTTATATCTGTTGTGTACGTGTCGCAACCCTTCCTCGCGCATCTGTTCTCCCAATGTTATAGTTGTTGACCTTCCCTTTTTTGGTTGACAGCCCGCAGTCCACCATCATCCGAAGCCCAGAAGTTGCTACTCGGAAGAGCATAACTGTGAGCATCGACGGCGTCCTCTTGGGCCTCACTTGTGGGACATGGCTGGCCACCCCAATGACAAGACCGCAAACCACCATTTACACCACTATCATCAAAAATCAAATGCGGAGAAACCTGGGGAAAGATCCGACGGTGTGCAAAAGTGTCTCCAATTTGTGGAGTAATCACGACAATTGGAGCCGACTCATCTGACTCGGTTTGGCCCCTTGTGATCGCCTCCTTTTTCCCGTCCGTGGATCTGCTTGAAGGGGGCATGCCAAATATCGCATACAAAATGCTGGCACTGAGGCCGGCTTCGAACCGCTCCTGACCACTGCTGCCCGGACTTCGGACACTTGTTTACCGTAAACACAAGTTCATTGTATCGTTCAACATGGCGATTGTCTTGTCAAAATGCTCGTACTCCTTTTCATACACTGGATCCTTAAGCGCTCTCCTGTTGGGTTCCTTCTCTTCAGCATTTGCACTTCAACCTCTTCGCCTCTTCTATTTGACTTACTGCTGGGACTTGGAAAGTGTCTGCGCCCTGATCCTCCATGGCCCGGTGCTTTTGTTCTGGATATACCTAACGTGTACCAGATTTTTGATGATTTTGTGCTCCACCCCGACATACGTCGCGGCCGACTCGAGAAACCACAACGTTGACTTGACCCTCGAGGGCTCAAAAGTGCCATTCTTATCGCGGAAGGCTGCACGGAGAGTGTCTCGAACCACAAAGCGCGCCGGCTTGGAGAACTGCACGGCCCTCAACGACCATCGTAGAAGATGTCGGTAGGCGTGGACGAGCTCCTGGTTCGACATGATATTGGGTGTAACGGGTGTTGAAATCCTAATGGGATGCAACCAACGGCTATGTAATCATCAAGCCAATCGATAACTCGAGTGAACAGACGCAAACTCAGCACGGACCATCATGGCAGGTAGGTATTGTCAGCGTACCACATGTGTATTAGGATGTGGACCGATAGCGTAACTTACGTCTTATCACTTACACGGACTCCGACCAACCGGGGACGCCCTTTGTCCAAGGGCAACCACCAACTTACTCAAGCTTCCATACGAGTGGGCAAGAGAGGTTTACTTAGTTGAACAGGTGCCTAGCGTGTTGACGCTTAGCTCAAGTTATGATTGTTCTCGACAACATGGCGCACAAAGAGCCTTGTCCAAAAATATCTTTAGTCAACATGGATCGCTTTGTTCCCTCCCCTGGGTGACACATTAAGCTCCCGCCCTCTTTTGCCCTTTCCCGTGGGAGGAATTAGTATACCCGCCATCGAACTATTACGATTGATCGCACGATTCGACGACGGGAACCAAGCTGAAAGAAAGCGATCCCCATCTTTGCTCCCTCCCTGGCGGGGCATGACGCCTTCTTCTCGCTCATAACTGCTGAGACGTGAACGGCCGAGGAGGGAGCAATCTTCTAACCGTATTCACGACTCTCTTCACTTTCAACATCGTGCCCATGGAGATCTTTTGACTTGCTCACCCTCACTTCGGGTTATCAGTCGTCGAATACAACACGATGGCCGTGATAACTCCAATGGTGCCCACGAGCACGGCGGCAATGATTCCAAACAGAGTACCCATAAGCGTAGCAACACCGGCAGTCATCACTTCGGCGGCAGCACTACGACGCCAGATTGGTGGAACTGATGTTCCAATATTAACCAACATCTGCGGCTATGCCGTCGCTGAGGATGCCCATCTCAAGTCCATATCGCCTCCGGAGGATATGGTGTGTGCCATGTTTCCACCGAACCGGCTGTTTGGCTTCTGCTCGAAAAAGTCCTCCCTTAAAAACAGCCACGACATCGTCGCCAACTGCGGATGGAATGCCTGGTGTATCGATGCTTATAATTGCAGTAATGGCTGCGGTATTGCCGAGGCACGTGCTCAGTTTGGCACAACCAGATGGTATGTCCATCTGTTCTCGTCTCCTCTATAGTTTCCTTCCTAAGAAATCCAGTTCACTAATTTTTATATCTCAAACCAGCCATGCCGCATCTAATCCGTATTGCCAACTCACCCGTCTGACGAATACTCATACCGACGAGGCAGATCCATACTGGAGTGTCGGTTGCGGCGACGGTCATTATACGATTCACAACTACATGGTGGATCAAAAGGCCGCTCTCGGAACCTCTGTACTCGCTACCATCGCCGCCACCACCACCGCCACCACCACTACATCAAGCGGTAAGCGGAATTCGGTCTCGACTGTCGCTCCCTTAACCACCGGAGATGACAACCTCACTGCTTCCCATGTGCAGGCGCCCGTTCCAACAATTTCAACAGCAAAGCCCGTGATACCCACGTCTTCGCCACAACCACCAGAACCTCCAACACTCCAACAAACCCCCTCAACCAACACTCTCCTGCCATCCCCTTCTCTTTCCGGTGTCATTGCCCTCCCACCCACCTTGACTTCAACATCCTCAACCCAAACCCTTCCCGAGACCCAAACCTCCGATTTCCCCACTTATATTTCCTCCGCCAACACCCCCTCCGAAGAAGACCAAAATCATAAGAGACACAACCCTAAATCCGCCATCCTCGGCTCGGTCATCGGCGCCCTGGCAGTTATCTACCTCCTCCTCTTCACATGGTGGTACCGCGGGCCTCGTCGGCGGAAGCGAGCGCGGGAGGCAAAGGAGGCGGCGGCGGCAGCGTTAAGAGAACGGGGATTTTGGCGCCCAGGGGCACCTGAACATGGACTGTATGGAGCGAATAGACCACCACATGGGATTCAAGAGCTTCAGGGGACTCATGGACCTGGTGAAATTCATGAACTCGGGTTCGGAACAATGACAAACCCACGTACGCCCACGCGTCAAAGAATGCCCAACACTCCACAAACAAAGACCAAGAATGGAATTGGGGATGCACATGGAAGCGGAACCGGAGAGTTACCAGGTCTGAGCCCCCTCAGCCCCATGGTTCTAAGTGCAGGGTGGGGAGGCTCGCAGGCGACAAGTGCAAGTGCCGCTTCCACCACAAACATGTCGGGTGTCACCAGTACCAGTTCTACCAACTCTGGATCCAGATGCGGGAGCGGGTGCCGAGCGTGTGCCGAATCTGGGATTTTCGGCATCGAAAAACCTGCCAAGGAGACGGTAACCGCGACTATCAGGGAGGTGGCAGAGTTGGATGGACGAAACGTGACCTTTGAAGTAAGAGATCGAGTAAGAAGGGAACAGTTGGAGGGGATTAACTTGGCTCTTGAGCCTGTTCGGTGGAAGGGTTCGGGGAGTGGCGGTGGTACAGGTACAGGTACAGGTACAGGTACGACCAAAGGTGGAGCTTTCGGTGCTGGTGGCGGTAGTAACGGTGCAGCTAGCACCCGTATGGGTGCGCCTGTTGCGCGGACTACCTTGGTCCCTCCTCCTGAGGGGAATCTGGTTTAGAAAGCGAAGGATGAGAGGGGACAATATATGTAGGATAAAGCTATTGTGGTGAGAATTAGGGTAAGAGGGTGCTTTGGATATTGTGCTAGTGGACATTACCAGGAGCATGCAAAGTGAAAGCAAGATAGAAGCAAGGCAGGACCTTAGGGTGGAAAATTATAACCGCAATTGAATGTTTAGAGAGGAGAATGTAGCTCTCGGACAATCGAGCACTTCCAATCTATTTCGCTATCCGGGCTCTGGAACGCTCCGCTCCCTTGAGATCTCTGATATCCAACGTCTATGTGCGCACTTGTCCAAAGAGAACACAAGGTCTAACTGCTTTGGATTGACCCTGTTCACTTGAAGTCGAAATGTATCCAAGATCTAGTCATCGCCTTGCCGAAGTGGCGCATAGCTACCACTATCAGATCCCTCGGCACTTCCTCTCCCTCTCCGTCCAACCAACCTCGACAATACGCCGGCAATTCCGCCCCTGTTTTGGTTGGAGGAACTCTTATGTATAATCTCGACCTCATCCGGAGGATCGATCGGCAGGCCGGGAATAGCCGCACTGGCGAGTGGCCGACCCCGAATATCCAGCCGTGGCACGGGTGAGCCCGGCGCAACGAGAGGATCAACCTCAGCATGAAGTGACGGAGTGCTGACGGTGGGCGTGCCAAATGCGTTGGTGGAATCACCAAAGAGGGCGTCCATGTCCTCAAGCCGGACACCGCAAGTTTCGGGATAAAGGAAATATACTGGAAACTCCGTTAGCTGGATACCTTGAGGGGTCGCTATGAGGAGATACTCACCAATTACAAAACTAACAGCGCAGAAGAAGGCATGAATCAAGTACAGCCTCCAGTGAATCAGCTCTTGTAAAATGGGCGTCATCTCTCCAACCAAGAAGTTGAAAGCCCAGTTCGTCGCCGTTGAAAGACTAGCACCCTTGGATCGAATCTTCAAGGGCAATATCTCCGGCGGGTACAACCAGGGAATGGGGCCCCATGAGTATCCGAATGCCGCATTGTAAATCATGACCATAACCACAACTGCGGACGGTGTCCAATGAGTATCAAGGTACAAGAAGTACGAAATAGCGGACAGGGAAAGCACCATAGCCACAGCACCCGTCAAGAGGATATGCCGACGACCCCAGCGGTCGACGATGTACCATGGAGGAATCGTCGACAAGAAGTAAGTGATGCCGTTGAAGCCAGTCATCAACACGGCGTCGTGGCCCACCCAGCCTGCAGACTCGAACACGAGGGGTGCGTAGTATGAGATGACGTTGATGCCGTTGAGCTGCGCCAGGGCTTGAGCCGACATAGCGATGAAGACGCGACGGCTGTATCGCTTGAACATCTCACTGTATGTTCTTTCGCCCTCCTGGCGCGCAAGTAACACGCCCATCTTGATTTCTCTGAACTCATCTCTGGCGCGAGGATTATGGATGTCACCACCGCCGTACAGGTTGGCAATCACGACGATGCCCTCCTCGTCATGGTCATTGTCCAGGAGCCATCTAACATCCTGATTAGCAATCAATGGAAGCCGAGCACTGAAAAGAGGATGTACTTACCTGGGTGATTCCACTATAATTAGACTTCCCAGTCCCAGCAACGCGCCCATGATACATTGCATGAGGAGCGGAAGACGCCACGAGAGGTTACCCTCAAGGAACCCACAAAAATAGTCTACCCAGACAGAGGTTGTGTAACCAATGATGTTACCCGAGAACTCAATACAAGCAAGCTTTCCTCTGTTATGAGGAGGTGAGATCTCGGACTGGTAGACCGGAACGATAGTGGAGAGCATGCCGACACCCAAGCCAGCAATAATACGCCCAGTCATCATCATGGCCATATCGGTCGCCATAGTTTGCAGGGCACCGCCCACGAAAAAGATGCACGATCCGTAGAGGATAGTCTTGCGGCGGCCAATGATATCACCAATTCTACCCACCAGGAGCGAGGAGATGAGGGCACCTATTTCCAGAATCGCAACCATAGTGCCTATTTGCGCGCTTGTTGGCTGATTGAAATAGTCCTTGAAATACGGACCACTGTACAAATCTCATCAGTTACTCGGCCTTCGTGTCTATGAGCGTGACAGAACGGGGTGTCAGGAAGCCACAACAGAGGGGGGTTCACGCACGTAATGATGCCGGACATGACACCTTGATCATATCCAAAAAGAAAGACGCCTAATGACACAAATATGGAAGTGAAGTAGCTGTTACGAGCTGTTAGTCGTAGTTCACGCAAGTCAAAACATTGCCGGGCAGCAGGAGACATCAAACATTAGGGGTTTGCCAGTAAGGCCATGAATGGGGTTTCGTGTTCCCGCCATGATGCTAGCAATAAGGCGCTCGGCCCGCGAGACAGTTCGGGGGGCGGCGTCGGGAATGCGAATTGCTTCCTTATCAACTGCTCCAGCTTGACCAGACGGCCTGGAGGAGTGGGCACTGGAGCGGGAAACAGACTCGTGATAATGGACGTGCTTGCCGCCGTGACGATGACGTTTCGGATGACGATGATGGACAAGGCCAGCGAGGGTGTCGTCCTCTAGGGTATCGTACAGTCTCTGGCGCAAAGGATCCTCGTGATCGAGCTGCTCGGCGATGTCACCGGTGTCGATCCACGAGGACTCGGAGGAGCCGTAGTCGTTGTAGTCGTCGCCGTCGCCGTCCTCCGAGTATCGCAAGCGCTCAGCAGGGTGTGGAGCAAGAGAGGAGGAACTGCCTTGTTTTCGGTTGCCGTGCGAATGAGTCGACGGATCGTCTCGGGCAGCCGCGTGTGCGGAGAGCGTGCGGAGGGGGATATTGGAAGGGAGATGGTTCGCAATCGGAGTTGGCTGCGGAGGAGGAATCTTGGACGAGATGGAGCTGTTCTGCAGCAGCCCCCGACCGCACCTTGAGGTGGAAGTGGAAGTGTTTCTTTAGTCGAGGAGTATCAGCCCGAGATGGTCGATGTCGAGACGGACGCATTGGACGGCTCGTGGGGGTCACGGGCTTGTTCACGGGGTCCCAGATCAACCACAAAGGTAAAGGGAAAGCAATGGAAGCAAGTGCACGTGTGCAACTAACAATGACAGATGACCGAGTGTCTTGCAGAAAAGAGTTGAAGACTGCACTAGTAATGACAGAAACCTGGAGTTTCCATCAAGTAAAGTAGAGAGGTAATTGTGGCAGGCACAACCTGCCACACAACTGGCCAGGACCGGGAATCTTGGGCAAGTAGAGCAGTGGAGGTGCCTACGACAGCCAAGGGCCCGCCAAGACCCTCCTGGAGTGGTACCAACCAATCCACACCTGCTCAGAGGAGCCCCCTGCTCCAGTCCTCCAGGAGCGCTGTCCCGTACGTGATCCACCATTTCCTCACCCCGCCGATTTTGGTCTCCTTCAAACCTCAAACCGGCCTCAACTTTTGACTTGTCACTGGCAGAGACCGGTTGCACACATACCCAAAATATCACAAGCCGTGCAAATCAAATGAAAATCACTGCAGAACCCGGCAGCCATTTCACCCTTCAATCATCCACATGATTGCAACGTCAGAGTTCACAATGTCTGGAGTGTCAGACTTGTCCGAGTGATCATGATCGACACCTGGCATTCATTCATTGTGTGCCCCTTGTGCAATAGACGGCAGGAGTCAAAGCAGAGATGGCGATGATGAGACGAAGCACTTCTCGACTCATTGACTTGCCCTTCGAAACAATCAAATGGGGACATCCAAGTTATTCACAGATCCATTACACGTCTAGCCGGCAAGCGTGGTGCCTAGCCGGATGCCCCAGATGTCCCAGCTATCGGAGCAATTTATATAAACACCGAACCCACGATCGTTAGCTCGAAACTGGGGGTTCGATGAGCCTCCACGCGGGAACTCCTTGTCTCCGGGACAACATCGATGTCAACATCATAGCTGTCACAGTAAGACATTGCGAGGTTAACGCACCGAGGTATCTGACCACAAATTCTTCAAGATATCCAAGAAGAAACAGAAAGAGTATCCGAAAGACCGAGATCCCCAGACAGTGCTTGGCATTGTCCATGACAAAGCATGATTCATATTATTGTTATTGTTCCTGTTGTTCTCTCTCAGTGTCTTAACAAAGGTACATAGAAGCTGCAATGGTGGAGAAGCCATTCAATGCAAGCGAACGAACCTGAACCTTAAACCCCCAAAGCTACCTAGGTATCAAGGGCCCTCCAGACCATCCGTGACTTCAATACAAGTCAACAGCCGAAGCCTACGAAATCATCACCTCTCATCATGACTCCTACCGGAGGCACATTCCTCGCCCACATAATCACTGCCGTACTGCCGTGGCCTACGGTCCCGAACAGCTACAGTAATATGTTCCTATTTCAAGTACATGATATCATTCCAACCTGATCCTGACGTCCAACAGTCCGGGCCGTCTGCTGTGCCTCCACTACCCAGAGCCTGCCCGATGGCCTGAGGATGACAGGAACGGTCCGTACCACCGTTCCCGCTGTTTTGGGTTCGCTCTCGTGAACGGGCACAGAGCCTCCTGCTTGAACATTCGCTTGCGTGGTACACCTTATTCGAACTTCTTCCACGAGGTCCAGGGGCAATGTCTGGAGAAAATAGATCATCGCTAGCTCGTAGGCACATGCGGTAACTAGAACTCCAATCGGGGTATTAAGCAGGGTTTTGCATGTTATCAACAAGTGTGCGTTTAAGTGCAGAGGGTGCTACCACAGTACACTGTATGCATGAATCCGGGGTAGGTACTGCTGTGCAGAGCTGGATTTTGGATTGCATTGTAGCTGAAAGATAGGGAAAGACTTGGCAAGAATTGAGGCAAGAAGAGGATCAAAAGGAGTGAAGCTTTCAAATATAATTTCTATATACCTAGGTAGGTACGCAAAGGTGCAAATGGAGGTACAGATACCTAAATGCAAGTGCACTAACAGAAATGGAGCCTATGGATGCTACCAGGCCTAACCACCTCGGGCACTCTTTTGCGAGCGAAAAGTGCACTTTCAGGCTGTGCGTCACAAGTCAAATAGTGCGTGCCGGGTGACAGTTGAGATCTTACCTACTAGCTAGAGGTACCTCTAGGTATTCCTCTTCATGGCTTCCAACCTAATGGCTGATGACACGAAGCTGGTACTAGGTACTAGTGGTATTCGTGTATACCTACTGCGTCCCGAAAGAAAATACCTGGATGTAGCTTCTACTTCCGTTGGAGTCTTCTAGAGGAAGTGGGAGTGGAAGTGTACCTTATCGACTCCCCTCTGTGTGTGGTACAACTCAGACTACCTCTATAGCACCGTGGTGCACCCCTGGGTGCCTGCACAGCTGTACCTGCACATGCCCCTGCTCAATAACTCCCCGGCTTGCTCTAGTTGGTGCTTTGAGTGACAGTCGCAACATGACCTTCTAAGCCCCTGGGTGAGCAAAGGTACACTAGGATCTGATTATCATAGCCATCAAACACGCGTCATCCAATTTGCTATCTTTCTCCGTTTGTTGAACGGCCCACGAGGCCATGCTTTTCCTGTTGCCCTGATGTGGTGCGACCTAGGTATTCTCGCTGCATGCGGTTCGTACCTGGCTGGACCTGGTAGCCATGCAGCCACCCAGTGTGGGTTTGAATGTCTTCGGCCACCTGCAAATCCCCCGTCAAAGATGTACGCTCCGACTTCACTTTCGTTACGGGAAAAAGCTAATAAATATGTTAGAGCCGCCGTAGCTGATCAAATGTTCAATTCTGAAGACGAAGTCATTTGGGACACTGGTTTTGGATGTCTGGAATGCTATGGTATTTCCTTTCGCGAGTGTACAGGAGGTGCTTTGGTGCGAAAACCTCAGTTGGGGGTGGCCGGAGACTTCATTTGGACCCCAAGTTTCCACTTCATGTTCAATGCTGGTTTGGTGATTAGCGCGGTTCTTCCAACAAGGGGTTTGCAAAGAATATACAGGTAAACATCAGAATAACCACATTCGAAACAAACTATTAAGAAGAATATATGAAGCTTCCGAAACGCATCTGGTAGAAACTTATATAAGCATTGAGATCATGGTGGATAGATAAGTTGTTGTGCAGAATGAGGTGCGTAGTGGAGTCCCGCGCCAACGAAAAGACTAGGGGTGGACAGTTGGGAATTCCCCTTTTGGACACCATATCAGGTGTGTATACCAGCTTGAGCATCGGAAGAAGTCCATTGTGTACACAAGTGTCTCTTGACACTTTCCACATGATGAATCAATGAACCAGTTGATGTATGCTGAGTGTGGATTTCGGGTTAAGGCTGTACGGATGGAAACTAAAGAAAGACATGATTGGACATGATCATATCGAACTTGATCCGTTGGGCTCGTCTTCGCCTGAAAATTCGACGCATGGATGCGCCCTGCAGGAGGGAACACACAGCCTTGGTGTTCGAGAAGCCGGAGTTGTTGCAGGCGTCGGAATCGCCTGAACCTCAGCTGTATCTGGATAATCTGCAGAAGGATGTGCGGGCACGCCGCTGACCCTGGCTCGGTGGTACTTTCTAGTGTAGGCCATCCGTGGTTTTGGCCTGGTCGTCATTCGGTTCCGCTTCTCACCAGCTTCCGTTGCGGGTGTGTATTGTCCAGCTCATCGTGCGTGAGAATATTGACATGGAGGTTACTCACCTTAAGCGACCAAGTTTCGCGTCCCTTAGGACCTGTAGGTAAACCTCACGAACAGCGTGTCCAATTGCGTCCCATTCGGATTCCTGATTGTGGGCGAGATATGTAGCTATAATGGCCGGTGATATAGGCCGGCTACTCGGAACCGCGCCCAACGTTTTGCTTGTCCCAGAGAGTAGTGTAAGACCTCGAGTTCCGAGACCCACGGTTCGCCGATCTAGTCCGGAGTTTGGGGTGTCGTGGTCTTCGTGTCAGGTGGTGTTGCTGGGTCCTGGACCCCTGCCTTGACTCTCTTTTCGTATATGGTTTTTCGCTTCATCCCTTTCTATCACCAACTCACCCGGCAGGGAGGGAACGCGCAATAACAACAGGGAAAGAACAAACTCAAGGAAAAGCAGAACCATTCGCCAGCATGTCGTTGCGTTGTGACCTCGTCCGGAAGTGAAATAGTTTCAGAGAGGCCAGCGCAAGTGTAACGCTGGGATGATTTGGACGAAACGTAACCCATCAGGTTGCTTGTCACGTCTTGGTCATTTCGAAGGCTGGGCTTCGGCTTCCATATAGAGCAAGAGCTAGAGCTTTCGAACCAATCACATGCGGTCAAAAGCCAAGAGGAGGAGCCCTAGACACGACCTGGCCAGTCAAAAATTAGCGCCCTAAGCCTGTTCCTGCTGCCGCTACCGCTGCCCGAATGGAAGCGACGAGGGAGCGCGGCCACTGGGCGACCACCCAGTTAGTACCCAGCCATTGCCAATACTATGCCAGAGTGCCAATCGATGCCATGCAGTGTGTGTGTAAATTCCCTTGCCCTCGGCCTACATAGTAGGTGAGTGGCCTACCAGTCGAGTTTTATATTTTGCAAGCGGACCCGCCAACCCCAGGCCGCCGTGAGCTTCCCGTGTCTGTTGTTTTCTCTCCGCCCCCATCGTCGGCATCCATACAAATCCATCGGGACCACCTGCCCTGCGCTTCTACTCCACGTCCCTGTTTTTCTTTTTCTTCGCGACATTCGAGCCAATAATAGGGCATCGCCGTTACTCCTAATCTTCGGTTCCAAAGCACATAGCGCACACCAAGGACGACCATTGGCGACGCGAAACACACACAGGGAGGAGGGATCGATTTGCGCAGAAACAAACTTAAGAGTCGGGTCCCATCTTCACGCCACAAACCAGATCTTCGATCGACTTTGATCGCATCTTCCACACGCCAGCGACAACGGGTCTTCCCAACTGAACACAAAGAAACAACCGTCAGCCAAAGGATATCTGCGTTGAAGGATTGAAAGGTCACAAAGGGCGGACGACGGCATCAGGTCGACACGCGCATATTCTGGCATCTGCCATTGCAATTGAGCGGCAGCCGGAGACGCAAAGGCATACCTCCGGCAGATATTACGGAAGCACGTCTCTCTCCGCAGTAGCTCTCAATCCAAACGCACCGCAGCGGTTGCATACTAGACGACACCATGGGCTCAACACAATTTGGCAACTTTCATGTGAGCTCCCAACGCCGAAGACGGTGGGCGCAGAAGGCGCCCGGCTCTCCTTTCAGAAACACAGATTCTGACTCTTGGCGCCTCCATATTTACAGGACTTCTGTCGAGATTCGACTCTTCCTATCTGCAATGTGAGTAGGGCCCTACCCCCTCTGGTGAAGGCGATGGTTCCTGCGCCCCGGAACCATGTTCTCTCAGACCCTCGTCCCTGTTTGCTCTTCAGTCTGACTTAACACGGCCATCTCTTGGAAAAACAGCTCCTTTCGGATAAACACAGCCAGTCTGGACCATGGGACGGCTCGGATAATTGCCAGTTGAGAGGAATACCTCTGTCGAACGGAAAGAGGCTTGGGAACCTAGGTATGTTGCATGGATATCAACGCGAGCATGTGCTGACTCAGCGCAGGATCCATACTGCTATGCGCAATTGCGATTCTTACTTCTATGTATCTGCTCTACAGGTCTGAGCGGAAACGAGCTGCGGTTGGTCGTCGGTATGCTTGTTCCAAATCACCGGACGATAACTTGGGGATATGATAACTAACAACTCGGCAGAGAAATGCAAGTCTTCCTCTTGGGCTACATTGTTATATCGATATGTGAGATCTTCACAGTGGGAGATTTCCCGCTGAATTCTACAGTCCGCATCGTAAGTTTGGCCTGGGCAGAGGGCGGCAAGCAGTTTCTCGTGTTTTGTTTCGTTTCGACTGACTCGCACCCAGGCGTTCACAGCCATTCACATCGGCTTCATCATCGCCACTACCTGGATACTGATGCTCAACGCAATCGTCGGCTACCAACTGCTCGATGATGGCACTCTACTTTCACTGGCTCTGATAGTTGGTTCTGCAGCGATTCTGCTTGTCGGAACTGGTTACATCGCTCTCGATACTGGACTGCACTGGACAGGCTACTGGGATAGTAGCTATGAGCTGCCCAAAAACCGACACATTGCACTCTACGTGCTTTACCAGCTTGCGCCCCTTGTTTTCCTGGTCGCCTACTTTGTCCTGGAGGCCATCCTGGTCATCAAGATTCTCGGCGAAACGCGCCCGATGCTCTATCTGGCCTCTGCTGCGATCCTCTTCGCGGCAGGCCAAGTCTTCAATTATGTCGTCAGCAAATACATTTGTGACGGCACATCTGGAAAGATAGATGGCGCGCTTTTTGAAACCCTCTTTACTCTCCTGGCGGTAGTAATGAACTGGGTCTTCTGGTCCAGCATTACCGAGGACGATTGGCCGACGGTTCCGCCTAACCAGTTCCCATAGAAGGGCCAGTACAGGTTGAAGTCTCGAAAACCGAGGTCAACGGTATTCAAAGATGAGTTTCTGGGGATACTTGAGCGCTTGCAAGTGGGTGTCCCATAGACATGGTTCTGCCGGTGCTCATCCCGAACAGGAGAACCACCTTCCCTTTTCTGCTTCACGACGGCGGCGAGACCTCCTTCTTCGCACATATACCCCCCAACAGGAAAAAAAGCAAAATGGCAAAAATACACCAACGGATATGAAGACACGAAAGAGCGATCACATGTTTTTTTTTTTTTTTCTTCTTCTTTTCTTCTTCTTCTTCTATTACCACGACACGTTTGCTTTAATAACGGCTCTTGCGAGCGGGAAGGGACAGAAAGAGCGAGGAGGGACGGGACGGCAAGCGGGTTGTTGGGTTATGGATTGCCCGTCTACACTGTCGTTTGGACAACCCGCAGAAACCAACTTACGACGCTTAACGACAACTATCATGCACCAAACCTAATTAAGAATGTTTCTAAAAAGACGGGGACGACGACGCGGGAATAGAAAAAGGCGTACGCAAGATGGCATGGAG
This sequence comes from Neurospora tetrasperma FGSC 2508, assembly GCF_000213175.1. Taxonomy (NCBI): domain Eukaryota; kingdom Fungi; phylum Ascomycota; class Sordariomycetes; order Sordariales; family Sordariaceae; genus Neurospora; species Neurospora tetrasperma. Next base: position 1,962,137 of record NW_009799102.1, read on the forward strand.
TCGAAGCAGGCAAGACAAGAAGAAAGGGGGAGGGAAGAGCAGCGGGAAGACTGGATGAAACAAGCCGGAACTCTATCATGGTTCTATGATTGTTTGGTGGGTTCAGTTACGTACCGCTCGTGTTTAATGATGATGGCTTCGAGGCGCTCTGTACGACGGGAAAATTTACGGCAAATGTATACCAAGGGAGAGATGCTTCTCGGGGATGCTTTGGGGCGGGGAGCGTGGATTTACGTACTATTATTACTTATTATACCCTAGTCAGACGAGGAATGAGATACACACACAGGTCATGATCTAATCATCTGCTGGTAAAATTGAGTGATCGGAACCGATTTCATCCTCAGCAAAGACTGAATGTTCAAACGCTGTTTTGTAGCTTTCATCGAAAGCAAAGATGATAAGAGCCATAGTCGCGGTATCCCATAAATCCGATTTGTCGTGCCCATCAAACCTTGTAACAAACATCATCTCCCTGATTTCTCCCACGTTCCCAGCGACCAAAGCGTATTACCGTGTGCATAAGAAAAGCAAAGAAAAACATAAACACCATGAGGGCAGTACCGAACCAAAACCCTTCCAGCAGGCGCCCCTCACTCCTAAAAAGAGCCTCAGCCGGGCCGCCCATCGTCACGAACCTTTTTTCCCCCCTTCGATCCTCAGTTTCATTCCTTATCTATAAATCTTAAACAGCACGCGTGGCCTCCTGCCTAGCAGTATTGATCCCCAATTTCCGCAACTGCACCCTCGGATAAACTCCCACCACAACCAGTGCAATCCCCAATCCGAATGTCCACCCCTTGATCTTCAGCACATTCCGACTATAATCGGTATCCGCCGCCGCGGCCACGGTAGCCAGCACCAACACCAACAGTCCGTAACCAGCGTACCGATGATACCTCCACAGACTTTTAGCCTTCTCTTCCCCTCCCAGCACGGCGGGGACAGCCCAGATACAAATCCCAAACACGTACTGGGCCAACAGCAAAGTGCCAGTGATCACGCCCAGGTAGGCGTGCAGAGAGTGTAAGTGGGCGAGGTGGTTGACGTGTTTGTTTGTTTCGATGATGGTAATTCCCGAAACAAAGCAGAGGAAGGAGAGGAGGTGGAGGGAGGCGTGGATGCGCTGGCCGAGGCGTTTGGCGTCGGGGGTGGAGGTTGGTTGGAGAACTAGAATCGCTTGGATGAGGAGGAAGGTGCCGAGGGATTGGAGCAATGGGTGTGGAGAGATGAGAGCGCCGAGCTTGTGGAGGAAGACGGCCGACCAGGTGGCTATGAGAAGGAGGAGAGCGCCAAGTTGGGAGAGCCAGGCTGTTCCTGTGGATGGGAGGTGGGGGTTTAGTAATGCAGGGTCACAAATTTGGATGGTAGAGTACAGAAGAAAGGGAAGAATGGATACAACAGCGTTTGGTGCTTTGGAGTGTAGAGTGGACATACCAAGAACGAGGTTCAAGAAGATAGGAGCGTCTGGCTTTTGAAGAGCGTCGCCTGGTCCTCCAAGTAGTGGCTCGCTTTCCGTTGGGGCAGCGGGCTCATCATCAGTTGTGCTGAGGGGAGGAGGAGATTGTGTTGATGGTTCCGAGGGAGCCATGGTTGTGAGCTTCTTTTCAATTTATTTATCAAGTCTCGGACAATGAAGGCACTTGTTTCGGTGGCCGAGCCTAAGTATCATGCGTCTAAAGCAAGTAATGTCCGACGTCTTGATGCAAGGTGGGTGAATTCTTGTGGTTGGTTTAAGTTCAGTCTGTATTTCGAGCCACAGAAGATGGAAGATAGTTTGACCAGCAGGTGGCGCGGGGAAGGTGGTCTTTTTATTCAGAGGGCTGGAGGGAAGAGGAGGAGACGGCTTGCAGTGGTGCACCCTTGGGTAGTTGGTACCTGTTGCTTATCTGAGCAGGTGTGAACGTGGTCACAAATCCGGTAGCAACGCTGGTACCCTGCCATACAGTATCAAGGCACTTCCTCTGATGTGATGAGGGGAAGAGAAACGTTCGGACATCTAGGAGGCACGACGATGCAATGTTCGCTTTCGAGGCGCACGAGCGAGATGCAAGTCCATTGGATTCCGGTTAGTCTTGTCAATGACAATATTGATGCGCATCGAAGACCGACTACTAATTAAGATTGTACAGAAACCTTCAGAACCAACGCAGATACTAGAAACCAAGCAGTTATTCGTACAGTCAACCGACTTGCTTGGAGGTGATTGCGTAGCTGCGAACACTGATGACGAAACGAACAAGAGCTTTGGCTGAAAGAGCTGAGGTTGTACATAGTAGATGCCCCAAGCTCCTCCGTCCTTGCACTACTAACCTTATACACTACTCGCACCAATCACAACTCCGTTTGCCATGTGAGTAAACCCGCACACGGTGTGAGACGACAGCACTGCTACTGTAGCTGCCGAGATACTTATCCCTGCGTATCGTGTTCACAACACCATCATCACTGTGTGGCATTTGAGCTGGATGCCCGCTCTGACCTGAATAAGCTTTATCGGGCGGGGAGATACGTGCTCGCCCGAAACCCCGCCGTATGGAATGTACACTGCGTAGAGGTACTAGTACTGTGCTATACTAAATACTGTACTGCGTAGTGCCATAGGAATCCAAAAGACCGGCCCCTCCCTCGCTAGCACCAGGTCCTCCCGAGAAATGCGGAGGACGGAAATAGGAGCCATACCTCTAGCCTGTAGGAAGGGAACTATCACTAGGTAGTGGAGCGGTGTCGGAGCCGGCCGGTGACTCTCGTTGTAGATCAAATACGACGGTTGAGTACGACGAAGAAGGACCACGATTGTCGTTGCTGTTACGTACTTTGACCTCCCTAACGCACTATCTTGATTAAGCTATCGCTCCTGTTTATTGCTGTGGTGATATAAAATCTGCCGCCTGCTCTTGGTTTATCCCGAGGACGCTCGTTCCCTTTCTGTTTTTTTTTTCTCTGTAACATCAAGGACTGAAGTCTCACTTATTTAAATACACATTTCCCTCACCATGACCGACATCGATTACAAGCTCGAGGCTGTTCCGGCCACTCGGATTGCCGCCGATGATATCGACAAGACTTTCCGTTCCAGCACCATCGGTCCGTAGCATCCATCTCACCAAACATGGCAACCCAAACCTTTCAACTAACGGAAGTCGAGCTGGGATACAGATCTTATCTCGGGGGCTCTCGGTGGCAAGGTTCTCGGTTTCTCGGACGAATGGTTCGCCGAAGCAGCCAATCTCCTCACTCCTACAGCCCCTATCCGCCAGCCCGGAAAGATGGTTTACACCGGCGCCTGGTATGACGGATGGGAGACAAGGAGACACAACCCCGCCGAGTTCGACTGGGTTGTGATCCGTCTGGGCGTCGCCTCGGGTACCATCGAGGGTGTCGAGATTGACACGGCTTTCTTCAATGGCAACCATGCGCCCGCCATCTCGGTCGAGGGTTGCTTCAGCCAAAACGACGACGAGGTTCTGTCATGGAAGGGCGAGCGTGGTGGATGGGAGACTATTCTTGGTGTTCAGGAGTGCGGCCCTTCGCAAAGATTCGGCTGGAAACTCGAGAGCCCTACCGAGAAGCAGTACACCCATGTGCGACTAAACATGTACCCCGACGGCGGCATCGCCAGGTTCCGTCTGTTTGGACACGCCGTACCGGTCTTCCCCGACGATACAGATGCCATCTTTGACTTGGCGGCTGCCCAGAACGGCGGAGTTGCAATCTCCTGCAGTGACCAGCACTTTGGTACCAAGGACAACCTTATCCTTCCGGGCCGCGGCAAGGACATGGGCGACGGTTGGGAGACAGCACGCTCGCGCACCAAGGGCCACGTCGACTGGACCATCATCAGACTCGGCGCGCCCGGCTACATCCAGAACTTCATCGTCGACACGGCCCACTTCCGCGGTAACTACCCCCAGCAGGTCAAGCTGCAAGCTATCGAGTGGAAGAGCGAGGGCGAGCCGGGAGCGGATGCTGAGGGCTGGACAGAGGTTGTTGAGCCCATCAAGTGCGGTCCCGATCAGGAACACCCTGTCGAAAGCTTGGTGAAGGACAAGCCGTTCACCCACGTCAAGCTCATCATTGTGCCTGATGGCGGAGTGAAAAGACTGCGGGTGTTTGCGAAGAGGGCTGTTTAAGAAATTACCAAGCTATATATCTGAAGGCAATTATTCGGTGAGGGCAGCATTTACGGGGAGCCATGAACAGCGAGCGATCCACATAAAAAGGGGGAGGACCTCATTTAGTATGATGGGCAAGTGCAGTCATTTGAGCGCGAAGGATTGAAATCTCTCAGATCTTTGATTATCTGCGCTTAAGTCACAAAGTCTAATTCTCAATCAGCTTTCGTCGTAGAATAAAATTAGAAGGATGCACGGCTGCCCACGAGACGAGGTTGTTGCGAAGCTTAAATTTGAGTAGAGCAGTCGGCACCCCAGAAGTAAAGATCGCTAGCTCCTCGCTAGGCTCGATAACAATCAGGGTCCTTATTTCCCCACAAACTACCGGTCGAGATGCCCTCACCGACGTTTGTACTTGGGTGACCTCAGATCTTAGGACGCGTCGTCCAGGAATCGTACAGCAATGCATCGGGTTAATTCAATCGCTCATGGAGCTTTCCAATACATTGCTGTCAAGCTGTCACTCCGCGCTGTTGAACATGATATAATCCAAAAGTTGTGACATCGAAGCGGAGCCCGGTCACTACCTACAGGTATAAAAGCACGGACCGCCTTAGAATCGATAACAGCGGTAGTACAGTGGTAACGTCAGTGGTGGGGCCTAACTTGAAGCAACCGAGGGCATCAATACGTCCACCGTCTCTGTCCTTCCTGCGTTGACCACCAAGTGCAGTACGAATAGACAAGTCCTGGGTGCCCTGCTTCCGTGGCGCAACTCCAGCCCGGCTGTCGCTTGAACTGAACCCCTAACAGGAATTACCTGGTCGAGATTTATTGTCACTTCCTCTTCCTTTCTTCAGCCAGCTAAAGCAACGTCACCTTCTTTGCATTCCGCCTGCTCTCCCAACTCTACACCGACCAAGTCCTGGCCTGCCCTGAACCCTCATCCTCGGCCGCAGTGCGCTTAATTCAGTTCGACTTCGACCGACATCTTTGGATACAATTTCCTACGCTGACGTTATAGCCTTGCCCGAAGAACAACCCGCCGCTTTGGTTGACCTGCGCTCAGACCCGACACCGCTCGCCGCATGCTACGCTCGACCCGTACCAATGGATAACGGGGGTTTCGATGGCGGCTTCGGTGCCGGCGGCGGAGACGAAGGAGGTTTTGGAAGCGACGGGGGAGGATATGAACCACAGCAGCAGAAGAAACAGCAGTTGCCCCCCGATCTACCGCGCTCCCTCGATGACAGGAGACATGCTCCTAACGAACACTTGGTCACAGAGACGGAGATGTATGACGGATGGCAAGGTCGGTTGCCCCTTGTCTACTCTATACAACCTATCATTCCTCGCTTCATGTCTCGGACTGGCCAGCCCTCGTACTGACTCTCCGTCTCATCAGGACAATCACAGTTCTTGACAACACCCATACCGGCCAAGCCTCTGAGCTTCAGCAACCTTAATCTTAACGACTCCCAGTTCGACGAGGACATCACCAAGGGCGGGGCCGACAGCGAGACTAGATTGATGGAGATGCTGGCTGCGCAGGCCGCGCATTCGGCTAGCGCAATATTTGAGGATGAGAATCAGATCGCCAACGACGACAAGATGCCGCAGGACGAGAAGAAGGATGTCCTCCAAAGAGCCTTCATTATGGCTGCAAGCAATGGCAATGTCGAGTCTGTCCGTAAAATCCTAGATGGCCCAGCTAGACAATACGTAGATCTCAATGCGCCAGATGAAGAAGGAACACCGGCCCTGATCTACGCAAGCTGTTTTGTAAGTTGGCTCTGTCCCCATATCAGACCGAATGCATGGGAAGGTTTTACTAACAGAACTATGCAACAGGGACACGAGTCCACAGTACAAGTCCTTCTCGACGCCGGAGCTGATGTCGACAAGCAAGACCGCAATCAATGGAGCGCGCTTATGTGGGCTATGACCAATCGACACAAGGGCATTGCAAAGCTACTACTCGACAACGGCGCTTCTCCCGAGAAGAAGACCTCTACAGGACGAACTGCATTCGACTTTGTTGCCCCGGACAGCGACATGTCTTTCTATCTCCACGACAGCGGATATAGCATTGGCACGGCTGGTGCCGACGACTTTTACAATCCAGGCTTTTCTCAAGACAAGTTCGAGGAAGAGTTGGCCGAGAATGAGATGCGCAGGAGAATGATGATGGAGAGTGCTCGTGATCTGGAAGTTGATCTAGGGAACGTGGGCATGGACGACCAACCCGAGGTTCGCACTCCCCTCCACCAAGGAATTCAAACCCGCTCACACCATATTGCTATGCTGACCATGCGCTAGCCTATTGACGAATTTGAGGAAGAGCAGCAAGAGTTCGACTGGGCGAGGTGTCTCCACGATCAAATGTTTGTCTTCCAGGAGAGCGAGCTGGACAGCATCCTGGACATTGTCATCACCAACATGACCCCGCAACGATCACCATCACAAAAACCTGTGCCCGCGAACATGATCTTCCTGGGGGCTCGATATGCGCATTACCATGCCAGCCGTGAACTGTTGGCAAAGCTATTGATTACTGCCATGGATAAGATCAACAATGTCGTGGAGAGATACCAGTGGGATATGACTATCCTGGCTTTTTGGGCATCCAACGCGACCCTGTTGCTACATTACCTCAAGAAGGATGCCGGCTTGGTAGAAGCGACCACCGAATTCCAGGCGCAGCTTTCAGAGCTGATCAACGAGATCTTCATTCTTATTGTCCGGGATGCAGAGAGACGTCTTGACAAGGTGCTGGATGCCGGCATGCTGGACCACGAAACAATCCCCGGCTTCGAAAACATCACTTTCCAGAACGAGTGGACGATTTTCAAGCGCAAGAAGGAGGTGAAGGAACCGCCCATGGAGAAGCGCTTCAGGCCGCCGTCCCCCAAGCAGAGGGCGAAGCCGTCTCCGCGGAACGTGACATCACTACTCTCCTCTACACTATTTGTCCTGGATCTGTATGATGTCCACTCAGTGATTACGGCACAGGTCATCTCACAACTGATATACTGGCTCGGCGCCGAGCTCTTCAACCGCATAATGTCCAGTCGCAAGTACTTGGCGCGCACCAAGGCCATGCAGATCCGCATGAATATTTCGGCCCTGGAGGACTGGGCTCGTACCAACAATCGGCAACCCGAGCACTACGAGGGCGGCGAGATGAAGTCGAGCGGCGAGACCACCATGGAGGCAACGCGCCGCCACCTTGCCCCCGTCATTCAGCTCCTCCAGTGGCTACAAGTACTTTCGTCGCTGGGCGCCGACGACCTCGAGGCCCTGATCGGTACTCTCCAGCAGCTCAAGGCGCTGAGCCCCCAGCAACTTATTCACGCCGCGACGCACTACCGCTCCGAGGTTGGCGAAAAGGGCCTTCCCAAGAGTGCCATGAAGTACCTCACGGCCCTGCAGGCCATGCGTAAGGAGCGCAAACGCGAGTCGCAAATGTCGCAGTTGTCAGTCACATCGTCCATCAAGGAGCGGGTAGGCGATGGCAGTGTTAGCACGCCGGTGACGCCCATCAGCAGGTCCATCAACGGCAGTCCCTGGGCGTCCACCCCAGGCGGCGCCACGTCGTCTTCCGAGGGTCCCGGAGGCGGTGACGGGGAAGGCGACGAAGACGATGAGGACGCGCCGGCCAACTTGCTTCTTGATCCGGCTTTTATGCTGCCCTTTACTCTGCCCAGCATGACGGACATGCTGGTCAGCTACGGGGCTGGTTTCGGCGGCGTGAACAGGGAGAGGGAACGAAAGTACATACCGACTATCCCGCCCGAGTTTTTGGATAAGTTTGAGGCGGCGACTAGTGGAGGGAGGAAAGGACCGCCGCTGTTTGGGGAGAAGGATTGGGAGAATGAGGAGGTTTAGATTACGAGGAAGCGGCACGACACATGTGTGTTGCGGGAGAGGAGGGTAGGGTAGCAGCCATTATGAAAGAAGTTTTAATAAGAATATTTTTCTACATAATACGGGGTCACAATAGTGGATTAGTATAGACATGGTAGATGCGTAGCTGCTCGATGGGAGATTGTTCGGGCATTGTGGTTGAGTAGGCTGAGGTTCTTACTGGCTGGTTTATAAACAGAGAAGAAGAGAGACAGAGACGTACCTAACGGAATTGCCTACATTGCGGCGGGATATGTGAAAGTATATTCATCTCGACTGATCGTTGAAATACCGAGGTTGTAAGGGAAAACATTGAACAGAAAAGGGTCAGCTAGTGAATAATCACATTAAAGTGTTACAATGAGGTCTAGTAGGTGGTGATAAATTGTGTGAGGAGATATATGTTGGCAGGTTGGTAGAGTTGGCTGCATCGGGTCCCGGAACGAAGTCGATGGGTGGTGATGGAAACATGGGGGGGATCAAAGGAGCGAAGCGAGATATGACTACCTTAACTTTATTTATAGAAGAGGGGATACGAGCGAAATATAACCACAATACTAACTCATTTATGGAAGAGGGGGGGGGGGGGGTTACGAGAGAGCATGATTTAAGTTGCTCCCAGCATTCGAAAGTACAACACAATTTGATTCGTTATTATCGACGTTCCGCGTAGTAGTAGATACGTATTAATCACCTTGTGCAACGTATCGTGCATTGACTCGAGAGTAGATATTTCATGATCCAGTCTGTTGAACTTGAAGGTAAGCCTAAAATGTTATGTGTTAAACTCCCCGGTTTAACCATTTTTCAAGCTAAATTCAGGTCAAACTTTGGAGCCCAGGATATCTTTCAGAGAAGGGAACAATGATGATACATAGTGGTCATGTGGGAAACTAGGCTTGGTGCTGTGCCGCTGGTTGCTTGGATCGTTCGTCTTGGCGTCGGTTTGGCTGCAAGCTCTCATGCAAGGGACAGGAGGATGTTGGTTGGTTGACGGGTGGCACGACGAATGGAAAGCTTTATATATATGATGAGGGGAGGGGAGGGGAGGGGATGCATTATGGACGGGATTGGTCTACTCTCACCATGTCGATATCACTCGAGATTCCGTTTCGAAAACTTTGAGACCTTAATAGCTTGACTGCCTGATGCTTAGCCTGGGACGAATGCATTGGAAGTCTGAGACGCTACGGTCGGTAGCCGACGGAAACGGGAGTAGTCGGTTGGAAAAGGTGGTATTTTTTTCTTTTTCTTGGCCATGGCCGGAGCCGAAGATGTACTGCGTAGTTTCGACAAAGTGTACGCAGTAGACATTATACATAGTGTGGGGCTACATAGTGAGACGAACCTGGCTGTTAGTTACCCGTTTGTCCAATAGATGCCAGAAAATACCTCCTACTGCCACCACTACCTAGTAAAATGGACGAGCAGTTGCACACTTGTGTATTGTGAGTCCATTTATGATCCAAGACCACCTGCTTTGCGGGGTATAGGCAGGAAACTTGATGCGATTCCATCTCGGATATTGGCGGATTACCGCCTGTAGACCGCCTGCCTAACGGTTAAGTACATTATTAGTACACAGATACAGAGATGTTGGTCGCCTTGTGTCATAGGGATGGGGAAGTTGGGAAGTCAAAGTAGGTAGTATTGGGACCCCAAGTGGCACAAAATCCTGAGTCGTATGAAGTGTGTAATAGTTATCGAATGAATCGGGTAGTTGGATAGACTGCGTTGTCGCCTTTGTATCTGATATCATGTTACTTGTTGGTTGTGATCTGCGACCTGCGGCATAGGGGACCATATAAGTTCACAAGCGCGCAGTCCTCTTCTCCGGCTTTGTCTCACTTGTCCACGGCTTGTTAGATTTCCATGCCACATCGCGACGCCGAAGCTAGCTTTGATCAGGTACTCTGGGCGGGCAACCGTTGGACTTGCTCGGCTCGTGGTGTGCTTTGAGATGTTGATCGACCCCAGGTGTCTCAGTCGAGATCATTTGTGATCGGAGGGTAGCAATCTCGCCGGCCCGCACCCGCAGTCCTCATTACCTACAGGGACATGTTCATCCCGTTGGGTAGCGTACTTGGAGCAAGTTGTGCCCACGGCGTTGTGGACGTACGGGCGTCTGTCTTTGTCAACTTCAGATTTCGAGCAAGAGTTGGCAAAAAGTGGCGGCGGCATGGACCCCCACATGGAAGCGCGATGACCGCCATCATCGGAGAAATACTTTCGCGAGTACCAAAGGCAGGGAGTAAGATGATGTCTAGAAGCTTTTGGATTGCTGCTCACGCATTGGCTGGATCAAATAAAACCGATGGTGGACTGTAGGCCGAGTACTTCGTTTCACTTCAGCGGCCTGGAGGGGTATATGTGAGTCCGGTGAGAAAGGGCCGGAAGGCGGATTCGACATAGAGAAGGGAGGAAAGCTTCAGTGCCTTTTCCTCCCACTTGGCGATGCCTATCTTATTGTCTCTCCTTCCTGCCCTGTACCCGGGATGGCTCTCAAAGGAGATGCTATTCCCCATCCATTAACCTTGAATATTTCCCCTTCGTTCGTCATACCCTCCAGTTTCAGGGACTGTAAGTCAGCAATCTCATACGAGGATTATCGTTAGGTATTCGTGCTATTATCGATGTCGCCGCGGCCTCGGACACTGCATCATCATAGCCGGACTACAACCTGGACGCCGCCCCCGAATTTATACACGCCGCCTCCTTGATGATATCCTGTTTTCTGCTGTTCGCAACCTTCTTGTTGGTTTCTGCCTCTTCTGTGCAGGAACTCTGAGCCTCGACTGTTCAACGTCAGACACACAAGTGTCACAAGACCGCAGCAAGGTGACACGATACCCGGATCATCAGTACTGCCCACTCCCACCATTTCCACCTTACCTAGCCACCGCTATAGAGGTAACCATCAGCCGCCACATTCTGAAGGCCACCCCAGGGCGGCAAAGAGCAGCAAACAAGCGGCCATCCCGGCATAGTCAACCCTGTTCTCGTATAACCCGACCCTCCCATTGCTCCTCGTTCGTCGCGTGCCTCACACATGGCACCGCTGAGGACGGCAAGTGTGCGCCACAGGCCAAGTGTAAGGTTGAGAAGTCGGCGACTGTCGTCAGTTAGAGACCACCACCCTGATCCGGTGGGCGTCCGTTATGAACAGACAAAACAGGCACAACCGCCCATTCTGCTCCCGCCACTACCTCCTCGTTGCGTCTCGATTCGTCCGCGCGCCTCGACCACTCCCACTGTTGCTGTCCGCCCAGCAATCCCGCCACCGCCGGAAGACCACCCGCTCTTCCGACTAGAGCCTCATCTCCGTCCCGACCCACCGGCCGTCAGCATCGCGGGCGACGTCGAGTCAAAGAGGGATTCGTGCGCGCCGACCTTATCGTCTATCACGCTACGGGGCGATAGCGAGCGCGACGGCAGTTTGCCTGATTCAAAGAGCATTGAGAAGGCGTTGGGTAGCCCCTGCTCAGAATTTGCGACTGACATCAAAGAAGGTGAGGACGACGACAAGGGCGTGCACAAGCCGGAAATAGAAACATCAGGGATCGTCGCCGAGCTGTGCATTCCTTTAGCAACCGCAAGAGCTTTGGCGCTATTGCCGGCGCCGGCGCCATTACGGTCATTGAAGAGAGCGTCAAGATCGATAGTTGGCACGACGACACTCAGCATCCGGGCCACTGTCCGGTCGAAGTCGATGATGGAGACAAGTAGGATCAGAAGGCGGAAAAGGGCCCTAGGATCGCTTGGTTCGGTTGGCGGAGAGGGCGACAGGGACCAGGTTGCATTTCCCGAAGCGGATGGATCCTCCAGGGAGTCGACGGCCTCATCTAGCACGTTCCCCCCCGGCAGTACCCCTTACGCTAGAGCGTCTGCCAGTGCTTCTACCGCAGCCAAAGCCGCCATGCGGGGCTCGCTTGGCTCATCCAAATCACCCAAGACGCTGCAAAGTCCCCCACGCCTGCAGCACGGTAGCGCTGGCTCATCAACCGGCAACTCCTTGGCCGTCACCGTCGGCGCTAGCAGGCCGGGCAAGGGGCCACACACCAGCCAGCCCTCCCAGGCTCTCATTGCTTCCACTGGTGCTTCTTCTAGTTCCCCTGCCCCAACCAGTCTTGGAGCTGACAATGTCCACGGCCCCTTCAGTCCAATTAACACGCTCATCTCCCAGGACCGTCTTGCAGTCGACTTTGGCAACTTGTACTTTTCCAGCCGCGGCAGTATCATGTTTGGCGGGCAGGCTCCGGTCGACAACAGCACGCAACGAGACGACGAGCTGGCAGACGCAGCAGCACAGGGAACCGACGGCCCTACTCCTCCTACACCTACCAGCACGGCGCATGCAGCAGCAGCAGCAGCAGCAGCAACACCAACCACTCCACCACCACCAACATCACCACCAGCAGAACCTCTACTAGCAGCAGCAGCAGCAGCAGCAGCAGCAGCAGACTTGGACCACCACTATGAGACGGACACTCAAGGGGAAAGGGAGACAGAGACAGCCAGCTCCAAATCATCGCGCCTCAGTGACGCCTCGGGGCTAACACGCCCATCCATCGCCATCAATGAAGACCCGACGTCGCCCTCCGCCCCGCTGCCCAGTATCCGCGTTATGCCCACGGACGTAGAGAGGGAATCACAAAAGGTGAGATCGCTCTATGAATCCAGCGATGGTTGGCTAGATGGCGGGCGGCGCGTCTCGTTCGCTGGCGATCTTCCGCCTCTACCCTCAGAGGGAGACCCATCAGATGTTGTGTACGGCTTTCCTTTTGAACCAAGACACAGACCTCACCATGCGCTGCTAACCCGTACCTCTTCTTAGAGACCCTCCCCGATTACATGTTCTGTCCTCGAGCGACTGGGCCGCGAGCCACATTGCGCCAACACCGCCCACAGCACCCTGGGTCAGTTCTTCGTCGCTACGGGATGATGCTGCCAGCTATCACCGGCCTGGTGCTAGGAGATGGGGCGAGCACGAACGCGCCGGCGGGCTAGAAGATTGGGAGAATCTGGATGGAGTTGAAGTTGACCGCTATGGCTTCATCAAGGAGAGGCCAGCAAGGCGAGAAACCAGCTACAGGCCAGAGACGAGTAGGACAGTCAGGCCAGGATCCAGGTCAAGACACTTCTCACCTAGGAAAAGAAACGTGTTGACGAAACGGCCCGGTTCGGCTTATTCCTCGTCACCCCTCGGTCAAGGCCTTGTTGGAGGCCCGCCGAGCAGAAAGGTGTCCGCGCGATCCCTACACACTTTTGACTCGGCATATTCAAACGCATCACGAAGATCTACACGATCGTCTTTCCGGTCCATCGCCAATCACCTACCACCCAACCGGGACCGGCGATGGATGGACGAGGCTGGGGATATGCTAGCGTTTCCGGCGGGGGGGTTGACCGACATCCTGGAATACGCGGCCAAGATGACGGGCAAGAAAAGCACCGAAGCCCTGAAGAAGAAAGAGTTGGAACGGTCCGAAAAGTGGAGGAAAATGGCAAAGGTCATTCAGAGATTCCCGCTGGAAGACGGCGGTGAGGGCCAAGCCGGCCGCGAAAGTCAAGGCCAAGGTCAAGGTCAAGGCCAAGGCATGAACTTTGAGTTCGACACGAAGAACCCCAAGCTTATCGAGCGCACTTGGAAAGGAATTCCAGATTGCTGGCGCTCCGCAGCTTGGTTCTCCTTCCTCGCAACAAGTGCAAAGAATGCCAATAGTCCCGAAACTGATGGGGTGCTAATCACAGCGTTTAAGAGGTTGCAGGACATCAGTTCACCCGACGACGTGCAGATTGATCTCGACGTTCCCAGGACGGTCAATGGTCACATCATGTTTCGGAAGCGATACCGTGGGGGCCAGCGTCTACTGTTCCGCGTTCTACACGCCATTTCACTATATTTCCCCGATACCGGCTATGTCCAAGGAATGGCTCCTCTAGCAGCCACGTTGCTATGCTACTATGACGAGGAAAGGTGTTTTATCATGATGGTTCGCCTTTGGAGGTATCGTGGGCTTTCGAGGCTTTATTCGCCAAATTTCGAAGGGCTCCTTTCCACCCTAGACGACTTTGAGAAACATTGGCTTGCGGGAAAGGACGTTGCTTCCAAACTTGTACGTTTTTAAGCTTCAGAACGCTTGCGGTTTTTTTTTTTTTTTTTTTTTTTCCTTCTTCTTTTCTCCTGGCGCTGTGCTAACGAATCATTGTCTTGTAGACTGAATTAGCCATTGATCCGACGGCATATGGGACAAGGTGGTATCTTACACTATTCAACCTGTCAATACCATTTGCTGCTCAGCTCCGTGTCTGGGATATCTTTATGCTCCTGGGAGAATGCCCGCCTGAAGGGGAATTGGGCCCTCAGGTTTCCGCAAGAGACTCCGGAGAGGTGACACCACACTTACAACACGCCGATACTCAGCAAACATCCAAGACTAATAAGGAGAAAAGCTTCCTGGCAAAGTTGAGCGAGCGTAGGAGTAAACGACATCTAAACCAAACAGCTGCAGAAGTGCCGCGAGGTCTTGATATCCTCCACGCTACGAGTGCTGCGCTGATTCACGCCATGAGGGACGTGTTGCTGGATGCGGATTTTGAAAACGCAATGAAAACACTTACATCGTGGATCCCAGTTAAGGATGAGGACCTACTAATGAAGGTAGCACGAACAGAGTGGAGGGCACATCAGAAAAAAAGGGACAGATGAGCGGACAGACGGATGAGATGAGTCGGCCGGGCTTAACGTCCTTCAGATACGAACGAGTTTGGGTTCTAAGTTTTGGATCGGGTACGGGTGCTGTTTGTTTTGGGCAAAGCCGCTGATAAGGTGACGGGCTGGACGGGCATGCAGAGTGATCAGGAGGGGGGTTCTATGCGCGGTCTCTCTGCCACCTTCACTCGTTTACCTTTTGCCCTCTGCGTTATTATCTTTTCTTTCCTCTGGCGCTGCTGTTATACCCTTTGTTCAGCTTCGATGTTGCTCTCTTTGCGCTTCCGGATAGATACCCTTCATGTTCGGTTTTTCGGCTACTTTTTTTATTTGTTTTTGGATACTGGGATTCGTCTTTCCGGTTTTGGTTGAAACCGACCGCAAGTATATTTTGACTCACTAATCCGGCCCGAGTTCATTGCTTTAGTTTTAGTCTGGATCGAGAACTCTATGGGACGTTCGTTCTTCATTCTCTATCACTATACGTTTCTCTTAATACCTGTTCCCCAATGCTGCTGCTGGTCTCACATATTGGTTCCCGACGCCATTGTATGTTTTGCTGTTTCATCCCTTGTCACTTATTTCAATGATGCCTTCACAATTTCGACTTGCGGGATCTGACGACGAGAAGGACGCCAAATGATATGAAACCAGTGACAAGGTGCAACAAGGACTACTCTTCTCAATTCCAGCTACCCTGAATACGTACTGGTTTGTCTAGTCTTCTTCGGTGGTCACTTGCAACGGTAACAGGTGCTACACCATTTTATGTGCATTTCCCAAATCCGACAGCACGGCGCTGTAAGATTTACACTCAACGACCTAATGATCTTTGAGATGGAACCAATTCCTACCATAGATGCCTAAAATCGACGGCTAGCATGCGGGGCCAAGTATGCCTGTCCCATTGTAGCACATGATCTATTTGGACATTCGTAGACGAAGTCACTGAACTGAAACAACGTTCTGTTCTTTGCAGGCTCCTTGATGCCCCTATCAATTTGCCACCAGCACACCATCTTCTTTCTACACCCTTCTTCCCCTTTCTGTGTTGACTTCCGCTGGAGGTACACAAAGGAGAGAGAGAGGGAGAGAGAGAGAGAGAGAGAGAGAGAGAGAGAGAGAGAGAGAGAAAGGAGGAGGGGGGGAGGCTTGAAAGACTAGGCAGTGTTTAAGAATTCAAGTTACCTAGTAGTGTTTGTGACAATACTAGATGAAGGCCTTTCTCGCGAATATCTCCTAGCCACTTGCTGCATCAGAGTCACCACGATAGTGATAGACAACGTCCTCGAAAAGTTTCCAAGTTTTGAAGTCGGCAGCGGTATCCGTCACAGTTATTACGACACCCGCTTCTTCAACCCCAAGCATTTTCTCTTCCCCGAAGCCAACCCATAGACGCTGGTGGCAATAGCGCCCCTTCATCGACCAGCATTGACTACTCACCATATACCAACCCCTTCCCTCACTCTCCTTCACTATCACTACGGGCCCTTTCATTTCACCCCATTCACCAGAACCATTCTTTTCACCCTTTGTTATCGAAATGCTCCTCTTCCTCATTATTGCTCTCTTCCTCTTTGGATGACTATAACGGCACCGACATCTGAAATACGCCATCCGCCTGTACGCTTGCGGCCACCGCACCGGGGTTCACGAGCACCTTTGGGGCAAATGTGCGACTTTGATCTGCGAAACGGGCTGTACGGATTCTGCAACACAGGAAACAACTCTTACTGCGCCATTTCCGAGCTTCGCTTCGGTTGAAAGAGCTGTCCAACCACCACCGATTACCTCGTCACTCCGCATACGATTCCTTCGCTTGTGAATGCCATGAAAAGCGCTGGGGTTGGATGAAGAGAAGGAGGAGTAGGGAAGAACGAAAGAGAAAACTATCCATCTGAGTAACAGCAACAAAATATTACACCTAGAATAGACAACATCATCGGGATGAGTAATTGGTGGGATAGTGTTGATTTGTGTATCGGTGTTGACGACGAGATGTATGGATGAACAAAAAAAAAAAAAAAAAAAAAAAAAAAAAACCTAAATACCAAGAAGAAACAGAGAGAAGGGGAGAAGGGAGGAAAACGAGGGGTTACGACCAGGGCTGAGGACGGGGCAGGCCGTGGTGAAAAGAGACAGCAGGATCAAGGCGGAGGCAAAGGCGGATGGAGGAAGGGGTTTGGCTACTTCCATCACCTTTTGTCTCTGTTACCATCATCACTCAGCAGCAGACACAAGGCCTATCATCTCACACCAACACCACCAGAGTCACTCGGAAAAAAACTAAAAAGTAAAAAAAAAACCCTGTACAAGGACAACCCGGACGAGGTTGGGTCCGGAGTTCGTCTTCTACATGCTTCTCCTCCTGGCCTTCCTCTCAGTTGTCATCATTGCCAGCTACAGCAACGGCAAGGGCTATCTCTGGATTCTCGCTGTCTTCATCCACGCGAGAGCTTGGCTCTTAAACCCCCTCTCGCCTACTATATGAGGAGTGTGAGTTCATCCATCTTTACAGGTAGATAGATGGCTGCGACGATACCGTCTGAATTTTCGTTCACCAGTATGAATGCCTAATAGTTAGAGAGCACAACCACAGCCCAGTGGTTATAGTGACCGAAACTTGAAGCCTTGTTTCAGCTACTTCTATCTGTATCTTTGGGGATATGGGGCCACCAGCTTGGGTGATGCTCGCTTACCTAGAGATATGTAGGTTGTGAAGCTTATATTTTCCATGCTGTTTTGCTGCGATACATTGACGCAAGATGCAAAACAACGACGGTATAGAGTTATGCTAAGCTAGATATTGACGAAGAAATAATTTTGTCCCATATAATCATTTTTTGCTTACACTTTCTCCTTTTGTCGAGGGAGTGTATATTTAACACAAATCAGTGACTATACAACACAACAACGGTGTATGTGTCCTAATAAGACAGAGACTGCACCTAAACTGCACGTCTTAAAGCGGAAGATAGGGAATAAGGGCCGGTGGTAAAGTAACCAGCAAGGAGCTAATACATTTCTGTAGTTTTGCTTCCATTCGCGTAGAGAGAAGGAAAAACAACCGGTGTCTTGTACGCGTTCCTCAAAGATCACAGTTACCTCGAGGCAAACGTGCCGCCCCGTTTCCGCGGTCGCGTGCAGGAGCGCGGTTATTTCAACGAGACGGACGAGACAGCAATACCGTTAAGGAAGATGATCTCGCTTCCGCCGTTTTCGTGGCGAACATGAGAGCCCAAATCCAGACTCAAGAGCTTGTTTACCCGGATAAATGTCCTCCACTACCCAACAGAGCTCAGCTGGGTGAATTTGCAATTTCTTCATTAGGACATAAACATCAAGCGAGCCGCAAGGCAAGGCAACCTCGCAAGTACTAGCGAGGTATGGCCATGCTCCGACGGTAGATGGTAAGAGACCGGTGTGCTGTTTTGTTGGTTTGCCCTGGATGTGGACTTGAACAGCTGTTTCTGCCTGTCGGTGAGCCTCAACCCGGCTTGTAACTGGATCTTGATTCGGAATCTGCGCACATGTTTACCCGCTCATGATTAATTGAAAATGACTCAGATATGTCCATGAACAGGCTACAATCAGTGAAACTGGCCGTGATCATGACGGCCGCAGTCAAACTCTTCCCTGATCCGAGAAAGAGAGCGATCGGACTCGCATCCATGCTAAGCAAAGTAGATGACTGACACCCGTGACAATTTTCCCTAATAAACTCCTGTGCTCTTACACCGTTCTTGGGCGAGACTCTTCGCCACAGACGTGGTGAGCAACGTTAGACAGCGGCAACGGATGGAAAGCGGGAAGCGGAAGACGAGGAATGGCTGGAAATTGGGCCTAGCCTTCTTCGTCTTGTAGTCGTGCAATATGGGCCGTAAGGGCATACATTCCTCGCGCCCAAATTACGCTACATGATGCTCCTAACCTGGGAGATCGACCTCTAGGTACAGGAGCTGGCTCTTCTGCCTGAAACTGGGTAGAACCTAGACACGATTTGGGTTATCCTTCCATTCCACTTCGTCGTTTGGCTCTCGGACCTTGTAGGTGGCTCAACTGCATCATGTCATACCTGTCACGCCCACGCTACCACTGTAGACATGGAAGACGGCGACATGTGATCCCTGGACAGCCTGAGGTTTGAGGTTAAACCGGGCTGTCTGTCCCTGTTTGTCATTGGTGAAGTGACACATTGCTCCGGGATCAAGATCCGGTTCCCGCAATCCCGGGCTCGGAGCCGAAAGAGAGGGGGGGGGGGGGGGGGGGGGACAATTCCCTTCTGGAAATAAGCCGTCCGTGTAAGACTTGCCGCGTGTCGTCTTCAGCCGCTTGCCAGGTCCAGATTTGTCTTGGTCCGCCGCGGGTTCACAGATCAGATCAGTATCACAGGTCACAACATTCCCGGCCCGAGGGGAGAGGGGGGCAACACCAACACGAGACGTCACGGTAACTCTACAGATTCTGTACCAAGTAGAGTAAGTGGGGTTCAAGAATGGAACATTGGGTTCGGTGTAGCATAGTTCACCAGAAGTTGTGGTTGTTGTTGTGGTGAACGCCGGACCTAGGGTCGCTGCAGTCACTGTCGGTGTCGTCTGTCCCAAATCTACAAAGTCTGGTACCGTCGTGACGAAGTGCCTCGAAGAAGCAGTAGAGGTAAAGTGGAAGGTGGTATTGATCCACTGAAATGATGTGTTTCAAGTCAATATAATATTGGGTGGGAGCGGCGAAGGAAAAAGAACAAAGGGGGAAAAGACAGGAGGATGTCGTTCTGTTCGTTCGATGACAAGGAGTCTTCTCCACCCCTTGGACCATCCTGGATCTCAATTGCTCTCTTCTCTGGGGCCCCGGTCTTCGGTTACGCCAAACCATTTTGGGCTTTGTGCCAAAGCTCACGCTGAGTGACAGGGATCTCGACTCACTAAGCGCAGCCCTACAATTAAGCAACGTCATAAGTCTGTCTGTATGTAGTGTACAAGAGCCACTGTGCTCCCTTCCTTCGTCCCGTCCACTGTCACTGTCACTGTCACGAACTTGTCAGTCGGTTTCCATGTCTGTCACCGTACCCGGACCCGGACTTGCTCCAACACGGCGACGACCAATATACCATAATCATAGCCATACTTCCGCTTATACCGTCCGGCCATGACTGAACCTCTTACTCACTATTGGATTTTGAGACGAATCACTAAAAGTCCGGGCCGGGTGAGGATACATATGACGGAATACATAACTTCCACTTTGCAAGGTTCTGTTCCGGATTACATACCTACTTGGAGGTACTGGTGACACTCCTGTTAAAAAAGAGCTAGCAAGGAGTGTCAGAGGTGCCGAATGGCTGTCAAACAGGGGTAAAACTAACGACTTTGTTGTGTTATGTAATCAAATGTCTGGTCGAACCCGTAACACCAAGGTTGATCGTTACTGCCATTGTATACATATGGCTGATCGATATATGTACGGCCACTAGTACATAGTCTTGGTTCAGGCTTGATGCCTTGACTTTGTAAAAAGAAAAAGAGGGGGGGGGGGGGTACGGTGATTCTTCCCGATTGATTACGACGTATTGACCGAACCGGACAACTTAAGAGAGCGCAACGTGGCTCTGGCGCATATGCGCGCCTACTGGACTCTAGAGGCACAAGTTGGTCGAGGTCTGAGTATACATATTGCGGTGTCTCGGGGTGTATGAATGTGAGCTTCCCTGGTTTGTAAGTTGAAACTCTCTTTTCTTGTGCCATTCAGTGTGACGCTCCTGCAGCTAGCGTGCAGCGAATGAGAAATTGCCCGACATCCACTTCGAGAAGCTCAAGGATACCACCATGACCCTTTGAGCTTTTCAGCTTCGACCTTAAAAGTTCCAAGGGAGGGTACACTGTACGTCTAGACTGTACGGTACGGTGCCCCCGCCTCTTGAAACTTCGTTGGGATGCCTGCAATTATCATGGAACTGGATGAAGGCTATGAGGTGTTTCTTACCTTTCCTGTACCAAGACCCCAACGAATGCGTTATTACGGTCGATGCTTGGCTTGTCTCCTTTCGCTCGAGTCTTTTCCGTCGCCTTGGCTCGCCTAACCCAAGGTTTGTCGGCGATGATTCATGTACGAAGAGTCAAGGGCTCGCGCGCGTTTGCGTGAGGTGTGTATGTGCCTGGCAGGAAACACAAAAAATAGGCTCCTCCCACCTAGAAAAGAGAAAAGAAAAGAAATGAAAAAAAAAGAAAGAAAGAAAGAAAATTAACCGTTGACGGATCGACGGAGCCATCGTTCGACAATTACTACACCAACAATGCAACCCAGGGAACCTGCCAGCATTGACGTTTATTCGAGAACTTGGTATCCCTCACTCGAGAGACCTGGTTTAGGAAATGCTTGCGACCTTCGAGATGTGCAACAAGTCCAGTCGGAGAATTAAAAAAAAGTTAGCGTTGAGCATGGAGTTTGACATGTATGGGGAAACGCGACATCCTAGAGGATATATATAACCTGTTGTATAGACATGCTGACAAGTTTTCATCCGTAGGTAGTAGTAGTCCTGTTCCTTGCGATTGGGGGCATCACTGTGTGAACCTTTTAGTTCCCAGTTAGCTGTGTTCCCCCCCGTCCCGTTCCCTACCAAGCTCGCCAACTGGTACCGCTGCCGTGACGGATTAGGGAAGTCCCGGGAAATCCATTACCGGCAATCTATCAGTGCCGGGGACGCTATCCCATCTGCACGTGCGAAATAAAGGGCCTAGAGGCCATAAGCAACGTGTAGTCGGTTTCATAACTTCGGAGCTATGTCCCTATCCTTCCCCGATGCTTCCTCTATTCGGCCTCGTGACTCCATCTCAACGGGAATTGCAGGACCGTCCAGTGTGGAGAAACCTAACATGGCTGTGGTGTGGTGTACCTTGGTTGCAGCGGACCCCCCCTGTTTAGTGAGCCTTGGACACCCTTGACGATAGATACCCTGGGCTGGCATTCTGGGCAGCCGCCAGAAAGCAAAAAGAAGATGATCAGATCCTAGTGTAGCTCCAAGCCGAGGGAACCTCAATTGTTGTCTCCAATATGTATCTCGGTCCAGCGAATTTTCTTCCTCCCAGTTTCAGTCCGTCATCCCGCCTACCAATCCCCCCCTCAATGATGCCACCTTCGAGTTCGCTTGTGTGTGCTTGCTTCTCTTTCCGTTTCCAAATCGGCCTTCATATCACCAACTTCCAACTTTTCCGTATGCCTCGTACTTCCTGAATCCTAACATCTGGCCTCAATCACACGAGTGCGGCGATGCTATGATATGACAAGCGAAATCAACATGTCAGCGCACTAGCACCACCATGGTAATGTGCTTATCCCTCAGTCCCTCTCATTTCCGCGCTTTTGCTCTTTGACTTCATGACTTGCATGCACTTGCAGGCGAAGCTGTTGTGCCGCGATTCCCTATCATGTATCCAACCTTCGCTTGATTGGGCAAGTAAACAATCGTGGGTCCTATGCGACTGGGGGGCGAACTGAAAACTTAATCGGTAGGTAATCATCATCATTGTATGTACGTATATTCTTGATGCTCTTGGCCGACCATAACCATCTGGCCTCTTTGTTCCACTCCCATTTGCACCCATCTAAGGACGCAAGCACACCAAAGGAGGAGCCGCAAGTTCCAAATCCTCCATGCCCAGTCCCGTCCATTCATATTCCCTTGTCTTCTCCCCGAGAGCGTCCTGTTTTTAAATATCATTTTCTTTGTGAAAGCGTATGGAGAATGAAGACCTAGAAAAATGCCAGATAACATAGTATACATCGGAAGGAAAGGTAGATAGAACACAAATAAACACAAATAAAAAAAGTAATACAAGTTCAGAAGGTGCATCCGAAGAGATGGAGAAAAAAAACTACCCAGAGTGGGACGAAAAGGGAAAGCTTCCGACTCAGCTCATCCCCTGCCCTCGAGTTATAAATCGAATTGAACAAAGACCAGCATTGACGCCCTAACCAAAAATGCTGTGGGAAAACGAGTTTGTCAAACAGAAGCGAAAGTTATGATGCGAGGCCGTTGGAGTCCAGGCCACAGGGGGGCATAGCAGCCTTTTCCCAATCGAGGCACGGTTTGATCCCAATCCTAGCTTGTCCATTCCGTGGGGTTCGGATATCGCAAGGGTACACGTTCGCCAAGACGCCCTGCTCGATGACTGGTCGTTGTTGGGACAGCCCTTCAATTATCACCGCAGCATCTTGGCCCCGGGACTTGGAGGCTGAAACACGGAAGAGATTAAGGTTCAGTCGTTATCTCTGTCTCGCGTGGCCGACGATCCACCGACTACACCACCGCGCACTTTCTCCTCGGAGGATCGGCCTCCTCCTGAGAACTGCCCTGGCCGAGGTGATTGTGGATGATCCGACAACAGTGACGAAACCGAGTGCGCGCTACGTGTTACTGTCGGAGCTGTCTGTTGGCCCTGCGAGGACTGCGTATGCCCCTGTCCGTGTTGGTGTTGATGGTGTTGTAAATGCTGTTGGTGCTGGTGCTGAGTAGCTATAGACTCGCTGCTGTTTGTGGGTGCATCCTGTGGCGATGGCGCATAACCGTCTCCACGCCCTCGAACAGCCCCGCGGTATGACCCTATGTCACTCCGCTGGCGAGCATGACCTGTCTTGCGCCCGGCTGGCGGGTTCGACAACGGAGCACCACTATGTGAGAAAGTCGGGGACCGATACCGCTGTGAGCTGCTCGGTGGCGGTACTGCCGTCTGCGGGCCCGTAGCTTTCCTCTTCCTCGGCGACTCGCCTACTGTATGGGCGCACCGGTTAGTCTGCCAGTGTTTCGAGAGCGAGACTTGGGCTGGGACAAACCTGAAGGTGTTGCAGGCTGGTCAGCCCCGCCCCGCCCTCCTGCCTGACTCGTCGGTGGTGTCCAATGATGAAAGAGTATCGAGGGTGATTGCTGAGGCTCTTGCTGCTGCTGGGATTGGACAACCGCCGGATGAGCGGCTGCTGAACTTCCATGACCCCCAGAAATGCTGGTGTTGAGGTTGGGAAGATTGGCCATTCCTCCATGGAGGCGGCCTGCCATAGGCCCAGGAACACTTTGCCCTCTCGGACGAGTCTGTGGTGAGCCAGGATAGCCAGATATGTACCCGCCTCCATGTCCCTGGGCAGAGCCTGGGGTGGAGGGAACCCCTCCCGAGCCCGGATAGTGCGCGTAGCTGTGGGGTTGAGATTCTCGCCTCTGATGTTGGGGTGAGATAGGCCCCGGCGGTAATAAAGCCTGTGGATGGGGCGGGTGAGACTGCGAGTAGATATACTGCTGTGCCCAGTCCAGGGCAGCCTGCGAAAGGGCTCCCCCGCTCATCCCCGCGAAGACCACTGGTACCATGGCCGGCGGAACTCCCCCTTGAAGTGACTCTCTCAACATGTTGAATTCGGTTTTACGCTGTTCCAGGCGGAAGCTTTCCTGCCGTGTTCTCTCCTCTTCCTGCTTCCGCTTCTCTTCCTCAGCCTTGGCCATGAGCCATACTCGCATCGACTCCTCGTTCCCATGTTGCCATGACGGCGGTGCTGGAATCTGTCCCAAGGACTGACTTTGCGATGGTGTAGGTGGCGGGTGAGCGTGTCCTAACAAGCTGGGGACGGGTGGCGGAGGTTGTTGAACGAGTCCCGGACCAGAAGGCGGCGGAACGGGGTTCAAGGCCGCCGGCAGGGGCAAGCCACGGTGAGGCGCAGACATGGATTGACTGGATCGGTTGCCGCTATGTGTGATGGCTGGAAAGGTCGTGTGACCAAAGTCTTGGTATATCAAGGGGGGGGAAGGCCGTGATGTGCTCGGTGGGGTTGGTAGGTCATGGACCGACCTGTAGCCGTACTGAGCTGACTTGTTGATGGTAAGCATCCTCATATAAGCTGAAGGAGGGTGAGGGTAAGGACAGTGGATGGAAAAGGTAAACGCGGTGGGGGAGGAAAGAGGTTGATATTGCGTGGAGTGGAGGCTCCAGTGCACCCAGATCCGAGCTGGTAAAGGGGCAGGCTAGTTCATACAAACAGGAAGATGACGAGATGAGAAAGCAGGATGAGAACAGGGGAGGGATGGAAAGAAGTGGAAATAACCTTTTGGAGTGGAATGGGAAGCTGGATGGGGCGGCCAGCCCAGTATTCTAATAGTACTAGTGTACGTAGCTAATGACGAAGGGCTCTTTCGGCGAGGGGTGTGTGTGTGATGATGAGACGTTGAAGTAACAGCCAACCCTCATCTGGCCATTGGATCGCGCCCCCAAAAAATATAGTCGTGCTCGGAGGGAAGAAAATGGGTAGCTAGGATCGACTGCAAGCTGTGCAGGTGAAAGACAAAGTATAGACAGCATTCAAGCCGGCAGAGAAGCTAGTCGGACTCGTAATAGTGACCAGAAAGTGGCGGGGGTCCCCTAGTTCCTGTCTCTTCACTGCCCCGTCTGCAGACTGGATCCGATTTTCTTTTGCTCAGTCTCTAACCCTCGGTGGATAACAGTGCCTGTTCGTTCCAACTCTCGAAGCTATGGACAGACAGGGGCGCCTGTAAATGGGAGCAGATGCCGGATGAGATGTGCACTCGGGTGTTTGGAATTCTCGAGTTCCCTTGAGTTGAGATGAGCCGAGGGTCTGGAAGGAACTTGGGGCGACAAATTACGGTTTGGGAAAGTAGCCGCGCACAAAACAAGAATGTGGAGAACACGGCGAGCCCTGTGTTATTTCTTTTCGAGGCAGCGTGTGTCAGAAAAGATTGCCGCAAGGGTGTAATCGTGGAGATGGAGCCAGTGCCTAGCTGGTGAAAGACGGATGTAGCCCGGCCACGCGGGAATTGGCAAGGGAACAACGAACGATAAGAAGGTAAAGAGGTATCTAACGAAAGGCTAGTGCAGCGAGTGGATATCAGACAAAAAAGACGAGAAAAAGAAGAACAGGGTGAAGAAATCATCTCCTTGAACGGAGGGGACCGTGGGCCATCCAGGATACATGTAACCACGCCCTTCCGGTCAGTATACCTAGTAGTATCTGGAAGGTTGAAGCTGGGAGAGCAAACAGGAACAAGTAAGGCGGACAGTGATAAAGACGAGACCCTTCCTTTTTGATATACTTGACCACTGAGAGCTGGTTGGAATGCCACTTGGCTCATCCACGCCACCAACCTGAAGGTTTGGCGCGTGTGAGGATGGAGGCAAGGATGAGGCTGTGGTTGTGATGATGGAATTTTTGCGGACTCGTACCTATGTACACTAGACGTGACTCCCTCTGCTGTTTTTGGTTATACCGTGTTAGTGAGACGTCCTTTCTCCTCATTACGGGGCTTTGTAGTGGCTTCTGAGCCGTGTGAAAAACTAGAGCTAGTGTAAGGACCGAGAGCTTCCCAAAACGAAGCTGCCCAAACTTCCGTTGCGTCCCCGAAGAACGTACCCCTACCGACAAGCTGGCCCACGCGACTGGGGGTCCAAGCTTGGTAGATGCAGGGTGTGGTCCGTAAGGACACAGCAAATGGGATAACTCCAAATACTCCAGGGAAGGGGGGTTCGAAGAGAGTGGTGACTGTATCTTTTACAAGCTGGAGCCAAAATGAGCATCCTGGACCGAAAAGATACCGGATACGGTATCCCTCCACCTCGCAACGGGCCAACTTGATGCATTTTCGCGGGCCGTTGAATTAGAAATCGGTACCTCTGGATCTGGAGCTTCCTAAAGCAGTGGCTTGTCCGGGTTGTTAACCTATCATGAACCCATGAACCATCCCTTTAGAGCATCATTCATGGTCTTAGTCTGCTTCATCGGATGCCTTCGATGGTGGAGTTGGGCGCAAGTATGTATATACGATGCCATGTGGCATTCTCGAGCCGCGTATTGCGTTTGACGTTGCCGGGCAATACCATCAGAACCCTGCTCTTATAGAAACAGGTGGTCCATAGTTGCCAGAAAGGTCCGTATCATGACCGCAGCTGTGAGCTGGTTAACCGCGAAGGGAGGGAGGACGTTTTAAGAATGCGGGTACCACATGGCTAACGGCTAATAGGAGGCGCTTCGGCCGGAGCTAATATGGAAGTTGAGGGCACTCATGTCGTGACTCGGGCGCATACCGGCTTGGGACGTGACGGACGTGGATGGCGTCGTCGATGTCGTTGGTGAAAAGGTTCCTTGCCTGGTGGGAAACAGTCGTCGTAATGCTCAACTCGTTAGACGCTAAAAAAAGGGTCGCAGCCGATCTCGTCGCGCCTGCAGCCGCGTGTGGTGTTTGAGACTTGGGGTGAGGAAAGTGCTACGTCCTTGAATTGTGCAGCGGCCAAACAGCTGCAATGAACAAGGGAACCTACAAATCGGATGCCCGTGCGGGGTTCGTTTTGATATTCGCGCGGCATTGGTTTTTGTCAGAAGACACAACTGAAGCTTGGTTCGATTCCACTTCAGCGGCTACCTCGCTTCAGTTACTCGCGTAGCTTGGAGATGTTCTCATGATGCGACTCACCCCTTCCAAGAGCGCGTCAGGTCACGGGTCCGAAACATCATGTAGGGGATCCTGAGCCAAGACACAAGATATCGACACCTGGGCTAGCTTATCGAAGGTCTGGACGCTTTAGTCCTCCGGAAGAGCACGCCACGGAGATACACCGGCAATTGCACTATAGCGCGTACAACTTAAGACTTGGACTGTTGGTCAAGTTTGGGACGATTGAGGTTCGGGATGTGTATGTACACTTGGTAACGATGCAGTGGTCTGTTTTATGTTGCAATGTTCCTTCTTATGAGAGGAGATCCGTTGACAATTTGCGGCGCTGAATCGGAGCTAAGAGTGCCAGGGCATGTGCCGACGGACCGCCAGCCGCCAAGAGCACCGAAGACTGAAGAGGAAAGTCATGGCTCGAGCTGTGAGCCGGGGAGCCTCACAACAAAGTGCCTCTCGGAAATCATCTCTCCGCAAACACACCACCGCTGTGAGAACCGACATCAAGACTGAACTGAACACACAGTCGCTTTAATTTTCCTCTTGCGTCGGTTGAGTCGAAGACCCAGTGCAACTGCGGGAACAAGGCCGAGCGGTCTCGGTCTGCCCCCTCTCCGCCTGCCCCATCTGAGCGGCTGTCGAAACATGGAACGAACTTGAAGCTCTGGGAAGTCGCAACAGTCGCTTCACAGCGGAATGAGATTGGAAGATGTCACTGCCACTGCCACTGCCACTGCCACTGCCACTGCCACCTGACCGACATCGATCGCACATTCCGAGTCGCTGTCTGGTGGTGGTGGTGGTGGTGGTGGTGATGATGATGATGATGGAAGGTGTAACCCAGCCGGTCTCACTAGGTACACTCACCTCCAGAGTACACTGCTTCGCTGCGGGCTCACGAGGAAGGAGAGACCTGCCCCGATGTGCGAGTCGGTCACTTCAGAAAGTTGGGATTGCGGCGACAAGTGGAGCTGGGACTTGAAGAGGGCAGCCGAGGGCTCATGCAGTCTTCGGGCGTGATCCAATGGCGGAGGATTCAGTCGTGCTTTCGGTTGTGCTGCCCTAAAAGCAGACAAGCTTCACGGGTCCCGGGCCCATGTCGTCAACTGGAGCACAAGGAAGACTCGGACAAGAGATACAGTGGCCGCGGTGAAACAGAGACACAAGCACGACAGCAACCCCAAGGTCGGAGCTTCCACTTCAACAATGAACGTCCACTTGAAGCTCCCGCAGCAACTCGAGATCCCAAGCCCCAGGCCCCAGGCCAGGCAGGCATCATACTTATCGATGCTTCTTACTGCCCTTTGTGCTTCGTCAAGCTGTGTTCCCAGCCATCCAGGCTTACCACTGCAGACACTCCGACGTTATCTTCTCCCGACTAACCTTAACCTCATCAATTGTCTCGGGCAACCGAATTTCATCTATCTCGCTCTCCCGACCACGTTCGCAACGAGACAGTGTTCATCAAATGGCCAAGCCACACTCTGCCAGTGTCGGGATTTGTCAACTTCCGTCATGCATGGAATCATCTTTTCCTTTTCGCCGCCGCAACGAGCCATCTTCCGCCAGCACTGGCATGATACGTGCCGCCATCATCGGATGCCCACGAGCCAGGAGCCACCCCGAATTATCTGTTCGCACTCGCTTTCCATCTCTAGCCGAAACCCAATGTGCCTCCGCGGACTGGACCGACGGGTAATTGTATCCTGCAAGGAATCCGTCTTCACTCCCAAGAGCTTGCCTATATTCCCATGTCCTTCGCGCTCTAGACATGGCGGTATTGGCTTTTTCAATTGTATGTTGATGATCCCTCATCCTAATTGGTGTCGTTTGCCGGCACATACTGACAGGTCGGCACGTAGCATTGGGGCGACTTTCCATAACTTGAGACTTTTGTTGCCATAAGAGAGAGAGGTCTGCGATCCTAGACGCAAAAAGATGCTCACAGACATTCTTCGTTCGCGGCGAAACACAGACCGACAGACATCCACCGGCGGCATGTCAGCTCAACCACGTTTTCTTCGCCGGGTCTGTAATGCGTATATGCAATGTAAATGCCATATGGACGGCCACGCGCGCAATACCTGCAAAGAAGAAAAACAGTACAACGCAAGTTCCTGTGCAGGAATTAACGCTGCATCGGAATGTCTGATTGATCTTATCACCAAAGTCCGGACAGCGACCTTTAATCGTACGCATTGCTCAGGATGAGGCGTATCCAGTCCTCCTGAGGAACAACGAACAACGTTTTGATTCCTGCTTACGAGTTCACAAAGTCGACCAAGAAACGATCAGCTTACGAGATCGTAAACACAATATCCGTGCATACAGCAGTACTCAACCAGCCAGGATCGGTGATTTGCCTGCCTTCAGGCCTTTTGGTACGACTGTTGAATACTCTGCCTTTTGGGAAATCCGGAATACCAGCACAGCGGGCAACATGAACGATAGAGCCCAAACTCTGGACATAGTAAGATTCGCCCCGTCTTGTTTAATAGACCCGCAAGTCAGCCACAACAAGCACGCTTTTGGTCAAGAGCCGTGTTATAGCCAGCTGAGTCGAAGAGAAAGGCCTAGTATCTACCCGCAGATAAATACGCTCAGGTTTCACATGTTCGAACCCGAGTCAACAATGGGCCGACGCCTACTGGCGGCCATCGTGGGAACTCAATTGTGGACGCCTTCTCGTGCCG
This sequence comes from Neurospora tetrasperma FGSC 2508, assembly GCF_000213175.1. NCBI lineage: Eukaryota > Fungi > Ascomycota > Sordariomycetes > Sordariales > Sordariaceae > Neurospora > Neurospora tetrasperma. The sequence continues at coordinate 1,991,996 of NW_009799102.1, forward strand.
ATGTGGCGCCTGCATGGCAAGTGAAAGGTCCTTGTTTGGGTGTTTGAGCCCGATTCTATTTGAGACCAAGACAATCTGAAACTACGCAACTTCCTATCTCGTCCCGCCGTTGCAAAGGAAGCTCATCCCAGTCAATGCAACTCTGTGCGATTACTCCAACCATGTGGTCCCCATGGTCCTTGGAAGATCGCAAGCATGCCTTCGCAAAGGAGACAGGCAAGACAGCTTTGTGCGGGGAACCTCTTTCAGGGAGTTCATCGCCTGTGTCCTTTCCGGAAACTTCAAGGAGGTGCGACGATCCTGGTGTCAGTCAGCTTCTTGCTAGCGTATTGCCTGGTCGGTGACCTCATCTACCTTGGTCTGGCCTCCCGAGGAACCATATTAATTACTCCGACCGGCATCACCGTATGGAAGCAAAGACACGCGAGCCGTATCAGGTTGGATGTCCACAACGGGTTTCCGGCACTGGGGCATGACAGCACGGGTATCAAAGCAATTTAAGAACCGATTGGACTAGAGCTTTCATTGGGTGGTGGAAGCACGAGAGTGGCGTAGCTTTGCCATCTTGAGAATGCCTTCGAAAGCCAGCCACCCCTGGGTTCTTATCCTATGATTACGAAGAACCATGCCCCTCCGGGATACGCCACGAATGGTTACTTTTCATGTCAACCGTTTCATTGGGTCCTTGATAGCTAAGCTTGCGTGTGCAGGCTCATCCACGCGTGAAGATTGGGTTTACGGCAGCAGCTGCAAGAAATGCATGTTCTATCTTTTAATCATTTCCACCACCCTCTTGCCAGCAAAGAAACATCAAAATGGGAGGCAGGGGCTGCTAAAAAGGGTAGAATGTGCTCAACGAAGCTTTTCTGGCACTGCAGGACGTATCGACGGTGTCTTATCCAGCAAGCAAGCCCCCACCTCCCCCGGGAGCGGCAGATATTCCTTCGTATGTACGCCGCTTTTGGCATGTTTCCAACCAAAGGAATGCATTTGCTGCTATGATCAGGCGACGATGTCGATTCCGTGAGGCTCACGGGGGTTGCCAGACACGTGGTTAAGGCTTTATCACCGCAGCGTCTAGGACACCTGGGTTTCCTTACCTTGGACACGCGTATTCTACTGTGGCTCATGGCCTTAAACATTGTTCGAGGTCAAAGAGTGGATTCAGTGAATACTGTGTTCACCATGATATAACTTGGCTCTGGAAAGCCGTTCGATTCGCCACAATGCTCGCAGATGGCATACTCACGCTTGTCCACTTCTGAGCCCACACTTTCGCTTTTTCTTTCTTCTTTTCTTCGCAGAGTGTCATTAGATCTGCCAAGCAAGAAGAAGAGACAAGACCGATCGGACGTCCGGTGATGTGTGCGGGATTGTTTGTGGTACGACTTGAACCCACTGAAACAAGGGAGTGGACGATTACCGCCGGCTTGGGCACAGGCTAAGCGGGAGAGGGATGCGGTCGTGGGCTCTCGAAGACAGTAAGTACAATGTATGCTACATACCGAGATTGGAAAACATCTCGTGTTGTGGTTGTCGTGGTAGCAATCAGCACGGTTGCTTGCTGGAGGCACGCAGAAGGTCAAGCCACCGAGGCTGTTTTGCAGGAAGACGCACAAATTACTCATTGTATATTAGCCATCTCCTCACCGACATCGCACTTTGATGAGGTTTGCTTGCGGTAGACAGGAACGCGGGAAGCATCTGCATCCCGTTATCGAACGACAAAAAAGAAAACCAACCGGCTAATAGCCCCCTTGTTTGGAGAGGAGTCGCTCAAAAGGTTACGCGGCCGTTTTGAACTTGGCTAACACCAACAGACATATACCCAACGCCACAGAACTGGATCCGGTCTCGACCTCTGTATGCCCTGGGACCCTCTATGCTATGGGGAAAGAGCAAGCGGTAGAATGAATGGATGGGTGGATGGAATATGGTATGGATCTACGAGGCACAGGAGGGCGCAAGACGCCGGGTCTGTTTCCCTTGAGTCACTAGTGTAACCTTACCACACTTAACAGATAGATTGTGTGCTCGCTACTGCATGATATGCGGGCAATCACCGCCGCAACCCATCCCGTTTACCAATTTCCCCCGGGTTTTGCATTACAAGCTTATTAGGACAGCTTGTTATACCCCAGACTTGCCAGGTTGGTGTAGGTTACGGAGTTACATCGGACCGGACCAGCTCTTGTAGGGATTTAGGTAAGCAATCTTTTCCGTTGACGTTAGCCTTGGCTTGTTCTAGGAGGTCTGTAGGTAAGATGCCTTGGTAGGTGATTTTATTATCTACCTGAGATCCAGCACAGGAACAAGGGTAGTATGGAATAGTGAACAGATACGGCCAGGGGCTTTAAGTAACGAGTGTTCATTCCACTTACTCCGAGTCCACCTATTCGCCGTTCATCGAGCATGATTCTAGTCAGTTTGTGGCATTCATGGTGAACGGATGATGCTAAAACGTGTTTCTGAACCATCATCCCATTGACTCTATGTATCTATGAAGTGATCATGCCTTGTGAGGTATCGAGTGACAGTTTGTCTTTCAGTTTGTCGTACACCTGCCACGCCGACATTCCAACGACATGTGAAGATCGACTCGGTTCCACCACACGTGAGTCTAAAAAGCACATTTATGAGTATGAGCTGGCATCCACCAATCGCAACATTTTGCGTAGAGAGAAAACGACGTAATAACTCAAATACAAGTGTCTATTTTCCTCGATAGTTGATTCCCTCGTCACTACATTCCGTGTTCAGAAAAGAGTAGAACATGTTTGACACCCGATATCAGAGGAGCACACAGTTCTGCCTCAGGATATCCATTTTTTTTTTTTTTTTTGAGACACAAGTAGAGTGGCAGGAGTAAACTCGCAATAGCAGCAAAAGAAGAACGGAAAAAAAGAAAGAGAGAGAGAGAGAGAAAGGAAAGGAACGGCGAATCTCACATAGACGGGCACGAGAAAGCCAAGCCAGGGCTATGACAACAGACAAGAAAAAGTGAAGGGGAATAAAAGAAGGTGAAACTGAAACAGAGAGTGGAAAGGCAAGTGTATGGAGGTTCATAACCCACAGTGATCTTTATATATATATATATATGTGTGTGTGTGTGTGTGTATGTGTAAAAAATAAAGAACTGAACTCACGCACAACAAATACTAGACACAGACCCACATATATCAAATTACAAGGGAGCAAGGAAATAAGCTCACAGAAGCAACCCAAAGGGGAATTCTAAATACTGATAACGCCAAATAAAGCCTCAAGTGACGCAAGGAAGACATAACCGGGTGGAATATTTGAGGTAACTCCAAACGCGGGATAGGGAGTGTCGGTCTGATCCAGTCCGATTAGGAGACGTGAACCTCGAGAGACGGGACGCGAAACGCCTTGTGTAAATTAGGAAGAGGAAGGAGAGGAGGGTGAAAAAGAGAAAAGATGCAAAGTGGATAGAAACCCGGTCCAGTCAATTCACCAGGTAGGCACAAAAGTCAATGCCATGTCTCAACATGTGAGTGAAATCACAATTCGAAGTAAAAGGTGATTGCTAGCTACAGATTAGACCAGTTCTGGAGTGTGAAGAGGAATAGACACCTGCTGTTCTGGCGAACGAACTGCAGTGTGTCAAGAGAACGATCGAATATTGGACAAGTGCCTAAACTTGTTATAAGTAAGTAGTCGGCATACATTGTAGTGTCCAAGCACCAGACCACCGCAAAGGATGTGCGCAGGAAGGCGAGCAATGAGGGCACCACGCACCGACTGGCTACTTTGCCGGAACAACCAAGTCGGTCAGCAACACCTTTTCCTTATTCTTGTGTTGTTGACTACTCTTCACAATTATCACCCTTGATACCCCGGATGTGAACCAGACAAGCGTACTGCCACCGACCCAATCTTCTTATGATTAACAACACAAAAAGTGAGAGGAACAGATACAAGAGGCTGGTAGCATGCTACTCATTCAATAGTATTTGGCTGATTCTAGCGGGTCGGCTCTTGATAAAATGCCGGGTTGGGGTTCATACAAGAAATACGACTGATTTGGTGACTTACATAAACACAAAAAGAATAAAGAACGCCGCCATATTTCATTTCACAGACCATAGAACTCCCATCCATCGCCACCGAATTGGTCGTGATCCTTGCCGCCGCCGCTTCTTTTTCCTTTCGCCATATCACCAGCACCAGCCAGCCCATTCATGTGTGGCTTCTCTGGTGGTACGTCATTTCGGCGCGACTCGTAAGTCGGCGCAAACTCATTCCTAAGCTCCTCTCCAACTAGTCACAGCTCATCGTCCTCGAGCTCGCTGGGTTTCAGCAGGCCGCTAACCTTGGATCTCCTCTCGATATCGGCCGCCTTGGCCGCCGTCTCCTGCTGCTCCTTCTCCAGGAGGTAGAGCTCGGCATTGTCGCCGGCGAATTCCCTAAGGGAGATAAGGAAGTCACGCAACGCGAGGCGGAACTTGTCGTACTGGGTGTTAAGGGTGAAGAGTCCCTCAACAAACGAGGTAATCTGGGCACTGTTTTGCACTTTTGGTTAGCTCGGTACATTACAAGGTCCAAAGTTGGGGAAGAAAACTTACGGCGTAAGGTTGGCAAAAGCGGTCTGCAGTAAATTACCCACGAACATGGTGAGGAACTCCTTGTTGCTAGTACCTGGCTGGGCCTGATCGGGCTGGTAAATGGGGCCCTGAATCCTTGAGGGCGAGCCATCGGCGGGGTGGACAAAGTAGAACATGCGCATGAGCAGCATGGACTGGGTCTTGAATCCAGCTTTGTGGTCCTGGTCAGTTAGAACGAAGAACACATCCTGCAGGATGCTGACAAAGAATTGGTTGAAGAAAGCGTTGGAGGTCTGAACGTCAGTCTTCTCAGCGATGTTGTTGACGAGCTCCAGGCACATGTTAAGGCCCGCAGTCTCAACATCGCGGTTGTCGTGCTTGCTAGCCCACATGCACGAATCAATAACAAACTTGAACTGACGGTTATCAAGCTTCAAAAGCGCAGGGAAGCAATGAAGGTTGATAGCGCGGAGGAGGTTGAAGAACTCGACACGGTGTTCGGGGTATTCGGAGAAGTTCTTGTTGATCATGTCCAGCGTGCATTCGAAGACATTCTCCATGATGATCGGTACCTGGTCCTCCATCAAAGCCGAGAGCTTAGTGATCATAGCGGTCATAGCCCTCAAGACCTCAGCATCACGAGCACCAGGAACGTTGCGGTTGTAGTCAACAAGCACCGAATCCAAGAGAGGAGGCACCATCTGCTCCCGCACGGCCTGGAGGTCCTCAGCCTTGTCGACATAGGTCTCAATAAGCTTGAGAATTTCCTTCTTGATGGTTCGGAGCCCGCGGACCTTGGGCATCTTTGTAGCAATCTCACCCTCGCGAGCAACAGCCTCAGAAATCAGCTGACTGGTGGCGGCATACATCTGAAGCATGTCGCTATAGAGGTTGCCGATCTGAGGAAAGAAATAGGTACCAATAGATGAGCATGCCGAGACGTTGGTCTTCATGATGTTGCCAATAACCTTGATGGTGTCCGCATCCTGGAGGATGTTAGGGTTAAGGCTAGCTTGCCTGATAATCTCCTGCCACGCCATGTTGGGAATCTGCATGAGCTCAGAAAGCAGCCTTTCCTGCTGGTGCCTGTTGCCTTGAGCAGCTACCATGTAGCCGCAAGCCTCATAGAAAGTATGAACCTGTTGAGGAGTCAAGTCGCAAGTGATCTTGCCAAGGTCCCTGATGATCTCCTCAATGAAAGGCTGAGACTCGCTAGGCTGGAGCGCAACAAAGTGGCGTCTGCAAGACTTGGCAATCTTGATAAAAGTATCGCAGGCCATGTCCTGGACACCCTCGTGAGACTCGTGCATGAATTCGAACAGCTTGTTGACGACCGTCTTGAGGAACTTCCAATGCGCCTTGAGGAAACGGGGATACTGTCCGACAATGTACATGATGTTACTGGCGACGACGGCCTTGTTATCTTTGCCCCGCTTCATTTCGGTCAGTCCAAGAAGATCCTTGATAACAGTAACAAGGAACCTCTTCTCCGTCTCTTCGTTCATGGCGAGAGAAATAGAACCAATCGCCCAGCAGAGGACGTTGCAGTTGTGCCATGACCATTCGGATCCATCGACTTGGCGTGCGAGCTTGTCGGTCATAATCTGCTCGGTGTCGACCACATCCAAATGGGTGAGATAAACGAGACACTCGCGGATGGTCTTGTAAAGCTGAACAGTGTCGGTTTCCTTGACAAACTCGCGGACAATCTCGCCCTCGTCGTTCTCAACAATGAGGACTTCTTCGGGGCGCACCATCTTCTCAATCATGACAACACGCAGGTTGGAAAGAATCTCGTTGTACTTGTGCTTGCGGAGAGGGTAGTTGTTGAGCAGAGCGGGGTTCGGGGCGCCGCTGGTCTGCAGACCACCGCTAAGAAGAGGGTTCATATCGGAAAGGGGCAAGGCCTGCATCTCCTCATAGAGCTCCTGGACGAGCTTGAGCCAGTAGTCGAGGCAGATCTTGAAGATTTCGCGGTCTTCAATCTGCGAAATTCTGATTAGGTAATAGTGACCATGTGTAAGAAAGTCACGGTTCGGCAGGTTTTCGATGAGCTAGATACCATATTAGTACTACGATCATGAGGTCACAAATCTCAGCTACTTACGGGCAGGTGCATGCCAAAGAAATTGCAAAGGAACAGCGCCAAGTTCTGGATGAATTCCTGGTCGCGAGAGTTGCTGGCCGGGTAGGTCGCCTTCAAGTCCATGCTGAGAGGAATGATGTTGGAAATGGTCGTCAGGACCTCGGTGAACATCTTGATGAGGGCCTCGCCATAGTTGGGCTGTTGGCCCGTAGGACCTCCTATTTGCAAACCACCAATCTCGGTCAAACACTGGAGGGTAATGTTTCGGAACTCGGGAACCTCCAAGAAACGCGTCCTAAGGGTTTCAATAAGAGGGGTCTCGAAGATATAACCGAGAGGGATCCAGTTGCAGAAGCGCAACAGGGTTTCGAGGGTGGCCTTGATAAGGCTAGGCTGGTTGGCAGAGTTGAGAACTTCCTGGCAAAGCTGGAAAATCTGCGAGAACTCGGCGCACATGGTGGTCTTGAGGTTCCGTGTCTTTGTCGACGTCATCTGCTCCGCGGAATAGTCGAAGACCTCTTCGGAGAGGAGTCGCAGAATGATCATGTTGTTCTCGCAGATCGAAAGGCTCGAGCGAGAGGCAGAGATAATCTCGTTGATGAAGGTAGGCCAGTTATGAGGCCACTCTTGCTTGAGGACGGAGACGAGAACAAGGTTAAGCTTGTTGAGCAGGACACGGTGGGCCTTGAGAAGCTCTTCGGAACTCGAACATTGGAGGATATACTGAACGACAAAGTTGCGGATACCTGAGAGAGAGAGAGAGAGAGAAAAGTTAGCTACTGGGGGAGCATCAAGCTTTCAATAAGCCAATGTTTTCACGTACCATGACACTGCTCGCGGGGGAGCACCTTCCACCTCGTCATAATCACATTGTCGAGGACCTGTAACCCCAAGTCTACAAACCCTGTCAGTATATGACATTCTGGATATGAACTGTTTGGTACGTGGGCGGGATTGACGGACACTTTGTCTGCTCGTACGTGGCCTTCTGGAGGATCTCGTCGACCATCAACCAGGCATCGGGATCTTCCTTGAACTGTTTGAAGGATGCTATGTTAGCCCTGGTTGTCAGGACAAAGGAGGGTCGAGTTTGGCTATTGGCAGACATACCTGGTTCAGGACGGTTTGGGCCTGAGCTTGCTGTTCAAGCAGAAAACAGAACGTCAGCATCTACACAGGGCGAACCAGAATCCGGCGTCGTTATTTACCGTCTCGCCGCGACCTTCATAGAAGGTGCGGACTTGGTTGTCCAGTTCCTCGATGGAGAGGGGCATGGTCGCGTTCCTCTACTGGGTTGGGATGCAGAGGGGTTGGTAGCAAGGTAGGTACAGCGGGTAGCTGAACAGTGGATAGTGTCGAGCAAGATGGGTTTGCTGCTACCAAAGTTCGGCGAGACGAATGGGAGGAGATCGACAGCTCGTTGCTGGTCTGGCGGGGAGAAAAGGACTAAGGTAGATGGAGGGATTGCGAGGGTGAGGGGTGTTTGGTTCCAGACGTGGTGTGTGATGGCCTGCTAGGTCCAGGTCTGTTTGGTTGTCCGGGTCACGGTGCGTGCCAAACGAAACGAAGCGAAGCGCAGCTGGTTTGACGGCCGGCGGGTTGCTGGGGCCGGGAGATGGAATGAATAATCCAGACGGGGAGGAGACGTGGGGCACAATCGTCGTAGTCGCGAGCCTGGAGCGAGAGAAAGGAAACAACGAACGGGTCGAGTCGGGTTGTTGTGTTGGCGTTTTTGCGAGTGTTGCGTGCCGTTGATCAGTGCAAGTCAAAAGGTTCAGTTTGGCAAAAAAATGAAGCGAACCTCGAGGCTGCAGAAGTGCAAGAGGCGTGAAGGGGCCTGCGCGCGGCGGTGCAGTGGGATGTGCACTTCAATTTGCAGTGGGATGACGGAGGTTATGGAGCTGGAGCTGGACTGGAGCATTGCATTGAGAATCGGGTCGAAAGCCCAGAAAGGCCGAACCGTGATGGACCCCACCAGCCTCCCGTTCCGATTTGGCATGCACGTCCACCAGGACGCCCTTGTTCGTTGCGGAGGTTGACGGATGTTGAGGTGACGCCCTCCGCGCGCGCTCGCTGGACCATTCGACTGGACCACGGGATTCCGCGCCTCTGGGACGGCTTCCCTTTCCAGTCCCGCGTTCTTTTCACATCTCACCACTGGGATCACGTCGGGTTCCAGATGCCGTCCGCGCAACCCAAAACGGTATTTATCTGCTTGTAGTCTTGACAGCAGCCCAAAGCCATCCAACCGAGACCCATCGTGGGCTTTCCGAGAACAGTTCTTGTCGATGATTTCAGCATGATTGTTTCTTCCCAAAGGGCATCAAATGAATGTATATCTGGTAATTTATGCTTGGTTGCTAGGTATTTAACTTGGGATAACACACTGCTTGTAGATACTTCAGAAGCTCACAAAGTCCGCTCTTGTCCTAACGAACAGACCTAGGTAATACTATGGATTTCACCACCGTTCCATATATACCAACATACATATGTCAGCATTAACGGACCTTCTGCTACCCAAGTCTGGACAATTCAAACACAGCTCTTGAAATTCTACACTACATAGGCCGACCGGATATAGCTATCCTGAGATATATCCGCATCTTCACTGCGGCCCATCTATCCGGTACAGCTGCTATGTACATCACTTGATAGCTCCGTATCAATGTTTCCCCAGTGGAGATGCCCAGGCGTCAGGATTGCCCCGCTTTTGCTACCCTGGATTGTCCAAGACGAGGACGAAAAGCTCCAGGCGTACCGGCTGTTCAGTTGAGGTTTGCTCGTCGAGCCTCGGCACTTACTTCCCTTCCCTTCTCCAACGTACACTATGTCCCTTTCACTGTTAGACTCCTTATCAAGGACACCCCCGGATCGCTGGCATGTCCCAGTAGAGGTAGTGGCAGCATATCAACCGCATTGCAGCGGATAGTGACCAGTAGTACATAATGCAACCACTCATGCAAGGGTTACCATTGAGGGACGAGACTCCATTCGCAACATGTGGGGAAGGGGGTGTTCCTTTCTTCTACACGGCCCTCTTGCACCCCCAGCACGTCACTGCACTCTGCAACTTTGTTAGGCAGTTTTCACAGTTTCATATATTCAAATCCGCTTGCAGATCCATCAGGGACCTCTTCTTCAATCAACAAAATCCAGCATGGTATATCGTGACTCCAAAATGACTCCGGCTTTTTATATACACCACGTTCCTACACTACACCCCACTTCTAAGCCTTTTGATAACCGCACTCGGACAGACCCTCCTCAAGAGCCTTGATGGCCTTCTCGACATGGCCTCTGCTAGGATCCAACACACTGACGCCCATGTGGCCAAAACGGATGTACTTGGCCGCGATGGCCTTGTGGATGCCACCGGCGAACACAACGCCCCTCGAAGCGAGCTTGGGGAGGAGCTCAGCGCCCTTGACGGTCTCGGGAAGGTAGATGGCGGTCATGCCGTGGGCCTGGTCATCAGGGTTGGCGGCGACCTGCTTGAGGCCGAGAGCAGCAACGGCCGCCTTGATCTTGTCCGAAGCCGCCTTGTGGGCCGCGAACCTTTCCTTGACACCCTGGGCGACGATCTGGGTAAGGGCGGTATGGAGGGCGCGAACGAGCTGGGGAGAAGGAGTGGCGAAGTAAGAGGGCTTCTTGGCCTCGTAGTTCTGCATGACTGTAGTTCGCACGCATCATACATTAGCAAGTGGTATCAAAAGGGTAGATTGTAACGTGAAGTGGTACTCACTGGGAAGCCAGTTCTTCATTGAAGCAAAGTAAGAGGTAGGTGGGGTCTGGCGGTTCTGGAAGGCCTGGATGGCGCGACCGCTGAACATGGAGATAGAGAGACCGGCAGGGCAGCCGATGGCTTTCTGGGAGGCAGTGACAACACCGTCGAGCTTCCAGGCATCAAAGTCAATCTCCTCACAGGCGACGGAGCAGACACCATCGACAATGACGAGGGTGTCGGGGGAAACCCTGTGGACAAGCTCGGAAAGGTTCTTGAGCTCGCTGAGGACACCAGTAGAGGTATCGACGTGAGTGACGGTGAGGAGCTTGTACTTCTTCTCCGAAAGAGCCTTCTCAATCTCAGGGAGCTGAGGGCGGCTGCCGGGCTCGGCAGAGATCTGGGTGACGTTGGCGCCGTAGACCTTCAAGCAGTCGGCGAAGCCATCGCCAAAGTAACCGGTGCTAAGCACGAGCGCATCCTCACCAGGCTCGATCAGGTTGGCGGCAACGAGATCCCAACCTAGGGTACCGGAGCCGGACAGGACGAAAGGCTGAGCGGAGGGGTCCGTGGTCTGGAACAGCTTGCGCAGCATCGACAGGGTCTCGCCGAAGACAGCAACAAAGCCAGGCCCGACATGGCTCTCGCTGTTGCAAATATGGTCAGCCAATTCCAGGTGGTTGGTTGGTTTGCGCCGTTCGGATCTCACCTGTAGTGGCTCATGGAGTTGAGGACAGCATCGTCGAACTCGATGGGGCCGGGAATAAGGAGGGTCGGGTGCTCAGGCTGGGTAGACATGTTGGCTGGAGTGGTGTCGGTGGTGAGGGCGCGGGTTTGTGTCTTGGGCAAGAGAGAGGTGTCGATGTTGTCCGGATGTCTCTCGACGGTATAAGGAGTGTTGAGTGGGTAATCGGGGGCGAGGTGACGGGAGATCAGGGACAGCCGAGCGGGGGAGTCGACCGGGCCGCTGGAGCGGGGCATCGATGATGTTATTCCCGTGAGTACCGATGACCGCCGAAGCGCCGAGCGTACAAGAGACGTTGAGTGTGCCAGTTTGGAAGGCGCTGGGAGCGTTATGCAGGACTCCTCCACCTGGTTCCCCAAACTACTTAGGTACCTAATGCGGCTGTTCCAAGTGTTGATGCTAAGTAGGTCGTAGACTTGTAGTGGCTGTTACCGAGCTCAGTCTTCAGTTACAAGTCAAGCCCAAGAGGAAGTCGGTCAGAGTCAAAGACACAACTTCTGAACGCAATCAAGGGGGGAAAAAAAAAAAAAAAATTGAAGGAAGGAATGGACCACAAAACGTGTGCCGAAGCGGAATTATGAATCTACCGCCAGCTAAATAGACTAAAGTACTTTTATAGCGACTACAGACATGAGATTCCGAGCCAAGTCCGCGTTCCAGATGAGAATGGCATTTCGGGGGGCAATTCTGGCGTCCCCTGAATGGGTGCGCTGGCCATGCTGGCGGCGGCGCGGCGGGTGCCGTCAACCGATTCGGTACTTGTGCCTCGACGCTCTTGACTCCGCCGGGGTCGGAACTGCTGACAGGCCCGGGGACCCTGCACACCAAGTCGGACGAGAATGTCACAAGATGTTGTAGAACAGTCAGCGTCGCGGAAGGGCCGGGGGGTCGGATTCTACCCTCAGGTGAGGTTGGGGGCGCGAGGCTCAAAATGCGGGGATAAGGTACATAGAGGTAGTGTACACATCAATGCTGGTTTGTTTGTTAGCGCGGGACACGCCCCACATCCTTCCACAGGGGGGTGACACGGTCAGAAAGGTCTAATCGTGCGATTTGATTGGCCGAAATCGCTAGATTTCAATGTTAGAACGAGTTGATAGAAGGGATTCACACACACGCACACAAACCTCTTATTCTAGCCAAAAACCACTAGAATCACCAATCATTCACTATTTTCACTTTATTACCTCCTATAATCGGTATAATTATAATGCATTTACTCTTTGTCATTCCCCCTGTTCAAAACCCCTGTAAGTAGGTACCAAGCTAACGAACAAACCAGGGGTGATGTGTACATAGGGGCGTTAGGTTGTGTCAACTTAAGCCTCCTCCCCCACTCTATCAGCTTGCCCGACAAGGTCCGCGCGAGTCTCCACCCACCAGCTCCCCTCCGTCACTTTGGTTCCCGTCTGTCACTTCTTGTCACCAAATCGCACTGCAGCCCACCGACGCAAGCTCCGAGCTCGAGACGTCGACAATAACATCGACGACCAGACGCATCATCATTATTGTCCATTATCCATCTCCCGGCCAATTGGTTGGTTTTTTTTTTTGTCGCCAAATGGACAACACCGAATAATACCATAATACGAATCAGTCCACAAGTTGCCTGACCGACAACGCCAGTTCCTTGTACTGGAACCTCGACGGCTTCCAGCACACGTCGGCATCTTCACGGCGCCTCCTTCTTACATACACCAACTTTCTCAGCCACCTTCTAGAAATCCTCAAGCGCGTCCGAACAAACCGCCAAAATGGCCTTCCTAATTCTCGTGATCGGTGACCTCCACATCCCAGACCGGGCCCTGGACATTCCCGCCAAAGTGCGCTTTCTCCACATCCTCTCCCCCTCCTCTCTCTCCCTTCAACCTCTCTAACACCTCTCGCCCCAAAATAGTTCAAGAAACTCCTCGCCCCCGGCAAGATCTCCCAAACCCTCTGCCTCGGCAACCTAACTGACCGGTCAACTTACGAATACCTGCGCACCATCGCCCCCGACCTGAAAATCGTTCGCGGCCGCATGGACGTCGAAGCAACCTCCCTTCCCCTCACCAGCGTTGTCACGCATGGCAACCTTCGCATCGGCTTCCTCGAAGGTTTCACCTTGGTATCCAACGAACCGGACCTCCTCCTAGCCGAAGCCAACCGTCTGGACGTGGATGTGCTCTGCTGGGGCGGCACGCACAAGTTCGAGTGCTTCGAGTACATGGACAAGTTTTTCGTGAACCCCGGGTCGGCGACGGGGGCGTTTACGACTACTGCTGCTTCGTGGGCTGTTAACCTCGGCAGCAATGGAGAAGGACAAAAAGAGCAGGATAAGGGGTTCGATGAAGATGAGGAGGTGGTGCCGAGCTTTTGTCTGATGGATGTCCAGGGTATTTCGTTGACGCTTTATGTCTATCAGTTGAGGAAGGATGAGAAGGGGGTGGAAAACGTGGCGGTTGAGAAGGTAACGTATACGAAACCGGTGGAGCCGACGGGAGCGGGCGGCGCTGCTGCTGGTGCTGGTGCGGCCGCTTCTGGCGCGGCTTCGGTGTCGTCGTCATGATCTTTGATACACTTGCTTTCTAGGGTTAGTGGAGGAGGGGAGTGGGATGGAACTATAAGCAAGATAAGCGAGCGTGATTGCTGTAATGATGATATACCACCTCTGAGTTGTGTCTTTTTATGTGCCATCTTTGGTCAAAGGTCAAGGGTTCACTACTGGGCAAGATGCTAAATTTCAGACCTGTGTCCTGACCGAGACATGGACATGGGAGCTGTTATTGCATCTATCACCTTGTACATTTCGAGCTATAGATATACAGATGGGGGCATCATGACAAAACTCGAAAAGGGATCAAAAGAAGAATGAAAGTACGTGAGGGAAGCACCAGCCACAACATAATCAGATAACCCCCAACCTTTATATTTCGACGGTGCGCCCACAAAATTTGAGAAAAAGACCCATTCCATGCACTAACTAGTTCCATATGCTTTTCGCTGCGCCGCTCATGTGAACCCGCGTTCCCTATTCCCTTGTCCTTCCAAAAGTATGGAGAACAAAAAAGCACATCACATACCACACCGAACACATGTAAGAACGGCGGTAACCGGTATGTAAAACCCATACATACACCTCCATCCGTCTCGCATTCCGCCATTCGCTTCCTATACATGTCCTCTTAACAATGTCCACCTTCCCCGCCTCCCTAATTTCTCTCTGCCGCTCTACCTTTGAACATCTTTCTCTATATGGTATATGGTTTTTGTCCTTGGATAGTGGACCACCTGAACCCTCCTGGACAAACTCTCTATGGCAGCCAAAATGCATGCTGATTCCACTTCCACCTTCCCTGCCATCTCCCACCCGCGCGTAGGACCCTCAACTTGTAATTGGCAAAACCTGCAAGTTTCAAGTCCGACATCCTAGTACCGTAACTAATGTTTTCGCCACCAACCAAATGCATGAGACAAAGTAAAGAAAAAAGGGGAAAACGAAATCACTCCCGAGCCTCCACCAGCTTCTTAGGCTGCCGCTTGTCACCACCGCCACCAGCTGCGAGGTCCGGCACCGATCCTCGCCGCTCGCTGGACGACAAAGATGGAGAGGACAAACGCCTGTCCAGCTTCTTGCTGCTGCTGTTGCTGTTGCTGTTGCTGTTGCTGCTGCTTCCGCCGCTGGTATTTGTGACGTTACTGAAGCTTGTTGCGGACTCCGAGGGGCGAAGGAGGCGGATATCGTATGATCTGCCTCTTCTGTGGCGTTGTTTGCTGTTCTTGCCGCTAGGAGAGAGGAGTTTGGGTGAAGACGGTCTCGATTCACCGCCGCTCACGTTGCTGGCCGCCACCTCTCGAAGAGAAGCCGCAGCGGATCCCACTCCGATTTTGACAGTGGAAGCAGAAACAGCGGTGTTATCAGCCAAAGGAGGTGGCACGGGCGAGGAAAGTGGAGTGTCAACGTCTTTTTTGGTACTGCTGCTGCCGGGGTTGATGGGTTGGGGGCTTCCAGGTCTTTGGGCGAAGCGCCGTTCGAGAAAACGCTGTTTACAAGCTGAGGCGTCAGATTCTAAGCACTCGAATGCCACAATTCTCGATTGTAAAGAGATAGTAGGTTTCATTGATCTGGGGTTATGGGAGTCATGGGAGTTGTTGGGGTTGTGATAGGGGTCGAAGAGATGGTAGAGGTTGTGGCAGTGGTGGCAGTGGTGGCAGTGGTGTTAGTGGTGACTTTGGGCTGACCAACCTGAGTGCTGAAACTCATGCTCGCGCTCGCTCCCAGATAAGTATCCAGCTTTCTCTTCAGCAGCTCCCCTCGAACCGGCTTGGCAAGATAATCGTTCATACCCGCAGCGAGACACTTCTCTCGATCGCCCTGAATGGCCGAGGCTGTCATGGCTATCACGAGAACATTGCGGACAGAATCTATCGGATCGTTTCGCAACATCTTCGTCGCCTCATAACCATCCAGCACTGGCATTTGTACGTCCATTAGTATGATGTGATACGGGTTTCCCTGCCGCGCCTTCTCTCGCAGACCCTCAACTGCTTTCAGGCCGTTGTCATAGGTATCAACATTCGGATAACCCAGCTTGTGCATATACTGCATGGCAATCTTAGCATTGATGGAATTGTCTTCGGCAATGCATATTCGAAGCTGGTTGCGTGGGATATGGGTAAGGTCGATGTAGGGCCTCGGCACCTGATCACTGCTGACATCGCCGTTTTCCACAGCGCCCGGAAGTGGCCGCGGTTGGCGGTCCCGTGGAGGCTCCATCTGAACGGGCGATGTGCTCTGGGTATCACCTGCCATCACCTCCGGCTTGGCCTTATCAAACGTGACAGTGAACCAGACGGTTGTCCCCACGTTCTCCTCACTGTCCAGGCGGATCTTGCCCTTCATGGTCGATTCGATCAGTGACTTGCAGATACTAAGACCGAGACCACTGCCGCCATACTTCCGCGCTGTGCTCTCGTCGGCTTGGCTAAAGGGAAGGAAGAGCTTGTCCAGTTGCTGTGGCGAAATGCCGATGCCGGTATCCTTGACCCAAAATGTCAACGTCGCCTTCTCTGTGGTTTCGGAGTCCACCTTGGCCCCAATGGTGATGGAGCCATGCTCTGTGAACTTCAGGCTGTTGCCAATGAGATTGCCGAGGACCTGGTGAAGACGAATGGGATCGCCGTAAATCAACATGGGAGGAAGATTGATGTCGTGAACGATCTTGACGTTCTTCTTGGATGTCTTTTCCTTGTTGCTGTACGATGCTGCGCGGACGACTTCGCGAACCATCTCCTCCGGGTTGAATGCGATGATGTAGAGCTTCATCTTGTCTGCCTCCATCCTTGAAAAGTCTAGGATGTCGTTGATGACTGTAAGTAGCAGATCTGCCGACACGCGTATTGAGTCAGCCATTTCCAATTGCTCCTTATTCAAGTTGCTATCCCTGAGCAGCTCCGAGTTTCCAATCACTCCATTGAGGGGCGTGCGCAGCTCGTGAGAGACATTAGCGAGGAAGATTGACTTCGCCTTCGCGGCTTCTTCCGCAAGCTTCACGTTCCGGATGGCTTCAGCTTCGGCATTTCTGGCTTTGGTTTCTGCTTCAACCGCTTTAGCCAAAGCACGCTTCTGGAGCGCCACCATGGAGACGTTCTCGGCCGAGACCTTTTCAACAGCTTTCATGGCCAGAGCGTTCGAGTAACTGATTCCGATCTGGTTGACGAGAAGCTGCAGAACAGTGACGTTTCGGTCTGTGAATGAACCGGGAACACCTTCGAGGTACAAGACGCCAAGGAGCGGGTTTTCAGAACCATGCAAGATCGGGATGGCAATGACCGCTTTGCTGTTGGGGTTCCTCCGAAGCCAACTTTCACTAACGTTGCCGAACCGCTCATCGCTCACAAGGTCCCGAAGAAAAACCACCTCACGGAAGCGGGAGCAGTACAGGATGACATTCTCGGCAACGAGGTCGGTTCCGCTGAGGGGAATGCCGGGAATGTGCGCCTCGGCTCCTTTATCGGGGTCACCACTCGCAGCAACACACAGAGGCGAATTGTCCTTCTGCTTCTCATCCTCATACACCACGAGAGCTGCCAGGGTAGCGGACCCGCTGCACGTCTGCAAGATCACGTCGCACATGGTCTTGAGAAGCTCATCAACCCTCAACACCGAGGAGATGACCTGAGATGAGACCAAAATCGCGTGCAGATCGATCATATCAAGTGCTGGCAAGCCAACCCCAGCCTCCGGCTGCATTGAGCCCCTCCACGCTGTCATGCGTTCCCCTTTCAGCGCTGCCACCGCAGCCTGCGCCGTCTCCTCTCCGTCCTCCAATCCTTCTTCTTCCACGGTCCGATATTGAACAGACGCAGCGTCGCCAGTAAAGTCGGTCTGAACGCCAGCATCAGCCGTGCGAGGGTTGCGCATAGGGCCATGGAGCAAGATACTATGACCGGTCTCGATGAGGTCGGCGATTCCTGTGGCACCAAGCTGGCGGTAGAGAGCGATAGAGTCGCGAAGGGTAGACCGGGCAGAGCGCCTGCCCTTGTGACGAATGAAGACGCTAGCCATCAGGTAATTTCCCAAGGCCTCCTCAAAGAGGAAATTGTATTCTGCAGCATGATCCAACGCCTCTTCATATTGCTGAATGGCATCCCCATATTGACCACGGATCTCTGCTATTTGGGCATCCAGTAACTTTGACCAAGCCAGGTAGTTAACATTATTAACTGCCTGCCAGTCCTTCAGCCCCTTGTTCAGTTCATCAATCTTCTCAATCGTCTCCTCCACGCGGCTCTGAAACTTCTCCTCATCTTCTGCCATGCGTCGAGGGTCTTGCTGTTCGCGGAGGATCACAGCCGCCAAGGACAAAGCGTAAAACCACTGTGCGAGCTTTGTGTTTCTGGCCGACCAGATCATCTTGCTGTTCTTGCAACAAACCTCCCCGATCTCAATGGCCCGCTCATAGTGCCCATACAGGAAGAGCGGGATAATCTCGATTGACTCGTAGAACATAAGCGTCCTCTCTCCACTGGCCTTGGCTGTGAGCCAAGACTTGTAAGTTGAGGCTTTGTGTTGTTCGTCGCTCATGACCTCATAAGGATCTGTCACTTGCGTTTTCCCTTGCAAGGCACGGCACACCTGTCGAATGGCAATAAGAATTACGCCGCCACGAGTGTCCAGATGCCAGTTTGGTACCTCTTCACAGCCATACTGGCAGAAGGCCTCGAGATCGGAGATATTTTCGCTGGCAAAAAATTTCAGCTGTGCAGCTAGACCAAAGCTAAGAATGGCAGAGATGCGGTCTCCCATAGCAGCGGCGAACTCGACCGATGCCTCAAGCTGGTTGGCAATAGCGCCGAGCGGAAACTGTACATGACCGACAAAGTTGGCATAGATCATGTAGCCCCTGGCCATCGAATATGGATCGCGGTACTTCTCCAGCAACTCCAAGAAAATGCCGGCCAAGTCAACAGTGAATTGAACCATGTTGAACCTCGAGAGGGCGATGGTGCCCAAGAATAAAAATGCCATGCCAGACTGTGGGAATGAACCTTTCTCCAAGTGTAACTCCATCATAGAGAGCGCAAGTTGGTAAAAGTACAGACAGTTGCTCCACCATCCAGCACTAACGGTCTCGGTGAGCACGGCACCAAGGGATGCAAGAGTGATATCTTCCGTCTTGGGCGGGTTGACCAGCTCGCTGCGATCCATTGTCTGTATTCGTACGGACAGGCGCTCGAATTGGGCGTCGCACTTCTCAAAGGATGGGTTGTCATCGAAGCCTACACCCAGAGCTTTCAAACACAACCGGAGTGAGTCCAATGCCTGTTCGGAGTTTCCGCGCTGAGCAAAAATTCGTGACTGCAGTACCCAGGCCGGGGCCCTGTCAACAGCCGTCCTTGCCTTGGCGAGAATTGTCTGGAGTAGATCGTTGGCGGCGGCGTGGAGGCCAATGTAAAGGTAGCATTCGGCTGCCTGGATATAGAGTTGGAGAGTCTCTTCATAAGAGGAATCGCCCGCATCGTCGTTCCAAGGGTCAGGTTGAAGTAGCGCTACAGCGTTGCCGTAGAATTTTGCTGCAGTAGGTCTTGCGCCACTCACGGATGCTTCTTGTGCACACCGGGAGAGCAATGCTCGATACGAACGCCGACGAGACACTTGCTGGCAGATGATATCGACGCACTCGCAAATGTGGGAGGCCGCATTGTCCCTGTAAGAACGATCGTTGGCGTGGTATTTGAGAAGTGTTTGGGCGATGGCAAAGTGCATTTTTCGAGCATTGCACTCTTGTAATGCCGCAGCCGCCTGGATATAACGATCATGGACGAAACGAAAATGATCATCCCTATCGCTTGGAACAATGATGCAGGCTTGTATGGCTGCTTCAAGTCCAGCAACGGACTCATCTGCGGGTATGATATATGAGCAATCTTCTTCTTGCTGTCGCTTGTCCTTGTCTTCTTCAAAATGAAACTCGCCAGTCATGAGTCGACAGATAAGGTCAAACGAAAAAGTCTGCCCGAGTAACGCAGCCCAAGCAAGGATTGACCGTGAGGCGGGCGGCAGCTCACTTAAGCGTCGGGTGATAAATGCGGTGTCGAGAACATCGTAGTTCTGTTCCCCTTGAAATTGGTCGAAGAGCTTGTCCAGGTCGTATTTCCATTCACCAGCCATGTAGTCATACCAGATGCACTTCTTCCTATAGCCAGCATTGAGCATCTCACGCATATAAAAGGGGTTTCCAGCTGTCTTGGATTGGATGACGAGAGCCAAAGGCGTGACATCTTCCTTCGGTAGACAGAGTGTCGACGATACGAAGTGTATTATGTCGTCCTCGGACAGAGGCGTTAGCTTTATTTTGGTCATTATTGGTGCGCCTGCTCCCCGTGGTAACTCTTCGGACTTTGGTGGACTGAGGATTTGCAGGACTTTCTCGGGCCCGATCTCTTCCGGGCGGTACGTGATGATGATGACCATTTTCATTCGCGCTCCAATGATCTGGCTAATGAGCTCCTGTGACTCGTCGTCCGCAAAGTGCAGATCATCGAGACAGAAGCAAATGAATTTGTAGTGTGTGAACATCCGCAGTACATCGAGGAAGGTGTTCGTAAGGCGGGAAGTCTGCGTCGAAGCCCCAGCCCTCAGAAACTCCTGTGAAGTCTGGGTCGCGGACGATACTTTCGAAGAATGTCGGTACATGTTGTTGCCGCCAAGCTCGGGAGACGATCCGCGTCGTTTCAACGCGGGCTGGCCGCTCTGTGAGCTAGTGGAGTTAGATCGTTGAGGGGTGTTGTCGGGCGGGCCTAGCAGGAATTCGGGGAGGCCAAGGACCTTATGCAACGTAGGCCACACAGGCCGGACATGGTGTTTGAGCGCTTGATGAAAAGGGGTCTCGGTGTTTCTCTCGCCCCAGACCTGACGGAAGAGAGAGGATAGCAGCTGCAAAAGGGGGCCAAAGGCAGTTCTCCTTGCTGTTTCAAATTTGGCTGTAGCACAATAACCTCTCCTGCGCGCATCTGCCAGTATTGACTGGACCAGATAGCTCTTTCCTAGACCGCCGGTACCCTCGATGATCACCACCTCGCAATTGCCTTGTCTCTGCTTTCGGAACTTGGAACCGAGCTGGCGTGATATCGTCGAGGTAGGTTCGCTAAGCAATCCACTGCCCCGCGAGGCATCAGAGCTGACAATCTCGTTCAAGCTGGACGTTTCAAAAGCTGGCTTGTCCCACTGGCGAGACTGTCGATTTCCTCCCGAGATCGTCGAGGTACCCGTTGACGTGCCTGAAGACGTCGTTTCGCCCGAGGTGGTCACCGAACTCGTTCCCAGGGCCGAAGGGGGCAAGCTGACTCTGTTTCTCGGATCCGGGGCTAAAGCAAGGGCCCATGAGCCGGACTGCCTGTTCAAGCCGTCGGCTGAGCTAGCGCCTTCACTGGAGACTTCAGCATTGTCAACAACATCGTTTGACAAGACAGATCCGTCTGAACCCCAATTTACCCCACCTTTGTGGTTCATCCCATGGCTCTTGGATACTCGCTCAATGACTTTGACAAGCTCGGATCGCTCGCGGTCGCGGCCAATCATAATGGTCGGAAGCCGGAAGGAGGAAGATACGTCTCGGGAACCAACTTGGAAGTCCTTGAGACTCTGGGAATCGCCGGAGCCAAGCAACTCTTGCACCTTGACCAAATCGTGCCGGAGGCCACTGGCCGAAAAGTACCGATCGCTCACGTTCTTGGAAATGCACTTTTGAATGATGCGGCCAATCGCGTCGGGAACATCCATTCGTATCTGGGACACGTTAGGTATCCTACGCCCAAGGACACCTTGGACGATATCAAGCGGTGTGTCACCCTGGAACACGGGCTGCTGTGTCAAGAGACTCCAAAACAAAACCCCCAGGGAATAGATATCGGTGCGAGTGTCGGGCTCGGCAGGCATCCGTCCGGTCTGTTCAGGACTGATGTACTGAAGTTTATGGCGGGCGCCCACCTCCTTCGATAGTGTGGACCAGCCTGTGCTTGTTAAACCGTGCTCAAAGGACCGTAGGCCAGAGCCGAGTGACGTTATCTTTATTCTGTTTAGTTCGAGGTTGTAATGGAAGGCGTCGGGACGTATTTCGCCGTGAACAATGCTTTGGCTATGGTGAAGCATCTCCAGACATTGGGCAGCGCCTATGGCAAAATCCAGAAAGTGCTGAAGTGATATGGGCTCCTCGAGGACCGGATGTTCTTCGCGGTGCGCCTCCCATCGGTCATTGTGTTTTTTGGCGTAGAAGAAGGCGGGGCCCATATCCAACACCTTGAACAAATAATTTTCCCCAGAATACGCGTAGATGGCCACAACGATGGTCCCCCGATCGCCTGGCAAGGGGTTCAGACGAATGAGGTCTATCGGTCTCGAGATGTGCTCGGCATTGGGATCAACAGTCGAAACAAGACTTTTGGTAATATGGTAGGCCCTCTCTTCGCGGAGGACATGGTAGGATATTCTGGCAACGACAAGCTCCTCAACAACAGGCGCATCGGTAGCATGGTGGCCAACGGTGGGAAGAGAGGTGGTGGAACGATCACTGCCGGCGTCGCTGTGAGAGGCCGAAACGTTGGGGCGGTCCTGGGGGGCTGCGCGGTGGCCGGGTGCTAGCTTTGCTAAAGACGACGGACTCGTGTTAGGATATGGAGCCGGGGAGGCGGGGGCCGGGGTCCCGGTGGTGGAAAAGGGCGAAACAAATCGAGTGCCGAAGACGTGCCAGTTGTCGTAGGTAGAATGGTAAGGCGGTTTAGTCTCGTCCCATGCAAAGCCGGCGATTTGGCGAAGTCGTTCGAAGATGCGGGCCGGGGGATCGAGCTGCTGCTGGTCGTCTTGTGGAGGTATCGCGACTGACTCCATGGTCGCCGAGAGAAGGAAAATCGGCGGACTCAAGGATAACGGGCTCGTGGGGAGGACGTCGTGTCGGGGCGAGTCATGTTTCGATCATGGTACGCAGGCCGTCGTTCCAAGCACCCGGTGCCAGCATGCGAGGATTGTGGTCGTCGATGTATGCACCTTCTGATGTGTGTGGTGCCGAGTGTGCAAAGACTGTTGCCGTTCAGTGTGGTGATAATGCCTGGTAGCGATCGTGATGAGGTGGAGTTGGGCTAAGTATCGCTCGGCGCTGAGTGTTTGAGTTCGCTGGAGCGGTTCCAGATTTTGAGGTTGGCGGTTGGCCCAGGTATGGTCGTGGCTAGTGGTTGCAGTGTTCTGCCTGTCGTCGATTTTTCCGTCCCCGGGGAGGGAAAAAAAAAAAAAAAAAAAAAAAGGTCGTAGGTACTGGTCACCTAGGTATAGAGAGTCTGTTGGTCGCCGGTGCTGGGCAAATCAGTCGCCACGAGCTGAAAGCCAAAAAGGACGACAGCAACAACGACTGGGGGTGGATAGGCGGACGGAAGTCGGTCGCGGTCGGTGTTGGCAGATTCTTTGGTTGGAGGAGGTCGTTAGAGAGGTTTCAAAGCAGCCAGAAAGCAGCAGCCTAGGCGAGGAGTGGTTGGGTGGACTCGTGGTGGACTGGGACTGGGACTTGTCGGTTGGTGATGGAAAAGGTAGTACCTACTCCTCCTACTACTACTTGCGAAAATGGAAGATGGCCTCTGAGGGTGATTCTGCGTGCTTCTTCTTTGTCGTGGTGGATGCGTAGAATGCGCAGCGCAATGGTGAATTATGGGAATATCGCTGGTCGGTGGGTGGATGTCCGAGGCTGGAGTGGAGGAGAACTTGAAGCAAGCTGCAAAAGTGCAAAGCGGTGCTGGGCCGTGGCCGATGCTGCTGTTGGAGCGGAATGCTGAATGGATCAGGATCGATGCGAATGGTGTGTGGACTCGAAGGACTGCTGCCGTGGTGCACTGCAGTGGACCTGTGATGCGTCGTGGTGGTAAGAGGTACTTCCGCCGGGAGTGTAGGAGCACCCGACGATGGGGCCAAGAAGTCAAAGTCGGTATCGACCAGGAGCGGCAAGCTCCCATATACGGCTTAGCCTCGTTTTGGTGCACCGCACCGCACTGCACGGTTGCACAAGAAACTGCCACTGGGTCCTACCTACCTCTAGCAGCGAGCTGTCCCTTCATCAAAAAGAGGCAACTGGATTTCAGGTCACAGCGGGATTGCAGTGTCAAAAAGAAAAGAAGGAACACCCAACTTGGACAGAAACAGAGAAGACAGTCAGGTGGTGCTCCTCCCCCGAAGATCCCTACGACCGGCGAAGGTACTAAGGGCGATATCCGCGATTGTCAACCCAACTGAACCCGCCGGGAAGCTCTAGAGTAGCAAGGCAACCTAGCCCCCCTCCTCCCGTTACCAAACTGAACCCAGGCAGCTACCTCTATGTACTGCCCTGCCTAGAGGTACCTACCTATTCATAGCGCACCGGCGTACCTCCTGTCTAAGGTGTATGTGTTAGATCTCGGAGTTCCGGGATCCCGTCATCTGGTTTTCTCCTCGTTGTTGGGTCTTCTCTCGCTCGCTCATCAGACACGCTGTCCCACACACACGGCACATTCACGGCTTGGCAAAAAGAGCAAAGACGGTGAGGCTACTACATAGCAGTCCCAGAGGTTCGGATGCACATGAACACCTAGTCGGAGAGGTTGACGGAGGAGGGGCCGCCCGTTCATCAACGCCCGATGCAGGTTGGAGAAGAAAGAGACAAAAAAAAAAGGGGGGGGGGGGCACCGAAAAGGCACACAGGCCTGCAGAGGAGAGGGCCTGTAAAAGAGGAGTTGGAACATCCTTGATTGCCATTGATATTTCACCTCAAATTTTTGGGCCCAAGTTCCAAGTTGTGCCCGTGACCCGTTCAGGCCCGAGGCCGTCCTCAAAGCTCCTAATCGTCCCCAATTGTTGTCCACAATCGGTGGTGTCCACTTTGCTCGCTTGTTTCGGCATCGTCTTGGCATCTTGTCTCGATGAGAGAGCTCGTAGTGTAGTCTAGTGTAGTCTAGTGTAGGTCTCCCAAAAAGTTGCCGGCCGCTTCACTCGTAGTGCGTGTAGTGTACGAGCAGTTTTCTTCCTTTTGTTCCATCGATCGAAGGAAGGGAAGCGCTCCCATCTCATTGCCGTCCACCCATCCATCTCATTGGTCATCACCGCCCCATGCCACGCTGGTCCATCGGAATTTGCACGCCCCTCCCCGAGCCCCCCCAACCCTCGACGCCGTCTGCGGGTTCCGCTGTATCGACGACTCCCTCCCGACGTAGCGTGTGTGTGATGCAGATCAGATACGGCGGCAACCGAACCTCATCAAAATCTGAATCGCTTCATTCACAACGTTCGATATGCTCGGGCGCTTTGCGACGATACCTCATGTGCTTGTTTCAAATCTCCTTTGTCCCACCAGACCAGCTTTTCACGGCGCGTAGTGTATTTTCCGCACCACACTTACAGTGTACCTTACAACAGCCTCATCGCCACATTGGCATACCAAATATGACAAACCAAGCTCCCAAGCCCATCCAATTCTTCATGCTATACATATTTCACTCATGCGACCAGCCCAGCCTAATCCTACTCTGATAATCTATCAGTCCATACCCTACCCGCACATACATACATGACACTAGTATCTGTTTAGCATACACATCAATCAGGAAATACCTAGAGTGTATGTCCTCTTGCTCAATTGAACACCATCCAGGCTATATATTCAACACCTTGTCGTTACAGCTTTCGAAACATCAATAGATGTCGTTCGTTCCCTGTATCAACCCATTTCCCGCATAAGCAGCTATACATCATCTTATGTTACACCACATGAATAGATATCATTCATCCGAACTCGGAAAAGCCAAGCGCCGTTGACGTCACTCGGAATTCGGTAGTCAGTAACACGACGGGAAAATTTTAAAAAGAGGAAAAGTCAGACTATGGACCAGCTACCGGTGGTCTATATCAACACTCTCTAGCTTATCTATAGCTTGAATGTAGGATTTCTGAAAGAACGGTGAATGTATGTCAATCAACTCGATGATTCACACAGAGAAGAAAAAAAAAAGAAAAAAAAAAAAAGGTGCTCTGCCGCAGGGAACTTATGCAACCTATGATGTGTTCCCCCCCCTTCCCCTCTTTCCGCGCGTCGTGGGACCGCATTGTCAGGTCTCGAGAGGTCCCGAGAGATATGCACGTGCAAGCAAATAGGACTTGATCTACGCAATGAGTGTTCCTTTTGAACTCCCCTCCCTCCTATTTTGAGTCGTCCAGATCAAGATTACCAACAGAAGGGCACGAGGACTTTCTCCTTCCAAAGTAAACCCGGGCGGTGATGACTACGGGGACTGTTCAGTCCAGCCTTGGCAAGCCAAGTATATAGTAGTAGACTAGATGAACGGCGTTTTTTTTTTTTTGTGAACTAATTGCGGCTCTAACACGGTAATAGGCCTTGTTTATCAGCATCCCACCGATCTTGAAAGTCTTTCGTATATACACTGGTCTGGTATAGTAGCCCGCGTTGAGTAGTCCAAGTACACTACACTAGCAATTAGAGCTTGGCAGTGTCGTCTATCTGACAAAGTTCCTGCCGATCATCTATCTTCGTGGAGTTCCTAGTCGGGGGAGAGACTTCCAAAATTGGGAACAGACAGACCATCGGGCATTTGAAATTTTGCCACAGCGTACGTCTCCTGCTGAGTCCTCGTACCATGTTAAGTGGCTAGAGTACATGTATGTAGATCCGGGGTGGTCAATCTTTGTGGCTCAAACATGGATGATATATATGATATGTAACACGCAGGGTAAGGCTATGGAAATTCAGATGATCTTTGGACAATTGTCTGTCCGTGTCGTCTTATCTAGTTGAAGAAAAGGCTGGGGCTTGTGGAGGGAGGGAAGGAACAAACGAAAAAAGAGGCGGACTGACACAGTAGGCGATGTTTGATGTTGTCACATCACTTGTTGATAGCCTCATCAACTTGCTAGAACTGGACAATGGGTCATCCCGCTGAGTAAGTAACCAAGTAGCCCTTCCGATTAAACAGCCGGCGGTCAGTTTACAAGTCAGTACAAGTGAAAGTCAGCCTTGTTTCCGAAACATCCACACCGGTTGATTTTATCTCCTCTCTAGTTATCTCCGCAACTCGTACAAATAGGAGAGGGACTTGACGTGTCCAATTTCCGAAACACATTAAAAGTAATTGAGCAGCAACAGCAAGCCGAGAATGGGCCGATCTGCTTGGGGCAATGCCGTGAGGGGTCCAGAGTCCGGGCACCTATCCAGATCCGAAGGGACAACTCATAACAACAGCTTATGGTTATCCCGAAATGGCCTCATGTTGTTCCCGAAATGGCGGGAAGCCGAACCTTAGCTCGAGCCAAACGAGGATATAGGGTATCAGCGGGAGATCGACTCCGCACTAAAAGACAGTCGGATGCCCAGCATTAAGCCCTGATCCGGCAATTCAAGGCACCAATGGTTCAAAAATAGTCTGAATAGACACAGGAGAGGTAAGGACCACGAATGCGGGACAGCCCGGTGGCTGGGTGCTCTTATCATTAAGTTTTAACAAAGCTCATGTACTCCATAAATGAAGCAAAGCAAGTAATGTGTGCTATTTTATCATAGTTATGCAAGTGCAAGATTTTCCTCCCTCTCATGCTCTGCGTATATCCTTACTTCATCTCGCATTTGTCCACATCCAAGTGATATATAGTTTTCGATTCCTCCATCTTTCCTTCTCTTAGTTAGGAAGCGCCGACCTCGCGGGGATGGACTGATCCTCCTTGACGCCAAAGACGAATGACTGGGCGAGCCTGCGCTCAGTGTTCTGACGTCCGTTGACAAAGTCGGGGTAGTTGAGGGTCAACTCGACAGCACCGGTGACAATGTTGTCCACAGCCTCGACACCCAGCATAAACGAGTGGTCCTGGTTACCAACCTCGTACCTCCAGCTGCCGAAACGACCACGGGACCAGATGTCCATATCCTGAAGCTTGGGGAGAAGCTCCTTGAGGACGCCCTCTCTTTCAAGTGAGGGGGTGGGGTAGCCATGGTCGAACTTGCGGTGGTAGGTGGAGACGATTTCATCCTCGGGCTTGATCATCTCGGTGTTGATGAGACCCTGGATGCAGTCCTTGAGCAGGTTCTCCTCATCGACAGGCTTCACGGTAGACTGCGAGACCTCGAGCATGATGGACCAGTAAGGACCTTCCTTAGCCTCATCAGAGCTGGCCTTGGAGCCGTCAGCCTTGTAGAGGGTGGGCAGCTTGGCGCCGGCCTCGGGCTGGTTGTAAGGGGAGTAGTTGGAGAAGATGGTGGCGCGGTAGAAGGGGCAGTTGTCCTCGGGGAAGTAGAGCCAGCACTTGTCGCCGATGCGCTCAGGACGCTCGCCACGGATACCGACACCGATGACATGGGTGGAGGAGTAGTAAAGACCCTTGGAGAGCGATACAAGCTCCTGGTTTCCCATCTTCTCCACAAGGTGGTCCACAGCCATGGTGTTGATAAGCTTGCCATACTTGACGGTGGTGCCGTCACCGAGCGTGACAATCTTCTTCTCGGCATCGACCTTGGTGACCTCTCCATGCTTGCCGTAGCGCTTGTTCTTTTCGGGTAGAGTGTTGGAGACGGCGATCCAGATACCACCGGTTCCGTCGCGGGCAGGGAAGCGGAAGGTAGCGTTGGGGCCCCAGTTGCCGGCAGTCTTGTTAAGAATGACATTCTTGGTGACAAGCTTGACGTTGGGGGCGGCGACACGCTCGCCGAGCCACTCGCATTGCATCTATGGCGACAATTAGCACTGGTTCCATGTCGAATGACAGGACAAGCTTCTTACCCTGGTGGTGGGCACGGCCCAGACTTTGTAGTTGTAGGGCCTCATGAAGATGTTGGCAACACCCTCGCCACAGTTGCGCAGGATCCACTCATCGAAGTCCTTGGGCTTGGTGTTGGCGACACGGTGCTCAAGAGCGGCATCGATCATGCCCTCGACGCACTTGACCTTGTCCTCGTCGGGCAACATGGAGATGTTGTTCTGGAAAGGGTAGGGGACCCAGAGGCCCTTGTAGCGCACATAGGAAATGCGCTGATGTGTGTACCAGTCATCCGCCTTGGGAAGAGCCTCGTCAAGGCAGTCGTCAAAGTACTTGTAGTGAGAGAAGATGACGTGGCCACCAACATCATAGAGGAAACCCTCAGGGGTAACATCTGTAGAGGCGAGACCACCGGCCTTGTCGTTGGCGTCAACGATCAACCACGAGGGGCCGTTCTAGAGATTGAACACAAGGATTAGCTGAAGGTATTCACCCAATGACTTTCCACGGCGGTGTACAGAAAGCAGGGAGGAGGATGAGGAGGAGGAGGGGTATCCGCGGGGGACACATACAATGTGGTTGAGGCGCTTGGCAGCACCCAAACCAGTTGGGCCAGCGCCGATAACGAGAACGTCAACATTACTGTGACAAAGACGAAGAGGTTAGCACAGAGCCACTCTATAACTTTTGAAGCCCGCTGAGACGAGCTGACTGCAAGCAGCTGGTGGGACACACGACGCGTCGGGCCAAAGAGGTCGGTAGCAAGGTAGGAAACTCACATATCAGCCATTGTGGAATAAGTCTGCGTTAGTATGATTGAGGATTAATATGTATAAGGTAGTCGAAGCCTAGGCCGGGCGTGAGGAAAAAGGAAACTCAAGCCGCTGAGTTGATGGTTGGCGCAAGGAAGGAGGTACCCCAGAAAAAGACGAAAGCGGGTTGAAACAGATCGAGGGGGCGCGGAGGCAAGTTTATGAGGGATCGAGGAGAGGTTCAGATCGCGGTTCAAGCTGTCGATGATAGGCCTAGAGGTATGGATACGGACGGAGTGGTAATAACCCAACGTTACCTACATGCCGTGGGCCAGAAAAGGAGAACCCACGAGCTGATGGCGCTGATGGAGGGTCGTGGAGGGGCACGTTGGGGCAGCCCCAAATTATGTGGCCAGGGGCATCGCCAGATAGCTGGAGAGCGAGCCGATGATTGGCTGGATTGGGCGGGGGACCCTCTCCATCCCGCCTTGGACCCTGACCGCCCCTGGTCTGACCCTGACACTCTGACAGTCCGGCCCTGACTTGGGCTGATACTCCCGTCTCCCCAGTCCTCTCTGCGACCACAACTTCTCAAGAAGCTCAATGGCAAAACACGGGACTCTGGACGGTTTCTGGGTGGTGTGTGGCACAACTGGGCACCGCAGTGCGCCATTGCCAAATCGAGGCCGCACTTGTGTAAAACGACCAGAACGGACGCTGGCGGGGATACCCCTGGAACGGCATGCAGGAGCTTAGATGAGGGCGGGTGAGGCTACGATGTCATCTCGCAGTCTCGCTGCTGTCCTCAGCTTCGCGGTGCAGAGGGCATCACAGCAAACCCCCCCTCCGATTGACATTGGATGTTGCTCTTCCAGGGAGGAATTACAGACAAAATAGAGATTACCAGTCAGCCGCAAGATTAAACCATACTACCACACGTTGCATCGGCGGTCTTTGAACGGACAAACTGTTCGCATCCCTCGCGTATCGTACACTACTTTATGGCCCTCTTTCAACACGGGCACGACCGGCAAAGCATGCACATGTGGTCGGCGGGGTAAGTGTCGTCGAAGCTCGAGTCGGTCAGGGTATGCTAGTTCCCTGCACTGCAGGTGGGCTGGCTGCTGTCGTT
The DNA here is from genome assembly GCF_000213175.1 of Neurospora tetrasperma FGSC 2508. Taxonomy (NCBI): domain Eukaryota; kingdom Fungi; phylum Ascomycota; class Sordariomycetes; order Sordariales; family Sordariaceae; genus Neurospora; species Neurospora tetrasperma. The sequence continues at coordinate 2,022,251 of NW_009799102.1, forward strand.
ACATAGCTGCCTTCCCATAGTGTAGTTTGCATCGATGTGTTTGGGATCATGCATTCACAGCGTCCAAGAGACGACGTTGCGGTCACGGATTCACCGCCTGAACCGTTCTGATGGCTGTCAACTCTGGACGCCGGAACTGCCACCAGTCCCCCGTCCCAGTCTCTTATCACTGATCATCTGGAATCCTTCAATTACGAGGGATATGGTATGTTGCTGATCGCGCTGATGAAACAAGCGCAGGGCCCGCCACAGCTTTGCATGACTGGAGACGTTCGCCATTCGCAACCATGTAGTCAAAGAAAGCAAGAGAAGAAGCCGATCTTCAGCAGATCAACAACCAAAGGAATGAGAGAAAAGCGTGTCACTGAAAATCAAACTCGAGATGCACAATGCGAGCGGTATCTCACATGGCATGGCCTGCAAGACTACATACATTCAGTTCCCGCTCGTTACGAGACAACAGCCACCGCGGTTTATATATATATCCCTGACATGAAGCTTTTACCTCTTTCTTTATCCCTTCTGCTGACGAAAGCGTTCCGTCTGCAGTCTTTGGGTTACGACGAGCATGACATTAAAAAGTACGGTTTTCTCTTGGAGAGGTGAGAAGTGTGAAGCATAACATAACTCTATGGTATTCTATGCGTTACAAGATAGGAAGTGGTGGGCCAGATTCTAGTATATAGTGTGTACACCGCGATTCAGGCACTCCCACTCTCGATATCGCGGACTCGGCATCAATACGATTCAAGGCTCGGAGGAGGGCGAACGCGCCGGGATTTCACCTGGGTTACGGAGTACAGGCCTCCGTGTCGAACTCCTTCCGGTCCACTGTAAAGAGTAGAGTTGAACGAGAAAGCTATGTGGTCTGGGGAACAAACAACAATCTGCCTACAAGATCGATTTGTCCCCAGCCAAGGGCATCATAGCCGGCCCTCGCCAGGTTGCACCGAATGGGCTCACGGTGTGACACGGGAGGTTCTACCAGTAAGATGCTGAAGTCACGCATGAAACCATTTTCTATAACCTTTTAAGTAGAAAGAAAGCGTGATGTTTGTGCCTTTTAGTACGGAAACGAATCCTCTGCGCGGGCACATGATATGATACCTACTGGACTGCCGCCTTGCGCCTGAGCCAAGAAACTAGACCACTTCCCATCATTCAAAAGGCCCGTACATCATGTCAACAAATTCGATGCGAGTAGGGCAAAAGGCTTGGAGGCTCTCAATCAAAGCACAGGCTGTCACAGAGACACAACGTCAATCGGGCACATACTTACATACAGATGTTGACAGCACTGTTGCGCACTTGCAAGGACGAGCTGCATCAGCATGAAATGCATGTGTCCATGTGGTGATACGGATGCACACACTCTGTTGATCGGACGGGAGTTAGAGAGGCTAGATCCAGGATGGACAAACTCCCATATCAACGCATCGCTTCAATTTGACTTGCACATCGCAGGAAGAATGAACTTTAGCCCCCCTCAACGCTGAGCAATTTCTCTACGCACGCAACATGCCGGCTTCCTGACACCTCAAGATCGCCAGGCCAACCCAACTCTTGCTGCTTGATGGGAAGCACTTGACTTCCCGAAACGATAATGCGAAGCCGGCGAACAACCTGGCTAAAAATAAACTCTGACAACATAAGTGAAATACTCCTTTTTTAACGGTCTTCGCAGCACTCGCCTTTCCAGCTACAGTATCAAGCTTTTCCAAGTATTTTCTGGAAATGTCAAGGACGGGCGTTGGTGACAAATCCCACGGCAAGCGGGGAAGGCGAGTCAGTAACTTGCACACGATCTTCAAAGATGAAGCTCCGCCTTTTTTTTTTTTTTCTTTGCTTTATCGCAATACCTATTCTACGGCTACAATGTATGGTTCTTCGTGGGGGACAATCATCCGCCCATTCGGGGGCTTCGCAAACAGCTTCGTTTCACATTACTTCGCCCCAAACCTGTGTTACCTTGTAATGTGATGAGGTTCCTCCTGAGTAATTGCTTCGCTGATCCAGATAATGGAGATGGTGAAGTTGGTTTTCAGGTCGACGCAGTGGACTTTTTGAAAGTTACAGCCGCAACGATATGCAGTGCATATACTTAGGCTACCGTCTTTGTTGAACCCCTGTTCCATGATCTAGAGCTTCGTCGTTCACGAATCTATTCTCGCTGAAGCCAAAAAGTCTAACCAAGCTGAAATCAGATGTGATACTTGTTGGAGACGGTAGTTGGCGGGTGGCTTCAATTTCCCAGGATGTCCATCTTGTCGTTTTTGGGTATTCCGTGCTTATGCGGACCACAAGTTTACTTTTCCGTCGCCAGGCACGTTGCCCCTTATCTTGCCCCTATTTGTCGCTGCTTTGACGATTACATTCCCGACCAATGGTATCCCTGGAAGCTTCAACTGGGTCGCTCAATCCAGTAGTAACATCTACCCTGCCTTCCCTTGTGCAACTGGTGGGCTTGCAGTCAGGTACAGCTCTGCACGGGCTTTGAGCTCGGTCCTAAGGAGCGCACCCACACGCGAAGTGGCCATCTGAAAAGAGATCAACCGTTGTTTCCAAGGCAATTCCAGATGGAGTGCAGTTGCGCGAAACCACAGCAATGCAGATAGATGGTGGACATCAATTGCTCGACTGAGGGTGGTGATGCCGGTGATGATAAGTACAAGGCAAGAATCGTGCAAGCGTGGCCGTGTATCTTATACCCGCTCGTGGACCGATTTACCCTAGATTCACTGGCTGTCTTTTGCACATCCGATCCATTCTGTGGTGCGTCCCAAATTCCGCTTCAATATGATTTCTGGTTTGCCCTCTGCGATGTTCCTTCCAGGGCAAGGCTGCGTCAGCACAATGTGCAGCGAGTAAAATAGAGTTACCCACCTAGCCGGCAAGCCCAAACCCAAAAGAGTAGCATCTCTCCCCAGTCTGGAACTCCTGCTCCCCCATTAGGTTTCGCACGCCTCAATCGCTTTCAAGAGATCTGTGACACCCCTTGGCACCCCCTTGGCGCCCCTTGGCATGCCTTCGAGGCGGTCCCCATTTCTTCTCTTTTTGCTTCCGTCTCCCTACCATCGTCACGGGCTCTGCCTTTCTATTATCATCTCGCCTCCCCAGAGCTCCAAGTTTGCGCCCCGACTCCTCGGAATCACAAAGTCGACCGCAAACCGAACCCCTCCCCCCACGGATCAGAGAGCGGATTCATTCTCCAGAACTGCAAAACGCGGGGCTCGGTGTATCTATCCTTCTGCATCCCCTTTGTACATTTCCACTTGGCGAGGTTGCATGACCTGAACTGCCGGCCGTTGCAGCTCCTCCTCCGCCACCTTTCGGTCCCGGCTTCTGTTCCAGCTCGACCATCCGCTCGTTTGTTCGACTTGATTCAGCCCTTCCCATCGAGGTCCAGAGTCTTTTCGCGACGTCATTCGCAATACTCCCGTTTTGAACCTCGAGTCCGATACGTAACTTCGGATTCGCACTACATTTAATCACATCGCTACCCCTTTGAAGTCCCCCAACAAATCTACAACCCACCACAAAATGGGCGTTGAAGAGAAGAGCCGGGCGTCGGGCGACTCCCCTAGAGATGCCGTCCTTCCCACCGTTAATCCAGAGGCCCAGAAGGCCCAGCCTCCGAAGAGTGCCATCCACCCTGCGTTCTATGTGAGGTGAGCTACGACACTCCTCCGCCCATGGCGGGAAGGCCTACTGAGTTTCCGTGTGTTCGGTTGACTGATATCGCGATTGCAGCATCTGGATCGCAATGAGCTCGTCCGTTATTTTGTTCAACAAATGGATTCTATCCGCCAAAGGATTCGGTAAGGAAGCCCCGATACAGATAGCCGAAAAGGGACCTGTCGAAGGACAACGGATACTGAGACGACAACGCAGACTTCCCGGTCGTTTTGACCACTTACCACTTGGCCTTCTCTACCATCATGACCCAGATCCTTGCTCGATACACCACACTGCTCGATGGCAGGAAGACAGTTAAGATGACGGGCAAGGTTTATCTGCGCGCCATTGTCCCGATCGGTTTCTTCTTCAGCTTGAGCTTGATCTGCGGCAACCTCACCTACCTCTACCTCAGTGTTTCCTTTATCCAGATGCTCAAGGTCAGTACCAAAAGATGCGCTTCGCTTAGTAGATCAACGAGATCTAACACTTCACGCTTGGAATACAGGCCACGACTCCTGTCGCTGTTCTCCTCTCCGGCTGGGCCCTTGGTGTGTCGCAGATCAACATGAGGGTTTTCCTCAACGTTTCTGTCATCGTTGTCGGTGTCGTTATCGCTTCGTACGGCGAGCTCGAGTTCGTCTGGTTGGGCGTCATCCTCCAGATTGCCGGTGTCGCCTTCGAGGCTCTTCGTCTTACTATGGTTCAGCGTCTCCTGAGCTCCGCCGAGTTCAAGATGGATCCTTTGGTTTCGCTCTACTACTTCGCTCCCATCTGCGCCCTCATGAACGGCGTCATTGCTCTTTTCTGGGAAGTACCCAGACTTACCATGGCTGACGTCGACCGTGTTGGCCTCTTCTACTTCTTTTTGAACGGCCTCTGCGCTTTCGGCCTCAACGTCTCCGTTGTGTTCTTGGTAGGTTGGATATCTGGCTGGTTCTGTTCAAAGCGGCTTACTGACATGTTTGTGCAGATTGGCAAGACTTCGTCGCTCGTCCTTACCCTCTGTGGTGTCCTCAAGGACGTCTTGCTCGTCGTTGCTTCTATGGTCATCTACGGCAGCCAAGTTACTCTGACCCAGTTCTTCGGCTACAGCATTGCTCTCGGCGGTATGGTTTACTACAAGCTTGGCGCTGAGACCATCAAGAGCTACGCCGGCGAGGCTGGCCGCCAATGGGCTGACTTTGGCAACCGCCGCCCCGTCCTCCGTCGCATTTCCATCATCCTCCTCTCCGTCTTCGTTGTCTTCTCTCTGCTCGGCGGTTTCGCTCCCAACTATGCGGCTGGAATTGACCCTACTGAGTACCTCAACGAGGCCAAGTCTAAGATCGGGATGTCCGCCTAAGCTCGGAGCAAGGAGTTAATGTGCGGGAACGGCGCATGAGTTGGACGCGAGAGAACCGAATTCTGCAAAAGGGGATGTTGTTATTTGGTGTCTACTACTATAAAATACCGACCTTGTAATCCTCTCCAGCAAGTCTCCCACACTTTCAAGTATTCAGCACGACACACCCTCAAGGATATATATGGGTTTCTCGCCGCTTTGCCAGTAGGGAAGCATGAAAGGGGCAGGTAATATTTGTCTTCTTTGAATCTCACAGGTACAAAAGACCTCTCCCTGTTGCGTTTTTTTATTTCCTCTCTTCGCCGATCACGTCGAACCAGGTTATACGTCATATTTCCTAGCCAGGTCATGAGAGTTTGGTTACTTCGCTTTTCATTTTGCTTTTAGCTATGTTTTTACACCAACTTTCGGGAGATGAGTAAGGGTCGCAATGAGAGTCACGTCAAAGGCAGAGAGAGAAAGTGGGCACATGGGCGACAGGTGATAGATATACCGGAAAATTCTGGGATTACGGGAACGGAATGAGCGAGGATAGCGGCGCCAGTTGCAGGCAGGCATATGGTTGATATGATAGGACAGGATAGAAATGGTGGGCAGGAATACATGGTTAATGAACCTGAATCAATGAGGACTTGTAGGTGTGAAGCGTATGCAAGTGAATGCTCATGGAGCTCGAGATATCGGCGCCGTGATTGCTGTTGAGGCAGTGCGTGCATGTGTGTGTGCCCGTCTGTATCACCGAAGGACCAAGATATCTCGGTTGTCTGCCATACATCTCGAACTGGTACTGCTCTTGGAAATTTGCTCGAGTTGCCAGGCAAGAAAGATGTTCCGTCCCCTGAAAACTTCACTTCTTTTACTTTATTCTGATTTCTTTTCATTTGTTTTCTTCTTCTTCTTCA
>NW_009799102.1:2028952-2056961 GCF_000213175.1 Neurospora tetrasperma FGSC 2508
GGCTATTGTCCTGAAGAGCTGGGAGCGGGGAATCTTATCATTAGGAGTTAACGGTGTGGCCAGGATGCTGGATATATAACCAGATGCTTATTCAGCTTAGCTTGAGTATGGCCCATACACACGGTAAAAATTTATTGGAGAGGTGGTGAGTTGTGTTGATGAAACGTTCTCGAGGAGTTGCAAAATGGCAGGGCCAAGGACTCCAGGAGACAGGTAAAGGGGGATAAGACTTTATGTAGATTAGGTAGACTTGTGTGATTTTTTTATGCTCTTCATCTATTGCAATATTGCCTCCTCATGTCATAAACAATGAGGAAGTGTGAGTGCGGCTTCTGCAGTGAGGGAGGTGGATAAGGATGTGTTCTTGGTCTTCAGCATCTTAGCAAGTGTGAGCAAAGGTATCTGAAGATGAAAAACATGGAGAGCAGGAAGATGATGCTTAGGCAACGGTTAGAATGGTCTAACCTGTACCTGCCTACATACGTGTTTCTGAACCTCTTGAGGTCTAGGTACGGGTATGCTCCATTGACATATCGATATTTTCTCTGTAGGATGTTTTGTCAAGTAGTCCTCCAGACTATGATGTGTAATTCCACTATGGCCGCTTGCTTCAGCATTGCGTATCAATAAACCGCAACAAACCAAGTAGCGTTTGAACGGCGAGGCGGCCAGAGGGAGAAAAAAAGCGGGTAGTAATTTAGCGAAAGCACGTTGGCGAGGTGAACACATCTCACATCATGGTCATATACTGACCCGAGTCATTGGCCATTGTTGTCTCCAAATGCCGCTTATTCGTTTGCTTCAATGATTCATCAAGTTGATGTATCTAGTCCCTTTCATGGGGCTCGCGACCAGGAACACTATCCGTCGCCGGTCTATGGGTATCGATCGCTGTTCTGTTTTCGAAGTGCTTCCCTCCAGGGGCAATCCCCCTTCTCCGTTTCAAAGAGTTGGAATCCGCAGATCCATGTCCTTCGATGAGATGTCTGAGACTTGAAGACTGCCCGCACGTGGATGAATTGAAATTGGAATGGTTGATATGGTCGTCATCTCTCTTGTTTCAATTTGCCGTTAATTTCAGACTAGTCAGGAAGCCTCAAGTTTTATTCCCTGGATGAATGCTGTATACAGCCCCCTAAAACCATGCGCCCTGCCCAGACCGAGAGTGGAAGACTAATTTAGAAACCTAAAGATGCAATGTCAGTATTGCGCGTCCTTGTCCCTGAGTGGTTACGAGACAGAAGGGAGAAGGTATGGTGGGGGGACGGGAAAACGTACGGAGAGGGGTGAAGAACCACCTGTTCTTGCCGGAGGTGTAACGCTCCTCGAGAACCTTCTTGACGGTCTTCTTGGCATCCTCGCGCTGGGAAACCTCCTTGAAGGTCTCGGCGGAGACGGAGCCCTTGAGACCCTCAAGCTCGAGGGTGTAGCGGGTGGGCATCAAGTGGTTGTAGTTGATGACCTTGATGAAGGGCTTGACCTTGGAGCGCTTCTCCTGACGGGTCTTGCTCATGCGGCGAGTGATCTTGCTGGGGTATCTCTCGATACCGGCAACGATGGCGTGACCGTAGGGGTGGGTCTTGGAGCCGTTGTCAACGGGCTGGATGATGACGACCTGAACCAAGGACAGTCAGTCAGCGATCATGGTGTTTTCGGCTTTTCGCATTATCTCGTTGCGAGAGTTCCCCTATTCCATCAATCCTCGGCTTGTCTTTTCCCCCATCGCGTCGTTGTCGCGCAGCAGTCGGAATCGGTCGTCGGTCGTTTGTCCCTTTCCTTCCCAAACGCCATTGGTCCAGCGCAAATTTGCAGCAACTCGTTTCTCCTCCGATCGATTTGGTCAAAATTCGAGATTGGTGACAGAACTCGGACGACACGGGACAAGACAACGAGGATTTCCGGTCGGGTGGGCAAAGTAGAGGTGTGGCAGGTGTAGCAGCATACCTTCTTGCCGGCATAACGACCCCGGGTAACGAGGCAGACTCGCGACGTCTTCAAGAACTTCATCTTGACTGATTCTGTGGTGGATTGAGGTTAGAGGGGGTGAACGACACGGGAAACTCGGAGTCGCGTCGAAAAAAAAAACCAAAAATTGCAGAGGAACAGTATGGACGTACTCAGTGATCCAGCGGGGCCTTGCCTGAAGTCGGTTGTAAGGCTCAGAGACAAGTAGCTGACGACCGTGTTGAAGTCTTTCCCGAAATAATTTCCAGTTTGTGGGCTTTCAAAATTCGAGCGGGCACAGCAGCGCACTCTGATGACTAAGCCCTGATCTGTGCGTCGTCCATAAAACCCGAGACTCGGGGGAGCTGTCCTTGCCAAGACTTGCAAGTGTGGACTGCGTGCGGGGCATGAACGGGGCCTGCCGCTGGGGAAGCCAAGGGAACTTTGGAGTGAAATGTCAAGGTGAATGAATGCAAACTGAGCCAAATCCAATGCCCAAAAGTTGCGTTTTCTTCAAAGTGGTTGTCGGCTCGCTTATCACCAATTACCCTCCAAGTTCACGACAACTTGATTTGTTGAAAAACATCAACCCGCTACACTCGGTCGACTTATCACCACTTCAACATACCCAAACATCTCCTGTACTCGACACAGAATGCCTGCCCCAGTTTACATCATCTCTCGGGTTGCGGATCCCATCTTTGCCGTCTTCATCGGCGTTTCCGCTGCGGCTTTGAGAATCAACCGCGAGGAGAAGGAGAAAGGCCGCACCACCCAGGAGATCTTCCAGGTTGCTCGTCGGTATGCTTCACTTTCTCCTGCGGGGATTTACGACCCGTGCTAAACCTATATATAGGCGCCTTGGTCTCACCTCGACTGCCAAGAGCTCGTAAGCTACTACTATCTGATCATGTCAACATGATGCAGTCACTTGGTACCGAGAAACAGACGGTTGCGGCCATGGTCGCGCCTTCCTTTTCGTAAAATTTCTCATCACCATTATCCCACAGAAACAACTCTCTTTAATTGTACAGCATCGCCGGTTCCTTGACCCTCATGCCGAATAGGCCGGCCCGTACTCTTTCTTTAACGCCTCCCGGACCATTTGTCCACACAGCTTGGCTGTTGGGTTTGTGCTCACAGCGAGTGCTTTCGCGATTTCATTGCCATATCTGCCACCCATAGCAAAGTCCCTCGAGGCATTCTCCTCGAAATCCAGCTTGTTCCAGCTTCCTTCTCGTCGACCCTGTGGCACAGCAAGGTTGTTGGACTCCATCAACTTGGACGTCATATGATAGATGGCGGCTCTCTGGGTGTGTGCACTGGAAAGCGTCCTAATCACATTCTGGGACAATCTGGTCTGGGGCGTGGCAGGGGTCAGGAGTGAGATGGCGCGATCAAGGTCAGATAGAGCAGTCTCAGCCATCTGCAGTCGCTCGGCGTCATCGATATCCCGAATCAGTGCTTGGTGAAGCTGCTGGGAGCCCGAGATCAACATAGAATCGCCAACTAGCCGTCTAATCGCCTGCGCCCTGTTGTTGCGGGCACTCGCGTACTCTGGGTATTCTTGGATGAGGCTTCCCAGCTGGGTGACACAGTCGCGATAGCCTTGAATGGTCTTATTCACGTCGGTCGTTCCATGCGCTGCAGGCTTTGCATTTGCGAGCTCGAGTTGCTGGATGGAGAGGATGATGTTGCGCTCTAGTTGGGCGACCTTGTCATATACGGCCTGGTCCTTGAAGTTGGGGTCTTTTGGCAGGCTTATGTCGACTTGCACTATCCGGGCGGGGTCGTACTCTGGGTCCTGGATTTTCTCGAGGACGTTGAGATCTCGTGTGCTCAATGAGACGTAAGCCATGGCGATGGTTTGCCGTGGTGTATTATATGGTTCAACGTCTAGAGCTGTGCTTGTGTAGAGAGCGAAACGTCAATGTTGGCAGCTAAAGTCCAGAAACTTTTGGTGGTAGGCTGGGCAAGAAAACGTTCGAAATAATGTCAATGACGAGACCCAAGACTGATAAGCAAGAGGTTGTACACTTTTGGTGTTTGAGAAGGAAGAAAAAGGATGTCGAGATGACGAAGATACAATGTTTGGAATGCAAGGGTCACGATGGATCTCAGGACCAATCATCAAATTCCCCAAATTCAAGGCATCGGCTTTCCGAAAGGCCAACCTATCTACGGCCAATGGGGTGCGGAAGGCCCAAGGTTTTTGTGCACTGTGGCTCGGGACAATGAGCGTCACGGGGATCGCATCTTGTCTAGGATTTTCATGATGGACCTTTCCACAAGTTCTTCGGCGCGGCGTATCTGCAACAGATGCATTGTTTGGGCAGACAAAAGGGGTTGGAGAGGGTTGGAGAAGCAGACGTAAGACCACAGCAACGCGGCCCCACGGCAACCGTCGGCTCTGAGCGGCTTTTCCAGGGATCGACGTTCCATCGGTCTGATTCCGCCTCTGCAAATGGTCCCGCGGGCGGCTGCGGTTGAACATGGCCGCTTCGGTCACTTACACCCCAAATTGGCAGCTCGGCTTATCACCCCAACATCGAGAAAGAAAAGAGTGGTTCGCTTTCCGTTTCCGCTGTCATCCGTCAGAACCTGTCAATTCTCTTCTGTTACCCGGTTTCATCAATAGCGTAGTTGGACAATGAAGACCGAGGAACCACTCAGAGGGAGGGTATTGACTATGGTTCATGGGTAGTCATGGGTTGATACAGCACCAGCTCGGCGCTTGTTACCGCACACTATGATCGATGTGCGGACACTCGCCGGTTTGCCTCCCCCGTGCGCCGTTACCCGCAGCAACCTGCCTACATACGACTGTGAAGCGGACCATAGCCCCGGCCTGCCAACCTCACGGGGCCATTTGAAGGGGGTGCAAGGGCCGCAAAAGGGTCTGCTTACCGGAACTGATCGAGAGGGGGGTTGTGACGTCCGTTGATCTCTGCTAATTATGATAGGTCCTAAGCCAACAGGAACGGAACGCGGGAATACACCTGCTTCGTTGAGCCGACTCTTCATCTCAACTCGTCACTCCTCTCCACCTGCCATGGCTTATAAGTCTCCCTCTCTCCCCTTTCAGATGGAGGTTCGATGTCATCAAGCTATACGCATCATTCTTTGATACCCATCCCTCCAGTCAACCATACACTATCTCTTCGACTCAGCATAGCTTACACATTACCCCGTGAGCATGTCCCCATCAGCCATATCCTCTGAGTACAGCAACTGCAACGGAACTCCGGATTACGCTCTTCAGTCCTCCGAGGTTTCCAACTTCAATGGCTATGATCACGTAACATGGTGGGTGGGTAACGCCAAGCAGGCTGCCTCCTACTACAACACTGTCTTCGGCTTCAAGACTCTCGCATATCGCGGCCTTGAGACCGGCAGCCGGTACTTTGCTTCATACGTCGTTGGCAACGCCGATGTCCGCTTTGTCTTCACCTCCCCCATTCGCTCCCAGAAGTGTCTCCCCGAGGAGGAGCCCATCTCGGATGCGGACCGCAAGCTCCTTCAGGAGTGCCATGAACACCTGGAGAAGCACGGCGACGCCGTCAAGGACGTAGCATTCGAAGTTGACAATGTGGATGGCGTCTTCCACAAGGCCGTTGCCGCTGGCGCCGACGTTGTCCAGGAGCTCACCACGCTCACCGACAAGATGCACGGCAGCGTCCGCACCGCCGTCATCCGTACCTACGGCGACACCACGCACACCCTGATCTCCCGGGCGGATTACAACGGTCCCTTCCTGCCCGGCTTCCGTACCGCTGCCCCCTCCTCCGCCACGGTCCAGCTCCCCAGCGTTCCCCTGGCCCGCATCGACCATTGCGTCGGCAACCAAGACTGGAACGAGATGGTCTCCGCCTGCGCCTTCTACGAGCAGTGTCTCTCCTTCCACCGCTTCTGGTCGGTAGACGACTCGCAGATCTGCACCGAGTTCTCGGCTCTGAACTCAATCGTCATGGCGTCCGAGAACAACCTGGTCAAGATGCCCATCAACGAGCCCGCGCCCGGCAAGAAGAAGTCACAGATTGAGGAGTACGTTGTCTTCAACTCGGGCGCCGGAGTGCAGCACATTGCCCTGCTGACGCCCGACATCATCTCCACCGTCAGCGCCATGCGCGCCCGCGGCGTCGAGTTCATCAACGTGCCCTCCACCTACTATGACACCATCCGCCAGCGCCTCAAGACGGAGAAGCGTGGGTGGGAGCTCAAGGAGGACCTGGACACCATCCAGAAGCTCAACATTTTGATCGATTATGACGAAGGTGGTTACCTGCTGCAGCTGTTTACCAAGCCGTTGATGGACCGCCCGACTGTTTTCATAGAAATTATCCAGAGAAACAACTTTGAGGGCTTCGGCGCAGGTAACTTCAAAAGTCTGTTTGAGGCGATTGAGAGAGAGCAGGCTGAGCGCGGCAACTTGTAAGGTTGGGAGCGTAAGGTCGGGTGATGAGATTGACGATTCAAATTTTCTTTTCTTGTAAAATACTCTTTTTTTCCTTTTTCTTTGGCACAAAAGCTTGGGGGTCGGCCGGCAAAAGGGGAGCTGGCCGGAAGGGTCTTAGCATGGCATCTTGCAGGCGTACTTGTTTGTGGTTTCGATATGGCTTCAAACCGAGAAGTGGAGCATAGAAGTAGCTTTGGCATAGTTAAGTTATGCAAATCATGCGATGATTTTGACACGTGCTTACTTGGTCATTCTGAAATCTTGCTGTGTGAAAATATAATGACCGCAATCACGGTGGTGTATCAGCTTCGAATATGAACGAGGGGTTTGAAAACTTTGTTGACCTGTTCATAAATCGCCAGTCATGGTCGCCCAACAAGTTCCTTTCGCATTCTGCTCTTCACTTGTCTCTCACCACGCAGTCTTACCTCCTTGCACATAATTTGTCCGATTTGTTCAAGGGCAGGATTTTTCCTTTGTCGGAACATCACCGGAACAGTGTAGACATATGAAGATTAGCTTGTTTTAGTACGCCAATGATGATGCTGGTATGGTCTCAAAATCTAACATTGCCGTATCACTCCACATATATGATACATTGCGTGCCCGTCCTCTCTTTCCCCTCGACACGAGGGACTCTACTGATACGCAAAGATTCGTCTTGATCATTCTTCCGAAACCATATCCGTCTCCGATCTCCTTCACAGATGCGCCACACCCAACGAATCGTCTTCTTGAATTTATAGGACCATTTCACATCCGTTGTATCCTGTCATTTCTTTAGCCCTTTCGCTAGTATCCTTTTGCACTGCCTTGTTGGTAAAGAGCATAAAGAAGCCATGGCCCCGTCGTCTCTAGTTATTCGGCTGGTGTCCCCTACAGCTTTGGTTTTGGGAGTTCCACTTTGGACTTTCTTCTTAGCCAAGTCGTCTGGGTATCTTTGATCGTGATGCCGTGTATATTTTCGTGTTCTTTGCAGCGCCAACCCCTCCATGTAACAGATATGTTCGCCATACCCTTGAAACTGCTCTGTTCCGGCTCATCGTATCGTTTTCGTTCACGATACCATAGTATCGATGCTCTGAACCAGAGTGTCCGGTTCGATTCCACCCGAAGAATCTGAAACGTTCAAGCAGAGCGGCTATTTGTTGTCCTCCATCTGCCGCCATTTGTAGCATGCTCCTCACTCTAGGAATCCATTACCATGGGGGTAGGGCCGCCGTCTGGTACTGCTACTGCCGTATCCTTGTCCAGATCCCTCGTATCGCTCTGACACCCAGGACAATTATGAATAGTCTCGTGGGCAAAGACATCACAGTCTATGCAGAAATGATTCCCGCATACCTGGCAAGCATACCGCCCGCTTTCGCTGACACCCTTGAGTTCCGGTTTTGGATTTTTCTGCTCGCCGTCCTGTTGTTTCCCGCTACCTTTAGCTCCGGCTCTCCCTCCTAACACCGCTGGCGCTGCCGCCACTGAATCCCTTGGCCTAGCAGGAAAGGGTGTCAGGCACGAGTAGCACGCCGTCGACCTATACGCCTGAGACCACGGAACCTCCACAAACACCTTGAGCGGGAACAGATGATGGTACGACCTCGCCAAGTGCGTGCTCTGGATGAGCGTCAGCTTGCAGATCGGACAGTCGATCGGCAGCCGGCACACTTTAATTCCGCAGCGCGGACAGGTGTACCCCTCGCGCGTGGGCTTCGCGTGGCAGGCGCAGAAGCTGACATGGTCTTTCGGAGCAAGCGTGCGGCTGGGAAAGCCCATCATGAGCAGGCTGGCGGTGTTTTGCTCAGGCGTGCGGGTGACGGGCGGAGTGGTGGCGGCGAAGAAGAGCTCCTTGAGGTGCACCTCGTCTACGGCGACGCTGTAGTTGCCGTCGTGGTTGTTCGTCCGCTTGCAAAGCTCGCTGCAGATGGCGACTTGGCCGGCGAGGCCAACTACCGAGACGCGGATGCGGTCGGCTACGAGGTCATTGATGGTGTCGTGTATGTCGCCCGGATCGATCGAGACGAGGGCACCGTAGATTATCAGTACTTCGCGCGTGGCATGTGACGGCGTTTGGCTGTACAAAAACATAAAGCGGTTAGCGAATGACCTCTGCCACGGAGGGGGCGGGGCCGTAGCGCTGACTATAGAGCACCTCGGCACATTTGAAGTGCATTCTGTAAACTCGGATTTCCTTGGGGGTCTTGTTGCTCGCTCCATTGCATCAACTTTTCGATGTGCTCGGCCGGATTCCCGCTCAGGTCGCTTATTCGCACAGCAATTCCATCGCGCATTCCCACGATGCCTAGCTGACTGATGGGATTCTGCTCGAAATACTCGCGTACGAAGCCAATGGCGTTATTTAGGACGACTCGGTAACGGTTTGGTAGCAGATCTTTGTCGGCCATGGCGAAACTCATGTCGAGCACAAGCATCAGATGGCGGATAATTCCACGCTGAAGAGGTGTCGTGTCGCGCAGAAGGCGACGCCGCTTCTCGGCTTCCCGAATCTCTGCGATGGAGAGGCCGCTGTCTGCTGTTTCCAAGACGGTATCCCAGGAGCGCTTTACATCTTCCCAGGACGCCTTGCTTTGCTTGCTGCGCCCATCCGCTGTCCTCTTTCCATTCCTCTTGAGCTCATCGTCGGAGGCGTACTCGCCGTCCGAGTCAGCCATGTTTGCGTATGTTTGTCGAGATAGTTTGACGAATAGTAGCTGGCTCTCTTAGTGGGAGAAGTTCGAGGGTCGCTTCGAAACGAGTGGAGGGTTCAGAAGTTCGAGAATCAAGGCCTTTAGTCGTGTTCGTGTAGACAACTCCCTGGTAGGTGTTGATCGGGAGGCCGGGTACTGGCTGTCGCGCTGAGAAAGTGCCGGAGAGAAATAAGGAAGAATGGAGAAAAGGGGATACGCGGCAAGGTTGAATGCGCAAGCTGAACAAAGGTTCGTGGTGTGTGGTGGAAGCCGGAAATGTTTACTGGACTGCAAGGCTGTTCACCAAATGCGCGAACTCGTGTATGTAGGCAGCCTCGCAGGAAGAGTGGGGCCTGTGAAATCGAATCAGATCGGTGCTGGGTACCGACATCGATCTCGTCTTTGTAACTACTGTGTACGGGCCTCGAAATTCGACAGCGAAATTTTGTTTTCACCACAACTTCAAAGCGAAGGTCAACTCTGACTTGAAGCTTGGTTACGAGTCACGGCATTCAAAGGACGTGCATATGTATCAAGTATATACTACATGATGTGCCCGCTACCCAAAAGGGCCACCGGATTGTCTTGAGGCGATGTAGGGCTAGAGGTATGCCTTCGGCCTGCAACTTTCACATGCTTGTGCCCGGGGTTCACCAGACTGTTGAAGTAATCAACAACCTCAAAGAGTATGTAGGCATACAAGGCTCAAATAAATCATTGGATCGGTCGTCGTCGGTACTGCGGGGGTGCGTGATACTTTCGCGGTCAAATCGCTTGGCGAGATGGGAATCCCACGTGGAAAACGGCCAGGGAGTCCAACTGTCCGTTCCGGTCCGGATTCCGGGCACGGGCTCTCTCGAATTCTAGAGTCCAGACGACGGAACGGGGTCCACGGCTTTGATGTGTCCATATATCCGTTTCTGTGTTGCGGTCCAATAAATCTGTAAGGTCACCAGCGAGACAGACATTGTATGGCGTGAGTCGCATGTTTCGTGATGTGGTGAAACAGGTAAACACCCTTACCTTGAGCGAACCAACTGTCACAGTGCAGTGCACAACTACTCACTGGAGATTGGGGAGAGAAGATGGAAAATAATTATTGCATCGAGTTATGCTCGATGAAGGAATGCAGTAAGATGCGACGTTAAAGCGGACCGCGTACTTGGCGTGATGTGCCCGACAGAACTTAAGCTTCGTATGTAGGTATTGTAGGATCGTGAAATGCGATGAAAGGTTGCGCCGTGGAGTCGCCTCGCCGTTAGGTAGTAGGTAGTAAGGTACATATAGATGTACCGGCCCCGTGCCGGCCCGTTCCAGCTCTGCGGTTGATCGTGGCTCGCCTGCGACCTACGCGCTGACAGGTGGCCAATAAGAAACGTCGACTGAATTGACGTTACGTCACGGCACCTTCGGCCGAGGTTTCGAAAGATCCCCGCTC
Organism: Neurospora tetrasperma FGSC 2508; assembly: GCF_000213175.1. Lineage (NCBI taxonomy): Eukaryota > Fungi > Ascomycota > Sordariomycetes > Sordariales > Sordariaceae > Neurospora > Neurospora tetrasperma. Next base: position 2,039,472 of record NW_009799102.1, read on the forward strand.
ACTGGTCAGCGGCCAAGACTGACCTGTGACGCCTCTGACGTAATACCTCAGCCGCTTGTATGGGCGCAATTGAATTAACCAACTCGCGATCGTACGCGGTCGAAATTTCACACAAAAAGGGCCAGATTGTTCGTGGTTCTCCTCGGTCGCTGCGCCCAAGGAATGGTTTATTCGCCTCCAGACACTGTATAGGTAAGGGGCAGTATCATGTACGCCATTTGGCCCCAAACGATGGACAAACCTGTACCTGGAACTTTGCCGGAATCAGATCATCGTTCGCATGGTTGAATGGTGTTGGAATTTCGATTTTATGCCCTCGTTCCAAGACGCGAGTCAAGCGATGCGGTCAGCGGATAATATGCCAGCGGCGCTGCCTCTACCCTACCGTATAATTTCGGGGCGTTCGTTTTTAGCTTCCAAGGAAACCAGGCAGAATCTGTAAGCATACTGCCCGAATATGTGCACTTTATGCCCGCAAAAAATAGTGGGGGAGACATATTGCTATCCTAAGGTACTGTAAATTCGATTTCTCTAATTCCCTGCCTTTTCCCACCTATTCTTCGAGGGCGCTGGAGGGTGGAGATACCCAAATCACCGTCTTGCATACAATTTCTGGCAGACATGAATGTTGCGGTATGCTTACAGTTCATGCCTGATTTCCCTGGAAGCTAAAAACGAACGCCCCGAAATTATACGGTATGTTTCTGACCTCCATCCGTTCAACCCTACATACAGCTAAGGTAGCACGAGCTCCGTCTGTACCGGCTCTCCAAGCCACACATCCAGTCAGTCCATCGTGCTCACGTGAAATGGAAGTTTCCGTCGAAATCGCAAACATGTCGAATGGGTGGCCACCCGTGCCTTCCAAGCTCAAACTTTCTCTCACCGCTGGAAAATACAAAGATGGGTTGGGAGATGATGGACGCTGCACCTGGAAGAAGAAGAGATTGTCGTAGATGTCAATCAAACTGAAGCGATTCAAGGAACACAAGACGCGCCCCTTTTCGTCATGTGAAGGACAAGTCGCTTCGGATTTTGGATTCGAGATTGCATCGATCTGTCCATTTTCCAGAAGGCAGCATAAATTGCCTGATAGGAGACAGAGGTTGCACTTGTCCGGTTCCCATGCACACCGATGACTCCACCGAAGCCTTTCCACGTTCAAAGAAGCCCTTCGAGACGGCAGCCCCGAGCCAGGTTTTCGGGTGCCTCCACCAAAAGACGAATCCAAGGCTTGAGAGTCGATCGAAGCCACAGAATCGATGGTGTTGCCAAACCATCCAGAACAACCCAATGAGGCCAAATGAGCCCATAAAGCGCTAACTTGATTTTGAACAACATGCCAATGGTGTGCAATGATCATTTGCGCCGTTATCTCCTTTTGGTGTCTCCATGGGCTCGAAAGGGAATTGCATGGCGGCATGGACATGCGGTGTCAATAAAAGATGGGGCTTGAGCTGAATTGGAAACGGCTTTCTGCTGCTAAACAACACTAGTGATTACTTGTCATCCGATTACCCGTGCCTTCTTGGTTGCCCGGTTTCAATATGGGAAATTCCGGTCAGAAGTTAGTGCTGATAGTGCAGTAACAGTATCGAGGTTGCCCAAGCCTTGATGGGACTGAGTGGAAAGATGGATTTGTTAGGCTGCTAACGTCTGGTGTATGTTTTTTTTTCCCCGACCGTACAGGATCATTGGCCGCCGGTTGAAGAAACGTTGAGGTTTGTGCCGAAGATTTGCTAGATTTGCATTTGCGTGTGTACAACGCAACGACAACAACGGGAATGACGGGAATCAACCAACCCTCCTGCTGTCGGCCAAGACAATGCGATCGCTCCTGGTTGCAAGGTGTCCTCGGCATGCCGCTGTTCGCTCTCCTATCGCATCTTGGCATATTGTAGTGTTTCAGTGTTTGTCCATCACATCCGCGACCCGACGTTCATCGCGGGAAGACACGGTGACATGAATGGAAGATGTGAAGATGACTCTTTGCCATTGCGGAAGCACACACGGCACGGTAGTATAGTGTAGTGTAGTGTAGTGTAGTAGTGTATACTACCTACCTACTGGAGGACTGGAGTCATCAGCGGCGGAATCCACCCCGAGCTGCCCACTTTCCCACCCATGGTGTTCCTTGGGACAAAACGCCTCGATCTTCATCCCGATCATTCTAGCTCAACCTTGTGCATGTATACTACGCTGGAGGTGCATGACAAAAAAAAACTTTGCCAACTGGTGATTGCGTCCAAGTTTGACTTTTGCGCCTCGTCAAACACTGCTGTACATTATGTCTGTATTCTCACATTATGTAATATGGAACAACTTGCTGTGTGGTTGATCAGACCCAAGACGTGAAATACAGAAAGTACCCAAGTACGTACCTACCTAGCGACCTATGTATCGACATCGATGGGGCGCTTGGATCAGGCAGATCCATGACAATTCAGTGGACGTTAATCATTGCTGTGCTGACCTAAACCCAAAGGGGATAACACCCCTTGCCGTAGCTCCGTGCCCGCGCGCTGGCAGCCTCTCTTCGCCGCCCCAGGTCCGGGCCATCACGTCATAGTCCCCTTTGGCGAACTGGGGCCCTGCCAACTTTCGCTCCATCCCGGGCAGGTTCCATCCACGGGTTCCCGTTGCAGGTCTTGGCAAGTTTGCTGTAGAGGTAGAGGTAGAGGTAGGTCCATAGTCGGGGGCCAGTGGCATCGCTCGCTGCCATCCACCACCACAGACAGAGTCAAGTTTCCAGCCTGGCTTTTGTGCCTTCCTCTCTCGACTGTGGTAAACACCTGCGGCTGCACCTGACTGGCAGACCGATTTGTTCCAGGTTAGTGAGCCTCCAGACTGAGCCTGCCAACTGGACCACCCACGTTGACGAACCAGGAAGCCCGCCCACTGCCGCTCTAACACGCCTTGACACGCCCGTCCTTAGTAGTCCACTTCCAGAGTGCACCGTCCGTCCGCCTGGAGCCAAGTTCAAGTCTCTCTGCTTCTCGAGAGTGCAGGTCTGTCTCCAGGGCTTTGTTTCCCACTCGTCCAGTTGTCGAGACCCCGAAGTTCCAACTTGGCCGTTCCGGCTGCTGCACCGGCCTAACACACCCACATCCCGTCGATTCATCCGCCGAACATCCATACCTCTAGTCTTCTTTCCTCCCGTCTACCGTACACCTCGCCTCCAAACTGAAGCCTCCAAACCTCCGTCGTCAAGGATCCACGCAGACAGACCGTCCTCCTACCGAACACGCACCCGCACAGCCAGCAGCAGCACACCACAGACAGACGGTCAACAACATCCAACTTGTACTATTCACCTAAAGACAACCAAGTCCGCACTAGTCCCTCTTCACACTAAGTATACCCAGCCTGATCTTGATTCAGGCCCCGTCCGAACGAAACAAACCCTGTCCCACCGCGCCTTGTCCTGCTACAGTCTACGAGTGCCCTCTGCCTGTCCAAGACGCCGGCCACCAAGCAACCCGCTACGCCAGAACCCTCGACGAACCTTTGACACAAAGCTGGCCCCTATTGACCCCAACAACATAGCGCACGCGCCATAATATCCATTCGTGTTGCCGAGCACCACGACACTACTCAACAGTTAATAATCGACACTTGCTTAAGCTGGACTTTGGAGAGATACTGCACATGAGGAATGCGATTTTTCAGCCTTCATCGCCGAAGCCACAGTAAAGAGAAAGAGAAAGAGAAGGAGAAGGAGAAAAGAAAGAGCATATCCTTGCCTCTTCTGCGCCCTCGCTCCACCGAAAGACCAAGAACAACCGAATCCACGCTCACATCCACTACCACTACGACTCCCGCTCTCACTCCTACTTCCACTCTCACAATCACAGATACTACGGCGGCCACGACGCCTACAATCACGACCGCGAAGCCAGTCACGCCCCCACGCACGACGACTCCTCCCAGGACTGTCATCGAGTCACCCGACAGTCACTGTTCCAACCAGTGCGCCATTGCGCGAACCCACACCGGTCCTACCGATGATTATGCCCTGAATCCTCCAGAGGCTTCTGCGCCGTCTGAACAGCTTGAACATCAGGACCAAATGACTGGCGTCAACGGGAGAGGAGGGCTAGGGTCGCTTCAACTTTCAACGCCGCATTCACGGGCTTCCAATCAGCACGCTCTTGCACCCGTCGTGGATGATATCCGGTCTCGGGATTCGGTGCGCAAGCCCTCCAGGCTTTCTTCCGAGGTTAGCTTCAACGATAGCCCTTCCAGCGAACCGACATCTGAAGAGAGGGACTTGCAGCAGGCAGAGAATGGAAAGAGGACAGTCGGGGAATCGCAGCGGGGTAAGATGGATACGTCCGAGGCACAACGGCAGCTAAGTCAATACCGTTTGCACTTGGCCCGCGAGATGGAAAAAAGAGAGATTGTTGCGGCAACGGAGAACCGGCTGGCCATCCCGGGCCCGGTCCGCGTATCTCCGATACAGGAGGAGGCCAGCAGTCCCTCGCCACAGCTCCCCCAGAGCGGCAGCGAGCCAACCACGACATCGACCGAGTCTGGGAATACCATCCGCGGCGGTGTCACCCCCGGCTTGACGGCTAGAACTCCTTCATACCCCTTCCCGCGCATGGCATCCTCGCCCGGCTTTCCACACAGTGGCCTGCCATTTCACCGCCCGTTTACCACGCTCTCACCAACTACATTTCCGACTACGCATTCGTCTACGGGGGCTCACGTCTCGTTTGCCGGCATTCAGGGCCTTGACCATTCTGTCTCCAACCCCTCTACTCCTGCCTCAGCAATGACCTTTCTGCCTCCAGGGTGCTCCGGTACTGTGCAAGGTGAATTTTCGACACCCAATCTATATGACTTGACCCTCATGCTTTCGGCTGAGCCGGGCTTGGATGCATGGTGGCACACAGTTGTTCAGATCATGACTGAAGTGTACAGGGCTGAAAGGGTAACCCTGGCTGTGCCTGCCGATCCGACGGATATTGAGAACGTGCCATGGGGCCAAAAGGCAACGTACAACCCCCACCAGGAGGATGGCCTGAGCCTAGGCTATCTTGCTAGAGGCTCGAGCTTTGTCCACAGCAGTACCGACGATATCACCGACCTCTATCAGAACAACGACGAATCTCTTAAGCCCAAGGGCTTAGCGCGCCCCGGCCTGCCGAGCCGACACTCGTTCTCTTCTTATGAAGACAGCAAGGACAAGAAGGAGTCGGTTGAACGAACGCCAGTGACACCCCTTCGGCCACCAATGGCATCGCGAAGCAAGACTGCTCACCCAGGTGTCGGACGCGATCGAGATGTGAGTAAGGATGATGATGTTGCTGTGAGCTTGAACCGTGAAGCTTTGGCAGAGCATGACGCCCTTGAGGGCCAGCAGCCCATTCCAAGCTGGGAAGCACCAATAACCAACAAGAGAGAAGGGCACGGGAAGCTCTTGAATGTTCTCCAGGCATTGGATTACGAGGCCGATCCATTAATCGATCACAATGGGGTATTGCGGGTTTTGGAACGTGGTCGCGTTGTTGCTCTTACTAGGTCATACCCGTATCTTACACAAACATCGTCAACCGACAGCAAAGCCGCCGACCCCAGAGTTGCGACGCGCAGCCAGTCGCCAGAGGGGCCACGGAAAAAAATCAAGAAAATTCGCACGCGATCCGAGTCAGCGACTAAACTCTCTGCGCTTCTGGGCAGTGCGACTTTGTCAACCGCCGCAGGCAGGACCTCGGGCGGGCACGGCTTGGACAAGAAAGCTACCGGAATTGCCTCTCGCTTGGATGACGAATACCCAAGACCCCCGACACCCAAGTATGAGGAGTACGAGCAGGCACCACCATCTCCGTGGTCTCAATCCCCGGCCCCGTCCCCCGCTGTGAGGGCTGACCCTAGCGAAAATCCGTTCTTTGCGGATGCCATGGTCGATGAGGAGTCGTTTAATCCAGGTTCGGCTCCTCCTGACTACTCAGCTCTGCAACCACCTGAGGCTATTGGGGTTGATAACTCGTGGACGGTGTTGCATATCCCTTTAACCCATGTCCTACTGTCGAAACCTCAGCAGCCAGGCTTCAAGCTGGATTCGACGTTTTTGGAGCAAAAGATGTCACAACGGGGCAAGTCAAGTCACACGCCGACAATTCCTATCCCCTACCAAGAACCTGCCGCCAAGGAAAAGCACGCCCCGATTGCGATTCTGTCTATACTCAGCCCCATTATCCCGTATCCCACCAATCTACGCCACTCGTTGGAGCACTTGGCACCACATCTGGCCACATCTTTTTCTCTGTGTCGTCACTATACTAACCTCGAAACGGAGCTGAACGGACTCCAGAAACGAAGGCCACAGACGGTTGGCTTTGGTGCGTTGGGTCCTGACGGACGTCCGCTGGCTGGTCCTACCGCTTTCACAATGGGATACCTCCCAACCGATGACAGCATCTCTCAGCAGTCGCACGCTGGCAGCATAACCAGCCCTAGCGAGTACTCTGGTCCCTCTCGCAGTGTCATCCACTCTCCGAATGGGACGCCTACTTGGGATTCCTCGGCACTGAGTTATCTGATGGACAAGAGGTCATCCTCTGCCAGCCCAGCTCCTGTCGCCGCTGGGGACAGTTACTTCACCACCACGCCAAAGCCGGGAGGTACTGGTGTGGGACAACGAACCAAGACAGGATCACGAGAAAGTACAACCCTTGAAAGGAAGGGTTCCTTGAAGATACCTGGAGGGAAGTCCCAGTGGCAGGATGCAGCTGGTGTCGCGCCCGTGTCGCAGGAGTCTCAGGGAAGCGGAGAAAGCAACCGCCGGAGTATTGATGAACCTTCGCCGACAAACTCACAACAGAAGACTGCCGTTCTCAAAGAGCAGCGGGAAGAAAGAGGCGGCTTCGCAAGCAATCAGTCAGCCGAGACTCAACGGAGAAAGCCTGCCGGTACTCCCACAGGTCAGCATCGGCACACGCAGTTGCACTCATATGGTGCCGACTTTGCCACCACCTTCCAGTCCCTTCCTCCGAGCTCCACCGTCGGCAAAGGTATAAACCAGGGCGCAACGGCATCTAGGCAAGGATCGATCTCATCGACAGACATGACACCACCATCGGACAAGCTCAAAGGCCTTATCCTTGACTCTTTGCCCGCTCATGTCTTCGTAGCCCTTCCACAAACGGGTGAAATCGTCTGGGTGAACAGTCGGTTCTTGACATACCGCGGGCAAACCTCTGATGATTTGGCCGCAGACCCTTGGGGAAGCATCCACCCTGAAGACAGAGAAAAATACCTTCGTAAATGGAGTGCGTCTGTCCGTACCGGGGATCCGCTTTCAGAGACCGTAAGAATCCGTCGCTTCGACGGGGCTTATCGGTGGTTCCAAGCGCGGGCTGTCGCCTCCAAGGACAAGCGGGGTGTTATCATGCAGTTCCTGGGTTCATATATGGATATCCATGATCAGCATGTCGCACAGCTCAGAGCAGCACGGCAGGAAGAGATCGAGGTATCGGAGGCAAAACATCGTCTGCTTGCTAACTTAATCCCCCAAATCATCTTCACTGCAACTGAAGACGAGGGTATCACTTTCGCGAACGAGCAATGGCTTTCTTATACCGGACAAGGCTTTGATGATGTTCTCGGACTTGGCTTCATGGATTTCGTGCACCCAGAGGATCTGGCTAAATGCCGGATTCCCCTCGAACGACCCACCTCACCGCATGTCAGGCAGGACAAGACAAAGCACGACCATCCGCCTTCGCCCAGCAAGTTTGGCATGGCCGCTATGGGCAAACAGCCTGCTACCCCTCACGTTGAAAATGTGTCTGGGCTCGTACACCCAGCTCTCACCCGACACAGCAGTAGCACCAGCAGTTCTGCTAACGATCTCGCCGGTCCTAATCTGTCCGAGCTTGCCAGGCAGGGAGTCATCAAAATCAGCACCGACAGCAAGGGCCAGCTCTCATACACAACAGAGATCCGACTTCGTTCCAAGACCGGCGAGTACCGCTGGCATCTCATTCGATGCGTTGAGATTGACAATGTCGACTTTGGTAATGGCGCTAGCTCTTATTTCGGCTCTGCCACCGACATCAACGATTTGAAACTCCTGGAAACCAAGTTAAAGGAGGCTATGGAGTCGAAGAGCCGTTTCCTTAGCAACATGTCGCATGAGATCCGAACCCCTCTTATTGGCATTTCTGGTATGGTCAGTTTCCTTCAGGATACCACACTCAACGAGGAGCAACGTGATTACACAAATACCATTCAGACCAGCGCCAACAGTCTGATCATGATCATCAACGATATCCTGGATCTTTCCAAGGTTGATGCAGGCATGATGAAGTTGAACTACGAATGGTTTCACACGCGCTCTCTCATCGAGGATGTCAACGAGCTGGTGTCCACCATGGCGATCGCCAAGCGTCTCGAGCTCAACTATGTTGTCGAAGAAGACGTCCCTGCATGGGTCAAGGGTGATAAGGTCCGAATTCGCCAGGTCTTGCTCAACGTCATCGGCAATGCCATCAAGTTCACTAATGAAGGAGAGGTATTCAGCCGCTGTAAGGTTGTTGTTCCCAACCATGGCCATTTGTACGAGAACGAGATTATGCTTGAGTTCTCCATCATTGACACTGGAAGAGGCTTCACCGAGGAGGAAGCCGAGTTGATCTTCAAACCCTTCAGCCAGATTGATGGAAGCAGTACCCGCCAACACGGTGGAAGTGGCCTAGGTTTGGTCATTTCGCGACAACTGGTCGAGCTACACGGCGGTAAGATGGACGGTAAGGCGGTGCTAGGAAAGGGATCAACGTTCACCTTTACCGCAAGGTTTGGGCTTCCCACAGAATCCGACAACCCTGACCTGGCTGCACCACCTGCGCCTACGCCAGGCCTTATACCGGAAATGAACATTCTCCGTCGGTCCTCCATGGCATCCCCTCACAGTAGGCCATATCTCACTTCTGCACCTTCATCGGGCTCAGTGGTACCTGTTGAGTCTGACACTAGATCGCCGGCAGCAGTCTCCACCGGTAGCTCGGAACCGTCTATCCACTCGTCACGCACCCGAAACACTGAGCGCTCATCCATATCGTCTGTCAACGTCGGGTCCTTAGCACGATTTAGCGAGGCAGCTCGTGCTAGTGGGCACGATTTGTCCCAGATGAAGCTTGAGATGCCTCATGGCAGAGGAGGAGGTGGCTCCGACGCGGGCACTACCCCAACGCCTAGCAACTCCAGCAACGAGCGCCTGTCGAGGCCTACCATTAAAGAGGGCGGTGGTTCAGAAGATAGCGATGGGTTTCACACATCCCTTTTCTCCATCTTGATTATCTGCCCGCAAACGCACAGCCGCGAGGCCACGACGAAGCATATCGAGATGACGCTGCCAAAGAGTAACCCTCACCAGATCACAGCGGTCGCATCTGTTCAGGAGGCGCGCAAGCTGATCGGTGGTGAGGACCCCGTCTTCTTCACGCACGTGGTGGTTAACCTTCCGACGCCTGAGCAGATCATTGAGTTGATGGATGAAGTCCAGCGCTCAACCATGATTGGCCGCGGCGTTACCATCCTCATTCTCTCCGACTCGGTACAGCGACAGGCGGTTCTGAAGCAGGTAGCCGGTACCCAGTATGAGGACATTTTGTCTGAAAACCGGGTGACCTATATCTACAAACCTGTCAAGCCATCACGGTTCGCGGTGATCTTTGATCCGGCCAAGGAGCGTGATCTCAGCATCGACCGGAACAGATCAACGGCAGAGCAGTTGGTGGAAAACCAAAAGCAGAGTTACCTTGAGGTGGAGAAGCGCATGGGCAACAAGGGGTACAAGGTCCTCTTAGTTGAGGATAACTTGGTCAACCAAAAGGTGCTGCAAAAGTATCTCAAGAAGGTCGGCGTGGACGTGGAGTTGGTCGCAGACGGAGTAGAGTGCACTGATGTCGTGTTTTCGCGGCCTCATGATTACTTTTCGTTGATCTTGGTATGTCTTATCACCCCCGCCGTCTGTTGTTTAGCAAGTGAGCTCTGTACCTAACCATCGTCCCAACAGTGCGATCTCCACATGCCACGCAAGGACGGATATCAAGCCTGCCGCGAGATTCGTGAATGGGAAGCCAAGGGCAACTTCCCAGGGAGGGCGTTACCCATCATCGCCCTGTCGGCAAACGTCATGAGTGACGTCCAGGATAAGTGTCTCCAAGCAGGGTTCAACGACTACGTAACGAAACCTGTCGACTTTATCAACCTGAGTAATGCTCTCTCGAGGTTCTTCTAATGAATCTGCCGACGGGACCTCACTACATTATTCTTTCACACACAAAAACACGGAAGAGGAAGATAACGGACGGGAAAGGGGAGGGAATGGGAAGCAACGAAGGAAAGAATTGCTGGCAAACGGAAATGGAACTGGCTTTTGCAGGACTGGAAGGGGAGGGTACATCATTGCATATCATCATCCGTCATCCGAAATCACTATCTCATCGTTATTATTTTCGAACACTTTGTGTTCTGTTGACAACGCTGATAGATAAAGGCGAAAAAACGCACAAAGCCGAAAACTGCGAAGGGAGAGAGAGCGAGAATTTTGCTAGAGATATCAGTTGTTATCACACCTTTCTGCTCTCTCTTGCCATGTATCACTAAACATATGTCTTAATTGTCTTTTTCTTTTACTTTCACTTCTGTTGTTTGTCCTTTCCTTCTCGTCTTGTTTATTTTCTACAGGTCTACAGGTAATGAAAAGGGTTTGGTTGGTTGGCGAAGGTTAAGATGGGATGGCTTCTTCTATCTGGCATGAGGATTGGCATCAGGGCATAGTCAATGATTCGAAGGGTTTTTTCTTGTTTGTTATCTGATGTAATGTTGCTCTATGAATGGAATGCATAATGGGAGGTCTCGTTTAGATATCGCTAGTCGACAATAATCACGTTAGATATTTTGTGGCGGAACAACAAAAGATCAAAGTTAAATCAGTATGTCGAGAGTGGACATGAAGTCCACCAGTGCGAGTCAAGTCGTGGGATATCTTCAAATGATTTCGACAGACCAAATCATGAATGATGAATCCGGCAGGAACCGACAACTCATGGCCATACAATCCAAACTTGCGGGAGCGATTGGAATTCTGATCAAGTGTTCCCTCGAAGTCCAAAGTGTAATGTGTATATAACCACCTCACATCGCTCCCTCATCACACCTTCAAACACCATCACTTCTGAACCCCAGACACCAACACCAAAAACGTATGACCATGGACACCAGGACAGTGACTCGGGATCCCGCTCGCCCTCTCATAGATACGCCGGTGACCGCCAGTCCAGTCGTCGTAACATTGACAACCGCTGTTTCTTATTCTTTTCTTATTTTATTTTTTTATGTCTTTTCCTCCCTCAGAGGTCTTTTGGCTTTACTTTTCGAAGAGAAAGGGCGAGGGAGGGAGGCAGGGACAACCTAGCAGTTCGGCCGCTCGCTCCTTCCCAATTGCTCTCCGTCGCTTCTTCTTCTATACCTCCCGATCGGTATTTTGGGGAAGGCATAACCCCATGGTCTAGGTCGCGGCTTCAACAATTTCCGCAAAGTTTTTCACAGTGGGCGATGTTTTTTTTTTTTTTTTTTTTTTTTGTTTTTTTTTGTGGTAAAATGGAGGCCAAGCTGATGGAGAGGTACATTACAATCTTTTACTATCTCACCCATAGAGGTATGTGAATTACTGTTACACAATCTCTCTCTCACACATACACACCTCGTCAGACAGGGGTACAAAGCCTGGATTGAGCGCCTGGACATCTAACATACTGCAGTGGAAAAATCAGGAAGTCATGAAGGCTTCCGGGCGATCAAGCAGGCATCTTGGTTGAGGTCGGCCTCCAATCTAGGAGCTTCTGCTTGGCCAAGTTATTCGTGCAATGAAGCCATCGCACAGCCTAAATCTTTGTGGCTGTTCTCATAGCGGACTGGCTGGGCAATTCTATCTCAAAAAGCCCTCTCGAAAGGAATCATGGTTCTTTCCAGGAAATGAGATCATCAAAGCTTGTCTCAATCAATCACGCCAGTTGCCCAATAACATGGCTTTGTTTCTGTAACTGCCAGTTCGATCCCGTCCGGTATCGTCTTTTCGTTCCGTGCAAACCTCGTGTCAAAGTGTGAATGCCCTCGTCTACATCCCGGACTTCAAGTCACAAATCTGCACGCCCACCCGCTTGTCTTTTCCCAGGGTTGGAACAGACTTCATGGACCCAGGGATGCGTGTAAACCAACGAAGCCTACTATCTGCCAAGAAAGCCTTCCTACTTCTAACCTCCCGATATCAACGCTGCGGTACATAATTCTACAAGCTACCGTCGGCCTGAGACTGAAACATCCACGTCCACCCTACTCTCCCTCTCACTATGTCCAGTGAAAGTTGTGCAAGCCCCGACAGAACCAAACTGGCGTTCAACCTACCTGCTGGGTACAAGTTAGTCGGTAATATGACACAGCGACACAGCAAGTTGCTGAATCTGGGCTGATTTGAGTCATGTGAGGCGTGAGTCGTGAGAAATAGTGTTACCTAGGCTAGCTAGCTGGCTCGCTGGGATTTCAGGCCTCCACAGCTTCTTCTGACTGGTCTAGGGGCATATAAGTGCACAGTTGTTCTTTATCTACATAGGTGTGGCACTGGTAGGGGGAGCACATAGAACCTTTTTCCCTTCTTTGTGTCACTTAAACACAGATACGGACATGAACAACACAGATACAGACGCGGACGGCCCTGGTCCCAGCCCTTGGAGCTTGAGCTTGGTGTACCAGCAATGCGGCATGTGAGATTCTAGGCGTGCAGATTTTGCTTCGCATATCGAACATCGCAAGGAAGCCCCTATTCGATTGAGTACCGGTACACTGGGATATTGGAAGATGAACGTTGTCTGGTGACTACCATTATCAAGATATATCATTCACAGTCTTTAGACTCTTGAAAGGGAAGGATTGCATGTTTCGCACATGATGACCATGGCGTGTCATGCTTTACTTGTGTAGTTAAAGCTTAGTGCTCAGAGCTTTAATACCGGCTCCCACAACTTGTAAACAGACTACAGCATTTCAATAAACGTACCTGAATAGAATTACACGGAGCAGACGAAAAGTGAAGGTGGGTATTGTTCGAGATATTCCATCCCTCAATATACTCCTTTCCTTTCACTACAGTTCACTTCGCTCTTCCATCTCTGGCATCTCCTTTTCCCAGGCTCAGAACTCTTCCTCTTTGTCGCAGACCTTGCCTTGACCGGTTCAGAGACAAAACATACAGGAACTCAGACCAAAGTGTCGTCAATCCCCAAAGAAGCAAGTGGATACAGACACAAAAAGCTTGTCTTGGATACAACGGAAAAATCTGCGTAACATGCCAGGAGCTAACAGTGAGACTGCTGTTGTGTAATACTCCTCACCACCACAACTACACCAACAGGAGACAGAGACAGAACAGACAGCGACCGGCCGACCGGCCTGAGACAAATGATAGGTACGTACATACAGTGAGTATGTAGTACATAGCACCGCATTCGACGCCCTTGTGCTGGCCCCCCATTTCTCAAACGGAACGGAATGGCTGACGGCACGGCCGGTGGCTTTTTCCTTCTCTTCTCTTCTCATCTCGTCCGCCTCCCACTTTTCTTTGTACCATTAGCAAGGTAAATGTGAAAACGAATGACCACGTAGGAGCTGTGCATGGTTATGCGGCCAGAAAATAGTATGGTCACAGTGCATGCCCCGTGAGGCTCAAAGAGAATACCAGGATGTCATCGGAGAGCGGAGCGACAACTGACGAGCAAGTATCGAAGCAAATCGCAATTTGGATGAGTTGCTGTACACCACATGGCCGCGTAAAGGTACATGGCTCTGAGAAATCACAGATACAGAACCCCCCTCACTCGTCTTACTATCTCCAATAATCCCCATACTAAAGAGACCACTCAAAGCTAGCAATGTATAGGAATGCGTGATGTAGGGCATGGTGGTGGTGCCAACTCGGCAGTCTCGGGTGACTTTGAACTGACCCCCTAGGGGCGTGTTAGAGAAGGGCTTCAGGTAGCAAAAGCCATCATGCCTGAGGGGAGGATGGGGCAACACAAAGCAGAGAGAGACACAAAGATGAAGGGTCGAATCAGAAATCAAGGTGTGTGGCTGTCGTTGGGAATTGGCAAGCAAAGTGTGTTAGATCGCGTGGCACAGGATCGTGAGACCAGCACCCCTCCACCCCGTCTGTCGTGTCCGGCGGACAAACGGCATACCGGCACCGGCCCAGCGGCGGCGGCCGCGGCGGCGGCATAATCTAGGAACATTGAACTCTCCCTCCGTGGGTGTCGGTCTAGCGAGCTGCTTATTGTTGACAAAGTGGACCGGCCAGTTCGGTTGTCCACGGCCCTCTCTCTCTCTGGGGAACCTCAAACGGCCCAACGGCCGGAGACGGGTGAAGGACGGAGCGAGTGGAACAAAAGCTTCTGTGTTTCAGGCTGTCAAGGGAGAAGTGTCCCCGCAAAATGCCAACTCATACTTCATCACGTAACGAAAAGAAAGAAAAGAGGCCCATTTTCGAGCGGCATACCGGGGGGCTGCGGACACGCATGCCGGAGATGGTGCGGCACCGGGGGGCGAGCCAGTAGCAGCCGGCAGTCGTACGGGTCCGCAAGGACAGCTGGACGATGGTTGGACATAAGGCCAGCCTAGGAAGGGTCCAGAGGGAACCAGACTCATGCAGTGACGGAAGCAAACAACACGAAGCAGTGGTCTGCCTTAGCTAGAGGTAGTATCAAGTGCGCACATTTTTGTTGGTCAGTACATGCGTGTCAATAGACCAATGGAAATAACCATCACATACCCGGTGGACTTTGTCAGGCTGCGGGAGACGGGAGGGAGGGTGACGGGAGACGGGGACCCAGAGAGCACTTCGGGATCCGGCGGACGGGAGACTCCCGGAACGGGAGGTGCGGATCCAGTACCCACCATCTGCACTAATTTTTCCGTAGTCCTCTTCTTTTTTTTGTGCGTGTGTGTGTGTTGTGTGGTTGCTGTCCCCTTTATTCTACCGAGCCGTTGGGTCTACACTAGCTCGTCCCTGACAAAATCGATGGCACCCAAGTCCACCACTCAGACGACTAAACTCAGCCAAAATACCACACAGATTAACGATTGTTATTGCATTCAATGCCCAATAAAGATGCCTTCACAGTCTGTGTAGTCCTATAGGATCCAGGGTGTTTAACAAATTTATCTGTTGATTGCTTTCTGCGCTAAGGTCGCCCATTTTGGGGTGCAAACTTGGACCCAGGTGCCATCAATTTTGTCAGGGACGAGACTAGGTACACATACTTGTACGGCTTCGCCACAGCCACAGACGACCGCCCAGATCAACACAACGGCGGACACGTTTTCGCTCAAGGCTGCCTGCGGTCATTGCATTCCTACCAATAGAATGAGCTATCACATAACTAACAGACATCATGATGAATTTGGATTCACGAATATGTACCCAACTGCCAACCCCAAACAACGGCGTTGAAACGAGCACACTTTGTTAGTGGGGTTCTCGGTCCAACATCGAGATGGATGCTCATTTAATACGTTGTTGGGTAAAATTGAAGGTGTTGGTGTTTATGCCACAACAGTGGAGATGAATCTTTTTGGGTTAACTTGAGTTTCCAAGACAAAACAAACGCCGCGGGCGCTCCGTCTCTCGCTCTCGCTTTCTCATTCACTTTGATACAGTGCAATTGCCAGGCGGCATAGAAAGAAATCGGTGGAACGAATGCTGGGGATTGTAGCGGACAAACTCCCTCCACCTACGGGCAGGTACATAGACTACCCAGCAAAAGACGACCTGCACGTAAACAGAGCCGCAAAAAGCAACCACCTGGCGGCTGCTGGCAGCCATTGGTAGCTAACCGTTGACTGCCCATGGGCAAAAGGGATGAGCTTCATGGATGATGATGATGCATTGCTCGCTTACCTACCGTGTACTTTTCGAGCTCGGAGCTGACCGGCTTCAGCTTTGGGCATGAGGTCGGAAAGAAAAGACCTTGTCTCCCTTGCGTTCGCTCAGCCGATCGATGTCACGAAATTGGCCCACGAGCATTGACACATTCTCTATGTCGAAAACTGATGAAACAATGGCCATGTCACAATGTCCGGGAGCTGCTGGAACGGTGGTGACGCAAGAAGTGAAAAAGGCGAATTCCACCCCAAATTCCCATTCTCGAGTGGGGTCCGTGTCGGGACCTGGGTGGGGCCGTTGACAGCTGGTTAACTCGCGCTAACCGGTTCCTATCCGAAGTGCCCAAGCAGTTGGGCGGACCTGCGGCAGATCCCCCAGCCCGAGTCCTGCAGGGCGGCCCAGCCCACAGGAACCATGCCAGCTGCCCCTGATCACCCAGGCAGACAGCCTCAACCTCCAGCTGGCCCTTCAAAGAGCCGCCGAGTGCAGGTGCCGTGCGGCCGATGAGGATCGGAGGGATCGATCGGTTTGGCAAATCGAACATTCAGTTCCCTTGCCTCGAAATGCCGATAGCCTGCACATGCCCCTTGCCTGATCGCAGACGCAGGCTGAAACGAGCTCACAGCTATCGCCAAGTGGTAGCAGCTTAACATGCCAGGAATACCAATAATGAAACTGCTTCCTTTGATGCAAGCTCGTTCGGTGCAAATTTCCCAAGGATTTTCTGTTTTGGGTTCTCTACCTCTAGGTACACTTAACTTAGCTTGTGTCCCTTGCCGCAGATCCTTGGCTGCTTCTAAAAGGAGATGGACAAATAGATTACCGTCAACTGCGCTGCACACGCCCTTTCTCGTTCCAACCTCCAAACAGCACTGCAACTGTGCAATATCCCAATTACGGATCCTTTTCTTTCTTCACCCCCTTTTTTTCCTGCCGTAACACGTCTCACGATGTGAACATGGCTCGATAGAAGCGCGAGGAATGGTACGATAATCTCCCGCCCCCAAAACAGGACGGGCCATGGAGTGGCTTCTCCTTTTTGACTCACTTTGTTGGAACCTTGGATGTACCTAACAAAGGTGTGAAGCGTGAGCCTTCTGAATTTTCAATGGTGTTTCGCAGTTCTAGGGGTATCCATGGACGAGCTACAATGACTCACTTGCTGTTAAATCAAGCAGAAAGCTCTATCCCTACCTCTCCCCAGCCTGCTCGAGCCTGCTTCCCGTGGTTTTCACTCCCGTCGGCACCGAATCCGAACCGCGATGTCGCCATCCCCGCCGCAGCCTTCCTGAAGGCAGGGTGAGCTGGGCTGACGATGCTAGGCGGACAGTGGCAGCCCAAAAGTCCAGACCAAGCCAAGACCGAAACTCCGCTTAAAATTTTTAAACCCATGACGGAAATTTCGAGTTGATGCTGGCACTCTCATGAAGCTGACGCGAAAACTTTGATGGTCATCAGCCTCAATCAGCTCCTCCCTTCAGTCCATTGCACAGTCATCGATCGGTATCGATGGTATCGATCCGGTGGCTCCCGACCAGGAAGATAAG
>NW_009799102.1:2057927-2090402 GCF_000213175.1 Neurospora tetrasperma FGSC 2508
AATTTTAGAGACTTCCAGAAGAGCCCACAGCTGTCCCAAAAGTACAAACTAGTGTATGAGCAATACCCTGGAGGGGGAAAATATCAAATTGAACAAAAATAGCACCAAGATATTGCCTATGGAGGCCATGTGTACGCAGGTACGACAAACATTGGCCCCGTTCCGCTGCGGACAGCAGCAGAAGTCCGATCACGGCGGCCCGTGAGCTTTTGTCGCGGCCAAACATGTCCGCAGGCAATTTCAACAAAGTGAAAGCTCCATCGACTCATGAACCTCATCAGCGTCATCATCGGCCCAGCATGGTGCGTGTGCCGTACGGTACGGGGTACAGCAGAAGCTCTTCCAACAGGCAGCTCCATACATCACACGTTCCCAAAGCGAATACCAAGCCCCAGGGCAATGCGTCAAGCCGCGCCAAAGTTGTACACAGTAGACCAACACTTTGCCCCAAGGACTCCATATCGAGACAAGGATACGTGATGTTGTCCAGCTCACGAAACTTTCAAAATTTGCAGCAGAATTCGATGGCGACAGTGACACACACGCCCTCTCTTTCTGCACAGCAAAGCAGGGTCTCATCATGGATCCCTTTTCTCCCATAACATTTACCAATCGCCTACCCTCACGTCATCGGCGTAGATGGTTGGTTTTTTTTTTTTTTTTTTTTTTTTGGGGGGGGGGGGGGGTCATGGCATGGCATTGACCAATTCGGTCGCAACAGCACCAAACGTGAAACCCTAAACCAAAAAAATAGGGGCTAATTGTGACATTTGTAAAGGCCGAAACAAGCTAGTCTTCATGCCGAAAGAAAGCGAACCAAACATTTTCCAAGGCAAGAGACGCCCTCGCGCGATTACGGTTTCCGCACAAACGCGCGCCCGTTTTTTTTGTTTTTTTTTCTTGTTTCTTTTTTGTTCCTTGCCTTCATGGATGGGCGCAATGCCAGAACTGCCGCCGCCGCCGAAGATTCCCGGGGCCGAATGCTCAGGTCCGAATAATTCCGATAGGGTGAACTTCATCACTACCATACCATTATCACCATTGCTCCTGAGGGCAGAAACACTACTTAGTAATCTGTCATGAACAACGTGGGGGCTTCGAACGGTTCAGAGATGCAGTCATTGAAGAGTTGTGCTTCCAAGGTCCTTCATGTAGCCTCAGTGTATGATCTCAAGGACTGTGGGAGATAAACAGCTTTATATAACCAGCGATATAGGGCGACCATCTAAGCCGCACGTCGCTAATCTGCGTGATGGTCCAATGTTCATGCAGTGAGTATGAAGCGGTACATATCATGTTATTATGCAACAGTGATGAACCGTACCTGTCTTGGACTTGCATTGCCTTGTTTTCTTCGATATATCTCGTGTTCACATGTATAATTAACCAAAGGTCCTGCGGTTCCAGTCTCACAACCTACACTACTGTGTACTGATACTGAGGTATGGATCGCACCGGCAAATTTTCTTCTTGGAGCTCTTCACTTAGTTGTTCGATATGGTTCAGCATTGAATACCCTAGTTAGGTATCACTAGTTACACTTCCTTGGCTTCCATGATGGAGAATTAAATTGATATCGAGTCTATATCCCAGATTAACACTCCATACTAGTAATTTTTAGGCCGAGCCAAGGTAGCCAAATTGTGGTAACCCCAATCACATTCCGGTACCGTATCCCCCGTGGCCGTTTTACCGTTCCGACTCTCAACGGCTCCGCCAATCATATGTCTGGATTCTTGTTTCAAAATTTCCTTCCTCGACGAGAAGTATCACGATGATACTAGACTTCATCCCAGGTTTTATGCTGCGTTATGCGTATAGTATACCTCTACCAACGCTAGGCTGTTAACGTCGCAGGACTATGCATGAGCTTCAGATCTCCAAACCAGCCAGGCAAGCACGTGTAATGCTAACAGCCTGACATGATTCTTTCAATGATGCGATCAACTTGTTTCACGTGTTGACAAAGTGTAAAAGCCGACGGATGAGACATTCGTCCGTTAAACAAAGTGGAACTTGGATCCCTCCGGCCGTTGCTGTCTCTTACTCGTAAATCCCGCCCCAGCCGATTCCCGGTCTGTAGTAACATCTTTCGGCGCTCCAACGGCCGCTCACTACCGGAGCACGTGCGGAGGACTCCGTGACAATTAGCCCAACACGGAATTTACGCACAACGGTGCACCAACTGTTGGGTCCTGTGCCGGGTGACCACTAACGAATGCCCATACGAGCTCCGCCTAACTCAGCTAGAGCTGATGCCCAGGCTGTCTGGGCCGTTCGGCGTGGTTCGTTGCTCAGAATTGCTGGTGCGAGAAACGGGGAACTTACGACAACCGAACCACATCTCCCGTCATTTTCAGCACCTCCACCTCCACAGCCTAGGGGGCCCACCAACTGTTACATATACACAGTCGCACCGAAACCGCGACTTCAAATACTTTGAAATAAAGGGGATTAATTAGCCCTCTTGAATTCCAACGCTTGCGAGAAGCATAGCGAGAAAAAAAGACGGATCTGCAATGACAGTACCACAGTGCACAATTACCAAGATACCGCAGCGACCAGCATAATGCTGCCCAAGAGCCAGGAACCGTTCCTGACGATCAGCACTGTATCATGTACCGAATTTCTGAGATTTTTGTCTTCTTCTCTTCTTTTCTTTTTCCTTTTTTTCTCCGTCTCTAAAGGTTTTTAGCCCTGATTGTAACCCTCCCTCCCTCCCGTCACCAACCGAAGAAGCAGATCACCGTCCCACCTCGCTGCCCGCGCCCGCCATTCGGGACCTGCGCCGAGCGCGGGCGCGGGACGCCGGGAGCGCAGCACCGCACCCCAAGGGCCAAGGCCCAAAAACCTCAACCCACAAAAATGGGCGCCCACGAAATCGCAAAGTTCCAGGAATTCCCGTGATATCTTACGTTGTTTAGTGTATATGATCTCATGATCTTATCCCTCTCCCAAAAAGAAACCCGGTAGGTAAGTTGGATCTTGGATTTCAGGGCCTTGAGGACCTTGGCGTTAGGGTTCTCTATTCGGATCCGCATCCGAAGTGTTACCTTTTGACCCCGGCCGTTGAACTGCCGGCATCGAGTCGGTCCCTGTTGTTGAGAGATTCGGACATTCCCATCAAACTCAAGGCCGAAATCGCACTACATACCTATTTATTACTTCCCGGATTTCGAAGTCTTCGATCAGGCCGATTAGAAATTCAAGACGAAAACCGTCATCAGCATCAGCATCCGGATCGGGATCGGGATCGGGATCGGGATTCGGGACGCAGGTGAGACGGGGCAGTCCTTGACGTTGCGGAGCCGCAAGACATTTGAGTTTTCTGGGAATGCGGCTCCAAAACCCCTCGAGAAAAAAAAAAAAAAAAGAATACGGCCAGCTCGGAGCCATATCACTGCCAGTGCCAGAAAATACATGCAGCAAACCTACAAAGTCTCCGAACCCCGCTCCCCGACAGTTGCTCGGCCCTTGCGTGTATGCGCGGCTCTTGTGCCAAATTAACCTCCTCCCACGAAACTCACCGACCAGTACCTCAAACGCTGGGCTTGTCTGTTAGCATGGTGTTGCTGCACACGGTGTACCTACTTACAGGCCCGGGGGGCCGGGGAAAGCGGGCTACGGGGCTACGGGGCTACGGGCAGGCTACCAAGGAGCCTGGCATGTCCAGAAGCTGGCGTGCTTGGCGGTCGGGAGCCGTAGCCAGGCTCCCAGGAAGGCGGTAGGCGGTGATCGGGGAGTTCGGGCATCGGTGAAGGACCTGGGTGGATATGAAGCTCAAAGCGGAACCGGGACGAACATCAGGACCTTGACGGCTCATCAGCGGTAAAGCGCGGCTCAGAAAGGCTCGTATGTATGCGGTGAAGTGAAATGATCGTTGATGCCCTTGTCGGCCTCGTGATGTTCCATGTTCCAGAATGTGTGTTATCAATGTTCAGTGTTCACGTGGACATGGAGTCAGGGCAGGCAGGGCACATTCAGGGCAAGCAGGCAGTTGTGAACCCTGATTTTCACTTGCGCTCGCCCGCTCGCCCGCTCGCCCTTTTTCTCGCTGTTCTTTTTGACCTTGAGCGGC
Source organism: Neurospora tetrasperma FGSC 2508 (assembly GCF_000213175.1). Classification (NCBI taxonomy): domain Eukaryota; kingdom Fungi; phylum Ascomycota; class Sordariomycetes; order Sordariales; family Sordariaceae; genus Neurospora; species Neurospora tetrasperma. Next base: position 2,062,006 of record NW_009799102.1, read on the forward strand.
TCATCATCAGACACGTTAGGGATATTGAATAGGACAATAAAAATTCTCTTCTTTGTGTGCTTTCTAGAGAACGCCACTTACTCATCTATCACTACCAACCAGCCGGCCACGCGGTGTGGTTGTGGATTGTGGTGCGCGGCCGTCCCGTCCGTCGGCGTCTCCGCTCGTTTTCGTTTTGTGCCTTTCGGGTGCCTGCCCGCCCGACCACTTGGGTCGCGTCCCATCCGCATTCCCCTACCGTCATGGGTTTGGTTTTTCTGAGAGTGGGAAGAGGCTGAGAGGCGCATGAGGCTCCGCTCCGCCTTTTTGCTTTTTTTTTTTGTTCGGCTGCTTTGTCCCGCATTTTCCTTCTGCTTCTTTCTGTTTTGGGTTATGTCTGTTTTGGTACGTTCCGGTCTGTCACTTTTTTCCTCTAGGGTCACATTATGTATCGTAATGTGATGGGACCGGATGACTGGTGTGCCCAGTGAGAAGATGGACGGCCAGGCCACCGGACTTCCTTTTTATGATGCGTATGTTGATGGAATGGAATAGGTAAGAAGAGGTGATTGATGATCATCGTGGTGAATTCAAGGATTTGTGACCTGGGAGTTGGTGCAATGACCCCGCAGTCTCGCGCAAGCGACTGCCGCGGACCACCAACCAAACAGCGATCTGATGCACATGTCCAATGTCTCTTTGCGACACATGCCGCTATTTTCAACTCTGATTGCGTGGAAAGCCGAACATAACCTTTCTGTGGGAGAACAGCATCTGCCTGCCGGCAGCTGTGAGGGGGATCGATCAACATCATCATTCACGACATGTCAACCAGAAGGATAGCAACAGTAAACTTGGCTAAACTCACTCATCACGTTAACGGGAGCGTGACCACTTGTCGATGCAGGACGAGTCCACACCACGCAATCCAAATCATTTGAAACAGCATGACGGCCCTTTCAGAAATAGAATACATAGGCAGACGTCAGCAGTGTACGTATCCTCTCAACAACGAACAGGAACCAGATTCGCCCGCCTGCACCGCTTTGGGCAACGCTGGCCCTACGGGCCCTACGGACGGCGCCCCGTGCGGCGGATAAACATCCGCCCCACTCACGACGACTTGGACGTTTACACGAACCGCGGTTGGGATCGTTTCATCTGTGTACACTAGTCCAAGCAAGAGTATGTAGCTCTCTTCGCTGGCATTACCCCAGCAGTAGTTGTCTATGAGGGGAGGGTGAAACCTGCAATTTGGCGTAGGGTTAAGCTATGGGGAGATTTGGAAAAAGCTCTTTTCTCTCGTACGAGTTCGTGTACGTGCATAGAAACCCCCTTCAGAGGAAACAAATTCCCATCTCATTCGCCGAGTTTTGCTGTCGTACGCTGACGGCCAGCTGGCAAGCATCGTGGTGTTTCCAACTTCACCCCTCGCGCTTTTCAGAGGTTGTTTGGTTTAATAAATCCAATTACTCAGGGTTCCGGTTTCGTTTCTGTCAGTACGTGTCTTGGTATTACCCCCAGGCCTTTTGGGGATCACCTCCAAACAGATCGACTTCCTGATTGTCGACCTTCCCGGGCACCTATGTGTGTGTACGGATAAGACTTAGCTAGTTAGGTAGTCTTCGAGCAGGAACTGGGTAGACTTTTCGCCCAATTGCATCTCATCACAAAACGTATCGAATCGACGATCAAGTCCTCTTCATATGGTCGTTGACGTCCTGTGACCGCCGTCTATCTATGAGCTGTCCAAAAGCTCTCCGCATATGCGTTCCCTTCCCTTGCTTTTCCACCCGCATCCTCCCAGACTCACAAAGCGAATCAACCCTTCCTCCTCGCGGTCCTCGTCTATCACATCAGGCAGACACTCCAGTGTCACAGCATCAAAGCGCCACCTAGGGGTTGTCGAGTGCCGCCAGCAGGAGCCTATGAAGCTCTGAGCGGGGGTCTTCCTCGCCACTGAATCGGAGCACCACACGAGCATTCTTGCATCGTCACTGTTATCTTTTCGTGTGAGGTGCGTGGTTTGTGTGGTGCTCTCTCAACTTTGCATCACGACATGAGCCGATATCGGAAGGTTTTGTTAGATTACGGACGGACGGACGGACGAAACAGGTAAGGGGAGGGGAAGGGAGGGGACCCATTTTCGTGATAGGGTCATCGTGATCTTATCCGCTCGTTCATCTACTTTTCTTTTTTGACTTCTCTCAGGGCCCGGCCCTATCCAAACTGGATGTCGGGGGTCCTTGGATCCGTTCATCGTGAGCGCCAGAGAGAGAGGCTCGGAGGGGGGGGGGAACATGAGATGTGAGGATGGGGCGTCTTCATCGGCCAAGCCTACGTAGCCTCTCTTCAAAGTCTTCGTCTGTGCCTCCCACAGAAAAGCTTTTCAACTTGTAACGTGGCCCAACGTTTTCTGACTGGGCTTCCGTCACTGGACCTCAAAATTTATCCATGTTCGCGTGGCACAGCCCGGGTTTTTTTTTTCTTCATTTTTTTTTCCTCACTTTTGTTTTCTTTCTCTTTGTGGCCAAAGTGAGGCGGGCTTGGCGGGGAGGACAGCTTCTGGTTGGAAGCTGATCCCGCGAATTAGTTCAACCTTTGGGGAGAAAGCTTGAGAATAGAGAGGCTCGTTCGTTAATCTGGTTGGACCGGGGAATTGATGAGAGAACACGGAGGGACATGACTGGGGCCTACACTAGTTTACGCTACTGCAAAGAGAAGGGAAAGGGTTCCAGTTGGGTGAATTGGGTAGGTGAAGTGTGGATTTCCTCTTCTATTTGGGCGAGTGCCCTGCTTCGCAGATGGGTGGGTCAAACAATCCTGAGATGTGCGTGCCGCCCTTCTGGAATTGCCATATTCATGCCGTCCAGTTGTAAAATCCGTCGGTGCACGAGAAAGCGGAGAGGAGGGCTCCTTTGTTTGATTGTCAAGAGCCAGAATAGTACCTACCTTTCTTCCTTTGTGCAGTGGTCTTCTGTAGTGTACCTGATGGGAAGCCATTTGGGAAAAGTTGCACTCCCCTGGTTTGCCAACTGCCATGTTTTTGTCCAAATCCGCCGGCGATCATCTCAATGGCGCCGTCTTGTATCCATATGAGTACACACGTCACGCAATACCACGAGTCACTTCCCATGAATGGCTGTGCTCCGTGTTAATGAATGCACCAAGGTCTAAGAAAGCTAGAGCTCTGCCGTGCTTTTGTGTGACAGAAATGGGTCCCTTAACTTGGTTGGTCCCTTTTCAACTTTTTGTTTGGGCGATCTCGCGGCTCGGCCCATTGGGTCAGGGGTTTTTGCCAAGTATTCGACCTATAGCCTAGCTAGTGTCTACTTCTATGTTACCAAGTCAAAAAAAAGTCGGCGTTGGGCTTTAACGAAAGGGCGATCAATTCAATCAGCCCCTCCCCATTGTTCGGATCCGCTCCCCAAAGGCGAAGCAGAACTTGAAAGAAACCAACAGTTTGCTGGTGTCTTGGACGGGCGGAACATTGTGCGGAAGCCTGGCGGTCGGGCACGGAAATGGATCTCCGGATTTAGAAGTACCTACTCGTTCGTCTCAGATGGCGGAAGCCAATGGTTCGAGCACCGGACGAACAGGATCATGCAAAGTCCGAGACATTCTGAGTGCAAGGGCGCCTGTCGAATGTCATAAACAGCGCAATGCAGAATGGGCCATTCTTCACAGAGTGCAGGCAGGATGATGCATTGGATGCGAAAGTGTTGAGCATGGTGAAGGCTATTTGTATTCATTCAGGTCCATGACCAAAAAATAGTTCAGGATCATCTTTTTCGCGGTTCTTTTGCCGCTTGCAATGTTATGATATCCCGTCTCCAACTCCTCCGCTCAATCATACAATAAATAATTGCTATCATGGCACTGATAAGGTTGTGCCTCTTTTAATATGATCCAAATGCCCAGCAAAAGTCCCTTAACAACTCATGCCAGAGCCGAGTCTGACCCGCGTATCCCATACCCATAGCTAGCAAACAACCAAATCTCCCGGCTTCCCAGATGCAAGTGCTTTGTTAAAGGAAAATTGTAGTCGACCCAATATGTATCGATGCGGTACATGGAATATCTCCCATCCAAGTACCCCAAAAAGCTGAAGCCCGCCCATGCGCCGAATTTCTTGAACTTGCGAAAAACAATCAAAAGCAGATTCCCAATCCCCGAGGTTTGACCCAGACATTTTTATGATGCTGTGCTCCGATGTATGCCTTTTTTGATATAACAACTGTAAAGAAACAAACGAAACAAGATGGCCGAGTCGAGTCGTGTAATGTTCTATGCTTGAACAGTGGTCGAGTGAGGTGAGGGGTATAGTCGCTGATAATAAACAAGGTAGTGGTGTGAATGGTGCGTCGATCTTTTTAGTTGGAAGATCGCCTGCGTTGCAGCCTGACGGACTCGAACGAGTGGGCATATGCTTGGAGCTCCCTGGCCGCCTTTTCAGACATGCCAGAGTGGCTGTGGCTGAGGCCCGCTGATGATGTGCTCTTCATAGAGCAAAGGCTAGTGTGCGAGCTCGAGGGAGATAGTGTCCTGCTCGATTGGGTGCTGAAGTTGGAAGCGGGGGAGAGGTAGGACTGGTTGCTCGATGGTGTAGACTTGTTGAAAGACCAGTCGAAGGAAGGGCCGTTCAAGCTGGGGGAGCTAGGACCGGAGCTGGAGGCAGAGTTGGTCTCGTAGTCGGCCAGGCGGCAGGACTCGGAGCAGTAGGCAGCGCCATCATCAGTCTGCTTGTCGCAGGTGAGGCAGAACTGGAGTGCCCAATCCTCGAAAGACATGATGTCGGTTGTGTGTGGGTTTGTTGTTGTGTAGTCTGGAAAACTCGCTCGAGGCTGCAAGCTCAGCGTGGGCCGGGTGGGCTAATGGAGTGACTGGTTGATGGTCTGATTGACGCGAAGCTGAATTGGCTTAATTGGAAGCTGTGTCGAGCTGTTGTGGTGGTTGTTTTCAAAGTCCAAGCTGCGGATCTTTCTCTTGTGTGTGTGTGTGTGTGTGTGTGTGTGTGTGTGTGCGCTGGTCGGTTGCTGTTGGTATTATTGTATTGTAGTTGGATTGCTTGTTGCTTGCTTTCCAGAGCAGTGTTGCAGAGGGAAGAAGAAGAGAGAGTGAAGTGGTGGTTGTTGTGTGTTGATGCCGATTCTGGAAGTGAGGTTTGCTCGAAGGAGAGCTGGGGGAAAGTTGGGTTATGTAGGCTATCGACCTTGGATGAGTCCGACGTGCGCCTGCCCTCCCCGGTCATTGCCAATCGTCCCAGTCAGTCCAGTCACTGCAGTGCATGCTGCCCGTGGGTGTGAGGCAGAGGCCCATGACCAGCTCGAAGGCCCCACCCGCGCCCACTCAGACATTGGCGCCGGTGGAGGTACGCAGATCGAGGATACACAGGGGTATCGTAGGCCGTAGTCCACACTCGAAAGGTACACAGTACGGCAAGTCTCGAAGCCACACGTCCCTTTCCACTTGCTGCTGGCCGGGGTGTGTTGGGAACTCACTGAAGGAGCAGGGGGATCCACATGGGGGTCAGTCAGGGAGTGGTGTGGACCCGGTCTCTGCCAGACTGCCAGAGGGGTGCATCTGGGCATGCCAATCTGCACTATACGCAGTACGTACCTCTAGTATGCCTTGTTCGAGGGTAGCCCCACAGTGCTTTTCCCAGAGCGTGAAGTGACAAAAGAGAAGTCGCACAGAGTTCGTTCTCAGAGGGGTACCTGAGGGGTGGGAGAAATTTTCTTTTTGTTGGAAGGCGTGAACTTAGCGAGAATGGGACCATGCTGGCTGGTCGTGGCACCACTTTGGTTCGTTATGAGCAAGAAGAGCGGGTCTGTCAGTCTGTCCTTGTGCTTGGCGAATCACTCGCCAGTGGAAGTCGCCAGTTGAGCCAGTCTCTGCTTCAGCTTTCCCTCTGGGCATTGGGGCAGTGGGCAGCACTCCAGTCCAGTCTGAGGTGCTGCTGAGAGGCGTGACCATCTCACATTGGCGGCCCCTCAGTCTTCGTCAGTCTGCTGCCCAAAGATTTTTTCTCCTCTTTGTCTCACTGCGTGTCAATTCCAGGTTGCCTTGGTACCTACTGATTACAAGTAGTGTACACTATTGCCCGAATACCCTAGGCCCCAATGCTTTGGTAGTTAGGGCTGTGCTGGCAGTGGTAGGTAGCCAGAACCCTCACTTCCTTGCAGATCTCGATGACCCCAAAGAGAACTGAAGGGAAGTGAGGAGACTGCCTTGTCAACACACTGCAAACCCGCTATTACACCATCTCACTGAAGGAACCTGAACTTGAATTGGTCACAGAGTAGGTAGTGTGTACTGCGTACCTCCATGGTAGAAGGAAGTGAAAATTTTTCCTTCCTGGTCATCCATGGTCATGAATCATTCAGCTTAGCTGTTGCTCAGAGGGCACGGGCTTGAATCGGAATTTCACAATCAAAAGTTTCCCCAGTTTTTAGGTGGTCTTGGACCTCTTTTCTGCACGTCCGCCACGTCTTGTCTCGTTTGCCTCTCTTGCGTGTCGTTCGAGCCAAACAGCACGCAATTTCGCACCATCCAAGTTTTCCGTCTGTCCCATCAGCCTGAGCCTCAACTTCAATTCGACTCACCAACCAGCGCTAGAGCCCCTGAATCTCTCTCGCCGGTCTCGCATGTCTTGCCATTTGGAAAATCTCTGCACTGGCACGGACTTCACATTGGAGCAAGTCGCAAGATCGCACATCAGGCGTTTTTGCAGTTTGTGTCCCCCTCTCGGGCTTCAGCGACCTCCATTTATTGGGTACTGTACCTCACTCAAGTCTTGCCCAGTACAGACAGACTTGCTCGAGTGAGGTCGATACACGCTGATGGCGGCGGGCCCGCTGGCCACTGCAACACCAAGATGCGAAACCCGCCCATGGTGAGACGGCATGTTTCCAGTCCTTGTGCTTCCAGAGTGTCATCCTGTGCTTCCAAGCTTCTCAACCATCAGTTACATCAACTGACTCTGTCTCTTGTTGTCTCTGGCGCCGTTGCCGGCAAGCCGGAGGATAAAACAACACAACAACAAGGCAGCATCAGAACGAAAAACATCCTAGAGCAGCAAAGCTTCGGCCGCTGGAAAAAGTCTGGCGTGGGGGGTTTCAATCAGTGAACAGTGAATGTGGAACATTGCGTCCCAACAGACCGGAGTATTTGGTATGTATATCGAAGCCACAAGTCCTTCTCGCCATTACTGCGCTGCACTTTCACGATACGTCTTTATACATTATCGCCTACATCCAGGTGGTGTTCAGGCGGTGGTAATCGTGAATGAAGGCACGCAAGAAATGAGTGGGCATTGGCGACTTTTGCTGCTTGTGATGGTTGTTGCCCCCTGCTGCCTCTGCACACTGCGGTGCGACCTTGTCCCGTCTCTCGTCTTCACTCCCGTCCCCTCTTTCTCCCACTCTATCGAGAGCTTTATCGGCGACGCCCTTCTTGAGAAGACACAGGATTGTACATGGTCCCCCGAGGCTCTCGCACCCGGTAACCGCACCCACCAATCCCCATGCCTGTTCAAGCTCGTCATGAAGCCGGGTGAGGAACAGGTGTGGCCATTGGACTGCTTTTTTGGCCGCTCTTCCCCTCGGTCTGGTCCAGGAGTCTCGACAACACCAGCCCGAAATGGTATGAACTCCCTTGCCCTTCAGAGTTCTCAGCACTCCAAGAGGCGCCCCCGGTGCGACCCTCGAATTTCTTTTGGGCCAAGAGCTAGTGGCTTGCACCCCAGAAGAACAAAAGAAGAAACCAATAAGCCAAGGCCCGAAATTGAACAATTGTGTTGACCGTTGGTGTCGTCTCGCTGTCTGCCCCCTTCATTCCTTACATCAACTGGTAGTAGCTCCACGATCCGGAGAGGATTACATTGATACGGCCAGCTCTAGACTCGCAGCTCAGAATCTTCGGGCTGTTGAGTGTTGAGCGTCACGACGTGAGCCAGCTTGCCAACCTCCGGCCTATGCTGGTCGCTTCAGCCAAATGGCACTCACAACATAGCCTACAACCTGCATCTACAACATGATGATTCCCTTTCCCAACCTAACCCCAACGCCGATGGCAAATTTGTTGCCTATGTACACCCACCTATCCAAGGCCCTGACGAGAACACTGTGCACTAATCAGCACCCCTTCACCTTCAAAGGACACGCCCTCCAATCTTCACGCCCTCGCGCCAACCCCGTCCTCGCTTTGGGTGTCCCTCTTCATGGCATCGGCTGCGAGGACAAGGATGTGCTCGTTTATGGCTCTAAACTGCTTTCAGTTTGACCTGCAGCTGCTGCACCTCACAACCACATTCCTTTCGACAAATCATCTTCGCTCTCTCCCCGCACCTATCTTCAACTCGTATATGGCAGGGGGGCAGCCAAGAAGACTGGCAAAGCTCTCACTGCTGTCGTGCGCCGTGCCGGCCTCTGGGCTCTGGAGCGCTAGTCGGGAAACCTGATAGGGAAGGGGTCGCATGAGTCCGTCTGGTCCAGATATCACAGTTGATTGCCTAACCTTTCATGGCGACCTCCTACGCGGCCTCGCTTGGTGGCGTGCAGAGTCGCCATATCACCGTCTGAGCATTGAAAATGCTGGCGTTGGACGACAGGTAAAGTGCTCTACACGACACTGCGTACATGATGGTCTGGTCCGCTCTTGACTTTTGAAAAAAGGTTCGGAGTGGCACCATTGCACTGCTCACGACAGATCCTGCTACCCGCCGCCGATGGCATATCTCCTGATCAACAACGAGAAACATAGAGTGGTTTGCCAGATTCGCAACACGACGCTCCAGGGCAAGCGCTTCTCGAAACATCTCGTTTACACCTTATATGTGCTTTGCCTTCAATCTGCAGGCAGCTCAATGGGCATATTACCGATATGATCGCATGCAACATCAACGACGCAACGAGATGATGGAAATGTCACGGGTGTTGTTTTCGTGCACAGTACGGTACCCAGCAGCGGCAAGTCAGGCGATTCGTTCGACGCTGTTTTGGCTGCCCCCGCTGCGGGAGTACACCCCAGCTCTCCACTGCAAGAAGCCAAGAAAGACCTTATCCAGTGGACAGTGACATTGGCGGGCATCCCATGTGGCGGTTGCCCCACACTGATACACTAGAGACTGGCTATCTTGGTGATGTTTGTGGGGATGGAGATCGGGTCCATGGGAATGCCAGGAACTCGATATCTCGCAGGTCCTCCTCCTCTTCATCATCCCACACGCCGTGGTTTTCCATCGGCTTGGCAGTCATTCATCGTGACTTTGCCGTTGGTGCCCACGATGCGAACGCAGGAACCCCCCACAGACCTATAGATAGATCTCATGGACAAAGAACCAAGAGGTCAGGGGGTTCAACGTTTCCTTGAGCATGATGGGCAAGCTCAGGGTAAGATATCACGGATGTGTACATCATTTCTGATAACCCCCACAGTCGAATACCAGGACATGTGTGGACTTTTTTGGGTCATTTTCGGCCGCGAATGTGAGCGATAGTCAACCCAGATGAAGTCTGATATCCATATTACAACGCTCCTTGCTCGGCAGATAAATTACAGCAATCCTCGAAGCCATTGGAGCCCCTATTCGGAGACAAGGCTGAATTCCTTTCGAGATGGCTTCCGTCTGCCACTTTGAATACCTACCCTTGATCAATGCGGAGGTAGCAAAACATTCTGACTTCGGAACAAAAATCTATCGCAATACCTAGGGCAGAGCTTCGACTGGGGATCTTGAAAGCTAAAATGAAGGTGTACACGATTAGCTCGTGCGCGCTTGGGATTTCCCCATCGAGTACTGCGCAAGGATTGTAGGGGTCCAACATCAACACCAACATCAACAGATAAGCCGATCCTTGATGATGATCATTACAGTTTTTCTGTTAGCAGGGCACAGCACTACCGACTAGACCCGAATCTCCAGCTTACACTAGTGTAGTGCTCATCATTCCCGCCGTTGCCCATCTCGCTCGCTCATGCAAGCCCGTCAATAGCTGAGCGTGTCCCTGATAGTGGTTTGGAGACACATACGCAAAAAAAAAAAAAAAATAAATAAAAAAAATAAAATAAAAAAAAAAAAAATTAAATCACGAGGATCCTCGGCAGTGCATGAAAATCTTCAGTCATCGGCCTTTGGCCGTCAGATCCAAGGTGTTTACGGTGTTCATTCCCGGTCACCAGTTACCTACAAGCAACCCTCGTCTCACACATGTTATCAGCCATGAGAGGCGTTGTTGACGACGCTATAGTCGACCTGTCACCGGGCTCTACACGGTTTAGTTCGGTTGAAGGACCTTTTTTTTCATGGGGTTCTTATTGCCTCGTGGAACCTGAGACATCACAAAACCCCCCAAACTTCTGGGATTCCTGATATCAAAGTAAGAACCAAGATTTTTGATATTTCTCAAGGTCCGTTAACAAACTCCACACACCCTGGTAGGCTTCGAACGCAACCGAATTGGAGTGGGGGCCTTGCGGTTCTCGTGGAGTTCAGATCATCACGGAGCTCTGCTCCTGAGGAGCTGACACGTCTATCACAACGTCCTGATCACCCATCCTTACCAAGAACCGTCACCGTGGGTCACGATCAAGCACCTTGTTAGTTCATGTCTCGACGGCTTTGTAGTGTCTAAGAATCACGCCACTGCCAGAAAATCTCCGCTTCTTTTTAGATAGGAGCAAAATGGACATTGGATGGCATGAATCTATCGACGAGCTAGTGTTAAAGTAACGAACCCAAGCACAATCAATCAACCGTATCTCGCTTTTCTCCCTTCCGTACGCCGATCTCTTCTTGGTTTGATCATTTGCCACCAACAGCCGAGCATGCAAAGGCCTAGCCTTGTCCAGCTGGCTGGGATATCCTGGATGCGAATGGGAAGCTGGGAAGATCTGGGGGGGGAAGCTAAAGCACTGGGCAAAGAGCACACAACTTTGTCAAAAGAAGCTTAGCAGCAGCTCATTTGGAGATCGCCAAATTGCGAGCTCAATCGGGTATGGTATGTATGATGGCACTGTCCTCAGCGGTTATCGCAACTAGTGCACTGATTCTCAACGGAGATGCTCTTTAGCCCGCTCTTAACTACTTATGCAGCATCTGGCCAAATGAATTGGCCCATACTCCTAACATGATTCACAAAGCATCAGTTCATGTATGTATGTATGTAGTACAACAGCGGTAGTGATTTGACATATCGTAACATGTCGAGCACAGAGCAGAAGCGAAGTTTGATTCTCGCTTCTCAGTGGTCGCCACAAACGCGGGGACAAATCACACAAAGTTGAATTGCTTGGGTCGAAATCGAGGACCAGTTCGAACAGAAAAGCAAGATGCAAAGTTGATAAACCTTGCATTACCAGCCGTCCGTCTATGTATCTGTCGGTTGGTAATCGTCACAACGAACACCTGTTCATCTACTACCCGTCGTCACGTTGCCGTACCGTCTTCTTTTACTTCAGCCATCTTTCCATTGGCTTCTGTCAGTTTTACCTCCTCGTCTCATCACTGCCTGCGCCTACCACCCCACACCACCACACCACTGAGTGATTACCTCGTTGGCCGCCTGGCTCGCCGGGTGACACAAACCACCGACCAGGCGATGGTCAGACCAAACGTCGCAAGTCGGAAGGGCAATTATCATTGGTGGCCTGACCCGATTCCCGTCACAGCCGCTTTCTGGCTTTTCTTGTGTCTTGGGTTGAGCGCGCGTGCTCTGACAGGCTCTGACAACGCTTACCAACGCCCTTCGCCCAGCATCGCTATCAACACATGTTTGACACATGTGAAGATAGGAAAAGGAGTACACTAGGAAAAAAAGGAAAGAAACGATCCAGGAGGTGTCTTCCAAAGGGTTCTTTCTTGGCAAGTTTGGTCTAGGTGAGGTAAAGCTTCCGAGACTACCTATGGACTGTGTAAGACGACGCGTGGAGCTGGGCTGTGTGAGGCCAAGTGCAACACCATACCTAGGTAGATACACCTAGCCTTGACCTCCAGAGACAGCTGGGCAAATATCACCCAAACCAGGTTAATAAGAGGCAAGACATTTACCACCGAAACTTCCGAGCAAATCAAAGAGAGACTCGAAGAGAGACGTGCACCGGATAGGGCAGGGGGTAGGTTCGGACTTTAAGTACCGACAAAACGCTCTCTTTTTTGGGGGGGTTGTTTCGGAGCTTTGCCCTGGCGGGAAAGGGTCAGTTGAATAGAGGAGGACTAACATCAATAAACTCTTCTCCCGCTTTGTTTGCCTGCCTGGGCTGTGAGGTCCGTGTCTCGGCTCAGGTCGGTTTCAGTCTTTTTTGTCAGGCACTGTTTTCCTTGTTGCAAGGTGTTGCACTTTAGAAGCAAGGGCCACGCGCCGGTCTGAATTGTTTTTTTTTTTTTTTTTTGGTGATATTGGTTGCTGCCTGTCGTTGGCTTTTTTGCCCACTCTAACAAATATCTTGACAATATGCAAAGCTTCGATATCATGAAACCCAAAACATGCCGTCAATGTTAACTTTGTGTCGATGTCATGTTGCCATTCCAGTACCTTATCACGATGCTGTTAACCGTGTTGTACCTGACATTAGTTTGCTATGTTTCTTTGCCTAATATAGCGTACATACAGTAGTGCTGCAGTGCATGTATCCCAAGAGTAGGTAGGATCGTGTAGTGTACATATGTTTGTCGATGTATGTAGTAGATAAATATTTTACTGCGCGTGTTTATCAACAGTGGATTATACAGCCAGGCGCACTCCGAGCCGCTCTCGAATTTACACAGTCAGTCCTTTCTCCATTCGCCTCCTTTTGTCGGGTTTCGTCTTACCTTTTCCAGCCTCATGCATATTTACCGATATTCAGGGACGACTGAAGGGTGCAATCTGGATACTAGTGACTTACGACTCGGAGAAATCAAAGGCGGCCCTCGTAAGACAGAACAGTACGTTTGCCTCCCGGTCAACGCATGTACAACTCTCATCATTGATTTGTTAAGGATGCGTTCCTTTCCCTGTAAACCCGCTTCGAAAATCCGCAATAAGCAAAGTTGAAAGGAAGAAGTCCCAAGACGAGATGCATCAAAGTGAGCAGTAACTTCAGGTTTGCCGGTCTGATTGGTTCGCAGACTTCACGAGTGTTGCCAAGAAAGGACTCGAGGTTCATAAGGAGGGCTCAGAGGACTGGCTCAGAGTCAAGGGCTAGACTTTGTTTGGCGTAGCGCTCATTTCCTTTTCTGCTTTGATAAGATGGGAGGATGGTTGATAGGTATTGTCTTAGAGACCTAGTGTACGTACGGCTCGCAGTTGCTGTTCTGCTGGGCGTAGTACACAGTAGTACATAAGCGGGACACGGTGATGGACTTTGAGGGCGTGAAGGCCTTTTGGGCGTTGGTTGGCTGGTTGGTTGACGAGCGAGCTTCGGCAGGCAACTCAACAGCAACAACAACAACAACAAGGGGTAGATCCTCAAAGGCCAGGGGGAGGGGTGTAGCCATTGTCGACGATCAGCAACACAAAAACTGACAACTGAAAGCTACCTGTCGGAGATCTGGGCAAAATAAGCAAAGCCAGAAGAGCATAACACCGAAGAAAAAGGGAGGTTAAATGAACAGCAAGCTCTTCGACTTGTTAATGCCGGGCAGTTTCGGAGATTCCAGTTGCGCTTTCCCTCCCTTTTTTCCAGGCGCCCGTCCCCTTCTTCCCTGTCTCTCTCTCACCTGTGATCGAAAACCCACAGCATCGTAAACTCGGTTCGCCATTTTGCTTGTCTGGTACTAATTTCCTAGTGAGATCATCGACACCTGGCAGCCACTTTGTGTTGACGGGCGGAAGGAGCTAGTACCTACCTAGTCAGTAGCTTACTGCTAAAGAAAGCTCCCCCCAGAGTCCCAAATTAACTCTGCCCCGTGTACACGGAGGCGGGTTATATCTAGACTACCCCCCTTCCCTATATCTAGACTACTTAACCGTATTGAGCACACATTTCACATAAAATCGATAAATCCCATATTTCGTAACTTTTCACCCGCCAAGCCACCAGAACCCTCCCCACACCCCCATAATCGACTGCCGGGACTAGCCCAGCATTTCAAACAGCGCTGTAATACACTATAGTTACAGCATGACTTGCCCTGTAAAATCCCCTGTAAATCTACAGTCGCCAGCGTATATATTAGTAAAATTAATCTCGTACTATATTCGATTATACTTAATTGTATTCGATTACCTATGTGTATTTAAGCTAGCCTTATTGATTACCCTACAAGGCACCCTACTTACAGCTATAATTGCACTCCCCCCCCTACTTCCACCCCCCGACGAAGATGATGACTATATATTTAATACCCTTATCGCTACTAACGAGACTACCAATGATAACTTCATTGAATAGATATTCGAAAACCGACTGAGGCTATACAATCTTTAAACTACCGTACTGATCAAGTGGTTATTCAAGGACTAGAACATAACGAAGCGCTTCCTTTAAATCTTTACCCAAAATAATAGCTTCGCTATTACAGTTATCTCCTCTAGTAACTACTGTATTTATCTCGCGTACGCTAAGTTTGGGAAGTTTAAGCTAATGGGTACTGGGATGAGGAAGACTAATATGATAAAGTATGGCTATCTCTTTAGAGTGATTATTAAATTAAAGAAGACTCCTATCTCTCTAGAGTTTACTAACCTTTATTATAATTACCCGCTATAGACTATAGCATCTACCTACCCTTTAATACGCAAATTAACTTTAAAAGCAGAGGAATTTGTATAGCAATTTTATTAATAAAGGTTTATTAATCTATAGATCCGACTTACCCTCTAAAGTACTTACCCTAGTCTATACGACGAGATTAAGAATATCGATATTAAGAATAATATTATACGGTTGAGTCAAAAGTATGCTGCTAATCTAACTAATATTTAAAAGCTATTGAGAGACTTCGAAACCTTCAATCTGTGGTATGCTTATACCCTCGACCGCGTTAGCCGCCTTAAGTTCTTAATCTTTATATTCCCTTAGTATTTATAAATATAATATAGAAATCGAATAGTTTTGAATATTAATTGTACTTACAACGTAGGTTTCCCTTCCTTTCTCTTCCTCTTTAGTTTAATTAATTAACCCAGTTAATAACTAAATTTTATACTTTAAATTAAAAATGTTTATAATTATAGGTATAAGTTCTATTAATACTACTTTCCCCATCGCGTTTAGTTTCAGTTATAAGGAGAATAACGAGTTTATAAATTAGTTATTTAAGTATCTTAGCGATTTCGCCTATTGTATTACTATATTTTACTCTGCTGTTTATATTATTAATTATTCTACAGCGGAGAAGTAAGCTCTTACGCGTTACTTCCCCGATAGTCAACCCCAGCTTTATTTTTAATATATATTCCAGAATATTATTAAATATATTAACAATAATTGGGACGGTCCCTTAAGTGACTATAACTCTCTCAACCCTAAGATTGTTAAGCTTAATACCCCCAATATTACTAAATTAATTAAACTACTACTATTATAACTAATTATTATAGTTACTATTATTAGCGCCGACCCTGCTAATACTAGTATTAGTACTAGTACTAGATTCTAAATACTATTAGGGAGACCGACTCTTAATAAGGTAGTAAGATACTTTAAAGCGTACTACCTAGAAGGGGTAATGTACGTTATTAATCTAGTAGATTGGGATTATAGTCTGGGCGGGTTATTCTATCTTTTTAAAGCAATTTACTATATTAACCAGATTAATTACTACTAGTACTTATAGGATTATTTAGATAATACCTTCTCTATTCGCTAGTTTAGTAAATATATACTAAGGTCTAATTTTTTACTACTATTTTAGTTACTAATTATTCCCTATATAATAGAGATTCAGAATTACTTTAATGATACGCTCTAGCCTATCCGCTAGTAATAGGCGCGGTCTTATATAAAATACTACTATAATTATAGTATTATAACTACTAATTAATTTAAGTTATTGTACGCCGAGTTTAAATACGTACTTAATAATTTATATACCTTACTTTACAATATATTCGATAAGATACGTATCCTTATTAAAAAGAAGTAAAAGAATTACAATAATAAAGTAGCGCGCAAGAGCTTCACTTTAAGGGATAATTATAAATATAACCCTTTATTAATAGCCGTTATAGAGAAGGTTTTATAGAAAGCGCTTACCCTTATTCAAAATTAATATAATTGGGCTAGGATATATCTTATAGGTAAAGTTTAAATTACTTTCTATACGTACAGTTATTCTTAATAGCTTAAATTACCTTATTATTATGTATTAGCAGTTTGTATAGAGTATAAGCGTAATAATAATAGGGTAAAAAGGGTAGTAGTCTAAGAGCTACTCGTTTTGGAGGATATTGACTAATATTAGTATTTACTTAGGGATTTAGTAATTTCCTATCCCTCTTTACCCTATAATATTAGAAGCTATTTATTAACAAAAATAGGCGGTAATTAACTCTAAACGGTATATTAGGGACTCTAAAATCCTCAAGCGAGTAAAGAAGGCTAAATAGAAAATAACAAACTTATCTCCCCGATTCACTAAACCTACTCTCTTATAAACTACCTAACTTAGTTCTACTACCTAACTTAATTCTACCCCTAGTACTAGTAGCTAGGTGGGTTAGATAGGCTACGTAATTCAATACTAACCTCCTCTTACAATTAGCTAGAAGGTGAGCCTTATTAAGAATTAGAAGGGTATAAAGCCTAACGACCGTTTACCCTCCCGCTGGGAGGAGGGACATATTATTAGAAGTTATAGCAGCCTAATAGTATTAGTAGTAGAGGTTCCCCATATTTTTAGTACTAATCTACTAATTAGTATCCCTTATGGAGTTATCTATATACCCTCATTACCCCCATCTAAGCAGCCGCTAGTACTAGAGCCAAAGCAGTAGAGTATATAATTATATATATATATATAAGGTAAATCATAAAATCATATAAATCAGAGAGCTCTAGAAAAAAAAACTATAGAAAATAAACACTCCTCTCCTCTCCACACTCTTCTCTACACCACACACGAATTTGGTGATACAGGGCACAGTTGGGCATGCCTTAGCGGTATGCGTTAACAGATTTGGCACGTACAGGCACACGAGGCCAGTCTGCATAAGAAACCCTACTTTTTTGCGGGGATTTCAATGACAGGGACCCCTACACGCCCAGCACGCACAAAATATTTGACGTGCCAGCTCCCCTGCTTCGTACTCTTACCCCAAGCGGTTAAGTAGTCTAGATATAGGGGAAGGGGGTAGTCTAGATATAACCCGCCTCGTGTACACGTATTTTCTCACCACCAGCGGACTCCATTTCACGGGCGTTTCGGGTGCATGGGAAGCTGTTAGCTCGAAAGGGTTACCGGGCATTTCGTACCGTCGGTAAGCCGCTAAGTACTGCCCGTCCCCACGCAAGCACCCAAGCGGGCGACGATGCGAGAGGGGGAGCTCGCCCAGACTCCCGCCGTCTTCTAGCGGATAAAAAATTTCAAACAAGGGAGGTTTCTTTCCACTCGTAGCGTTGCTTCGCGTTGCTTTTTGTCCATCACCGCTTGTTTGACCTTTGAGATACCTGCATATCACCGCCCTTTTGATGTGGATTTCAGGTACTGCTCAGGTCGCTAGTTGCATGAGTTGACCTGACAAAGTGGATCCTTTTTACGCAGTAAGGCTTTACCGCACATTGTTTGTCTGGTTACCGCCAGTATGGAAGTGGAATTTTTCCCTCATTCACCGGGGGGTAATGAACCCCAACGACGTCGACTTCGTCTTCGTGTCGGGTAGGTATGTACACAGTTGATGGTAAAACTGCACTACTGCAAAGGAAGTGAATGCCGTGATGGAGTTGGATTGATGACTCGGATCCGGATGTCAAAGTCAGAAGGCTCCAAAAGTCAGATTTACCAGAGGAATGGTATCTGTCTGGGATCGCTTGATACCGAGACTCCAGTGGGACTGTCCAGCTGTCAATCCCGTCGTTGTAAAATATGGTGCCAAAAAGACGCCATATGGCCGAAACCTGCGCGAGGGACCTAAGTTGCAAGGTTAAGATCTTGGAGTGCGGCTCCTATGAACGATGTGATACACAAGCGTGATGGTTTGACTGGTCACTGGGTGACTGGAAAGAAAGCCAAGACATTGCAACATGAGCGGGTTTCGATGAGCAATGTCCGTCCCCGCCATATCTCGGTAGCCTGATCAGCCTGCCAGATCTCCATTGTCATCTGGTCCTGAGATTGCCATTTGTTCCAAGATCTGAAAGTCCCGTTTTGGGCTGACTTCGTTGATGACGTCCTTGGGCTATCGAGTTGGACGGCGTACACTAGTAGGTACTTGGTCTGAGACATGGACTATCGCGTAGCACTTCTACCACCCACACTCAATGTTAGCGTTGGTTGCGCGTATCAGGCGTTGTGGTGATGTTGATCTACCTAGTGTATAGTGGAGTGCTTGGGCTCACAGCCGAACGTTAAGACGAGGTTTCTGTGGGTACACAGTAAAATGTCTTTGTTAAGGTACGTACTGTAGCCTAACAACAGTGCCCCAAAACAGGTCGATGTCAGGGGATCACAACGACCCTTTCGTTCCACCTGTGTCTTCTTCCCCAGAGCGACCCTCAAGAGACCCTACCTAACTTCCAAGTTTCTCGTAATGCCCCCAGAGACTGCTGCCCAAGCGGACAGGTTCCAGAGAGAAGAAGGTCAGCTCCCCGGTACGGAGGCAAGGAGAAAAGCCGACGACAATCGGCCGTCCACTCTTTGTCCCTGCAAGGATTCCTGTTCCCCTATGCTTATCCCCGTGTCCATCACCCCGGTTGTAAAGCATGACCTTCATTATCTGGCATCCAGTCACATTCGTTCCCGCCCCACGACTTTATTCTGAACTGTGCAATGCGGTGGTGGTGATCAGGGGAGCTCAGTCCAGACAGGGTGGTACACAAAGGGCGTGTTTGGTTCAAGCAACAGAATTTCAACCTGTTTTTGACAAGGGTAGAGGAGGGTACAAAGCGCCATCTGCAGTAAGTGGCAGGGATATTGTACCATTTTTCTTCCTTTCCTTTTTGGGAGTAACCAACAAAATGCTCTATCCTCCCTGCCCAGACGAGGGGGGATAGCAACCAACAAAGTGAGCGTTCACTATACCGGATTAGGAAGTCGACAGGGCCTCATGCAGTCTACTGCAAGCCACGTACAGGGGAGGTACAGCCAAGACCTAAGTGCAGGAAGCTTACTAGGGGGGTATAGGGGGTAAAGGAGGTCCGACGCCGGATCAATACCTCAAAATGCAGCTTGTTGGCTGACAGGGATAAATTCACCATACAAAATCTGTTTCTGTTGCTTGAACCAAACACGCCCAAAGAGAGAAATCAGATGGAACGCTCCAAGAGGAAAGGATCGATTGTATGGATCAGCGAGCAAACAACTTCTCAGGGCACTTTCCCAATAGTCTCATGAAAGATCTACCTCGGTGCTCAACGATCGGAACACGTCTAGTCAGCAATTGACCGTGCCAGAGCGGTCACGGTGTTTCCCTTCAGTTCTTTGCTGCCAACCTCACTGCGGTTCACGAAGGAAGGAGCCCACTAGGTAGTCACTGCTACTGTGCTCCACCTCCGCATTTCAACCTTGTGGGGCTCAACTTATGGAGCCAATGCAAGCAAGCAAGCCAGGGCCAGGGCCGTTGCAGTGAGGGCCAGCTGCCAGGAACGAACAGCCGATTCGACGACGGAACGATGTTCTCCCCCGCCAGGGTTGCTACTTCCGCACGACCCTGAGATGCCCTGACCCCTCACACTCTCTGTCAACTTGAAAATTGTGATGGAAGATGGAAAACCTCGATCTCGAAACCCTTGGCCAAGTCGTCCTCCTCATCCCCTAAACCCCATCAATTCCCACATCGAGAAAGTTGAATTGCTTCCACACTCCCTACCGCACGGAGGGGTTGACCCCTTTTTCTCATACAGTACTTTACCTATCTTGTACACTTTCTTGTTAGAGTATCACACAGTGAATCTTCCTTCGGTGTGGTCTTGCAAGTGAGTGTACGTACCAAATGTATGCAGCTTTGCGTTTTTGCGTTCGGCAAACAACCCGAACCATCATTTCCCCCTAACAAGAAAGGCGGAACGACAACCAAAGAAAACAGTAGGAACCGACCGACAAGGCGGAATGGAACATCAGACACGAGAAAATCGCTTGAGGAAGTGGATATGATATGTAGGTAGTATACTGGCGGTGACAAGGTGTTTCCCCTTGTTTACTCCGCCCAGCGGAACCACCAGCAGCAACTCCATCGTCCCATCGTGCAGTTCCCGTCTGGGGAAGAAGAACTTAAGAACGTTGGAATACAGGGGGAAAAGCAACCCTCCTTTCGTGTACACTACGCGAGTCCACCATTCTGGGCGTGGAGCAATGGACGACCCCTCTCGAACAGGCCGATCCCAAGAGCCTCCGGGCTACTACAATACAGCGCCGGTACTACAGGCACGGCAGGGCACCGCACCCGTACATAGTATACCTACCGGAGAATTGCCATGAGGCCAGTTACCAATCCACTACACTACGCACACCCCGCGCATCACGCAGTAAGAGCGTAGAAAGTGCAACATGGGAGAAGTGAATGGCTTGGGTGGATGGAACTGGAATGCGATGCAATCGCGATGCGAGCAGTTTGCCATCAATACTATGTACGCAGTACACTACAGTGTGTACACAATAGTCGCCCGGGTCCTTCGGTGATCGATGTGAATGGTCAGCTCGATCAACTGCTTTGCTTCTGTTTGTTGTTTGACCGGCCATGGCAGCTTCCCAGCCGGCTTCCAGCTATCATAGACTCTCTGGGCTTCTGGAAGAGGTCAAATGTGAGAGAGAAAGGAAAGAAGGGCGGGTAAGTAAAGAGAGAGAGAAAGAGAGAGGCCCATTGATGGAAAAGGCAGAGAGAATATCTTCATCCCTCCCCTCCTCTCTCCCGCCCCTTGCTCCTCGAATGTAAATCCCCTGCCTCCAGGGTCTCCTCCATGTAGTGCACTGTATCAGGAATCCCTCACTGTGTACGAAGCAAGTAATGAATGACGAAGGGGGTTTTCTTGCGTGCAGAGTTAGAAGAGTCCAGTGACTAGTGTACATAGTATGAGAGTTGTTCGCTGCAGTGGTGCTGCGGATGGGATATTGGTGTGGGTGGCAATGGCAGGGGGCCTTTAGCACCGTCACGCAATGAATGGGCAAGAAGACAGTGTGGCAGACAAGCATGCGGCCATAGGGCGTTCGCTTGTAGGCTGCAAGGCAGGCAGCCAAATGCAAGTTCCAAACCATAGCCTTCTGCCTGCTTCAGACCTCTCTGAAAAGACAAAGATCCAATATCTGTCAACCCGTAGGTTCCTTCTTCGATGGTGTAGGACGATCATTGTGTTTGTCCTTTGGTGGCTCGGTAGGATAACCGAACACGAACGGACAAGGATGAAGGACGAGCAAGTGCCTCAGCGAACGACGACTGAGTTGATTGAAAAGACAGTGTTGCTCTCGATCCGAGGCTTCAAAAGTGAATGTTGCACGGGCACGGTTGTCTAGCTTTCCCCAATCTATCACGGCACCCAGATATCGCGCGAAATAACTTCCTTCGACCAGGATTCTTGCTAGGCTTGTTTGCCTGACCTGTAAAACGGACACTCGGCTGCGCTTAAACCTGTTTTGTGAGTTGAGACATGAAATCACAAGGGAGTAGTAATCTGAAAATAATGAAAAAACGGTAGGAAACCAGACATGAGTGGAAGAGAGGTTACACGCTAGGGACGTTAGGACTCGGGACCGATGGGATCAAGGGTGCCATGTGCTCTCTCAAGATAAAGTCACACAGATACAAGGCTAGAGTTCGTCCTGGGTGCCTTGTCTTTCTTCTCGCTTGTTAGCATAACTGACTGTGTCAACCTGAGTTTTTACAGAGTGCTTATGCTACCGTGTGGCAGCATCAAACACTGCTCGAGGTTGAAACTGGCCGCCAGATGACCGGTGAGCGAAGCGGCTGACCGTGAGCGGCAAGAGAGATAACAGCGAGAGCAGCGCCGGACCGCCGGTATCCAACCAATATCACTGGTATGGAACCCTCCCGATAGTCGTCGGTCTTGCTCAGCATTACCAGAGGCGTGATCACAAAAGGGAGAATACTATAGATCTGCTGGACATATCTTGCTAGGCCTACCGTGTGTGTATCAGGAGATGACTGAAGCAAACAAACCTTCTCAGACATGGTAGGCACTGCCCAAACATGCGGGAACAGTGCCTCCTTCGGTGCTTGCCTCCGTAGACTAGTTGACCTAAAGGCGTGGAAGCCTTGTGATCCGGCGGCCGACAGACACCCAGTTACCAAGCCACCACCCCATGGCAAATATACCAGGCCGATTCGCTACCAACTGCTTGTTTAAGCCATCCCGTTCAAGTTTGCCTCTCGCCAGCTCATTTCGGCCGTGGTGACACCGACCGATGTTTGCGATATCATGTCAATGGACACTGGGACGAACGTTGGTGCTAGTGTCGACTTGACAAGCTTGTTCGGAAGTCAACACCCTTGGTTGGTAACCACTTGGCAACTGGTGGGAGCAAAACGACTGCCTGGAATGTGATGGCTGATGGATGAGCGAGCGGGTAATCCAGCAACCCGCAACCTTGGGCTTGGGTTTTGCCCTTCCCGCGCGGAGAGGAGGAGCAAACTCGGACGGGGTGGCTGTCGATTTGAACCTAATCTCACCTCTTAGTGTGTGTAAGAGCTAGAGGACACATGGTTAGCCAGTGTTGGTCATCATCTACCGCTGGTATCGCGTAGAATGATAAGAGCCTCAAGGCCATGTCCATGTTTGTGTGGACAGGTCTCGGGACCACTCACCAGTAGGCCCTTTTCCCATGGTCAGTGCCCAAACTGATGAAGGTCATGATGCCATCTCGCCATGATGGATGCTTGGCGTGCTGGGGAAGTCGGTTCGTCGGCAGCGTTATGTTATGCATCAATTATCGGAGAACCATCAACGGCCGGAGATTGCGGTTGTCTCTGGTTCTGGATCAAGGCACGAGAAAAAGCAAGGGCGACTCGTGTTGAGAGTCATGATGAGCATGGTTCGCATGGTTTGAGCAAAGAAAAAGAAAGAAAGAAGAATGAGAAGTGACGGAAAGCAAGCCAGTCAGCAACCACAAGGTGGGGTTTCACACGCTGAGCGGGAAGGCCCGTGGCGAGCGTGGTTGCCTTTCACCGTGTTCTTTTGGGGGTGCACTCTCCAGTCTCCACCACCCGACTCTCAGGGCTCCTTCCCCCAAGCACCCAACCTCACCAACCCGAGACCCACCTCCTCAACGGTCGAGCATCCATATCAACAAGCAAGGGAGAGGAAGGCGTCAGACAAACGAATGGAAGCGAACTGCATGCGAAATCCCATTCTCGTCTCTTCTCAACCTACATCTGCCGAAACATGCAATGTCCACGACAACTGCCGGCTTACCTTGAGAGACAAAAAAGCAAGACCAGTACTAGGCAGAGCAAATCCGCGGCGATATAATGCTCGCTTGACGCTGTGTCACTCCTGCTGAGGCACTTTTACCGAGTACGCAGGAGCAAGATGGGCCGTACGAGAACGAGCTTCAGTTTCCAGTCTAGAAGCATTCCCTCGCAAGCCACGTCTCAGCTATTTTCTGTCGCCTCCCTTCCTCCTCATCAGTTGTAGCCGTTGGAATGTCAACCTCGTACACAGTAGCACTGCCAACTGTGGAAAGTCTTGCAAGGTTCACTCATTCCGTAGCGTGTGACGATGATGATGATGGGTCATGAGAAACTTTTTCTTTTGTGCATTAACAGTTCCGGTATAGGGTGGGATGGAGAAATGTGAATGGAGGGCGATCCCGTCGTATTCAACTTCACAACATGCCATGTTTAGTAGGTAGTCCTATCTCTGGTAGGTAGCGGTTATCTCGGAAGCCCAAACCCCCTCCCTATATCGACTCTCCATACTCACTCTATCTTAGGTCCTATATCAAGCTATCACTCTTCGATAGTTATCATCGAACTCGTCGTCTTCGTTGCTGCCATGGATGTCTATCGCCAGCTAGCATGGTCATGTGGACGCCGATGCAGCTAGCGCTAAAAGCACGCGCGTCACGGTTACATCGAAGGGTGGTGGTGATGTTGTCTAGGTGAACACCTGCGCAGCAAATGCCGAACCTCTCCTTCTTGGCCGTTGTCTCTCTTCACGAAGCTAACTTCAACAGTAATTAGCTTGTCCCAAGTTCTGCCCGTGAGGCATACATACTACTACTGTATGCACGGCTTTCCCGAAAGGGTTTGCGATGCTTTACCAGTATTGCCAACCCGAGCACCTACCCGTCACTAGAGAAATCCTCCATGTACTTGATGGCAGCGTTCTATCAAGCTGCCCTTCCAGCCGTTCGGTGCCCTTTGCTGTCTTGGGCATTTCGAACTGGCTTGGCGTACGGGTTTCGACGCTCGGCTGGCTGCGGGTACAGTGGCACACGGGTGTTGACCTCGATCCGGTCCGGCTGGTGCCTCAGAGACACAGAAGAGGAGCTGCAGTTTGCCGCCGACCTTGAGGAGAGACAATAATGGGCAGATAATGACGCCCTCGTTGCTTTTTCCCCTACACATTCCTCCTGTGTATTAAAACTCTTTAGCATTCCACGCGACGCCAAGGCAGACGGCCATCACCTCACGGTTTCACTCTGTGAGACATACAGACGATTATCATGCAGCACAGCCGGGCCCGTGTATGCCGCTCTCTCCCGAGCCTGTCGCTTTGTCCCGTCGTATACGGGACCGCAGTGATCATCAGCACCTCCGTGGACACCCACTGAGCGCATGTTTGAAAGTCACAAATGTGTATACAAGTACGGAGTTGTGCGTATGTGCATGTGCGGAAAGGATTGTCTCCAATGGATGGGGGGATGGCGTGCATGTTCTACGCTACCTTGACTCCCCTCCTTCCTTCCTCTGTCTCTCACCAGCGGGATCAACATTTGAGCCACCAAAAAGCTGCGATCACCCGAGGGTGCATATTTGCCGTGTATCCAGAGCAAGTGTAACTGTTATCGAATATAGCCCCGAAACTGTGCACAAGTGTGTGGTGTGTGATGTAGGTGGGTAACATTCATCGCTCAACTATCGGACGCCGGCTCTGGAGGCTGGTTCACAGATACACACCCTTTCAGGCGGACAATGATATCAAGAAAAGGGACCCAAGCTAGTCCTTGAACTCCCTACTATTGTTGACTGCACCCCTCGTGCCCTCTTCATTGGCATATTGACTCCAAGTGTGGGGAGGGCTTATCACATCAACCGTTTCAGAAACGAGGTAGTGCTTTCCAATTCTCACCCACTGCGGATTGCCACTGATATTCGGCGTACACAAAACTATGCCCTCCAGCAGCCGGAACCTTTCTCCACGATAGTTGTAGGGCCTTGCTTTACCATGCCGTGGAACGATTGTGAGCCAGTCTGAATGTTTACAGTTGCAGGAAAGGCGATCCAGATTACCATTGTGTACCAGGTGATTATGTTAGGTGCCGAATTTCATTTCTTCTCTTCAACTCATCAGAAGGTCTCCATGGGGACAACCTCTTGTTAGCTGCTACTCTTGCTGCAGTGGAATCTTTGCTATGGCTATAGGTAGAGCTTATAACCTTGATACCAAATCAAAGGCTAGATTGTGACTTGATTCACAGCGGCGAAACCCAAGTTCATTAGAAGCTATCCTATCGTCACACTAAAAATGCCATCGTCAATGGCGGATGTACACAGTGATGAGACACCGACTCCTACCGGCACACAACGCTCTCAATGCTCTTCTTATTCCTTTCTGATAGGCGTTATGTGTCATGCGAGTCAGTGGTGTAGCCCCTTTCATGAAACTATGAGATTGCGAATCCCTCCTTGCAGGAACCTGGACCCTTATACTATCCCTAATACCATTGCACCTGCAGTAGCTCGATGCCATTCCCTGCTCTGTGTGCTACCTTTTTCATCTTCTGGGGTCTCCGGTTTTCCATCTTGCACCAGCTGATGTCGCAAGGGTCAGCTTACATCAGGGGGGTATGCCTGGTCACGACGTCGAAGGGTTGAGAACGTCAGGTGAAAGAGCGTATAGGTGGATGACTGTTCTGCCGGATGATAGATGGTTGCTTTCTCCAGGCTATTGTTCTCTAGAGCGCCAGGCTGGATGAGGCTCCTACTCGGTCGTGTGGTCAGTGAGAATGATGAATCACTCATACCTAGATCAGTCTGGTATGAACCGCGAAAGATGAACTGGGTGCGGTCTAAGCAAGCATTGGAGAAAAGTTGAGATGCTAAATCTCGTTCAATTGACCAGACATACTCCCCTATATCTGGACGACATGGGCAAGCAACGGTCCGGATCTACTGACACAACGTCCAATTATTTACGAAATTCCGGGTATATGTTTATAAGACAACCGCATACTCAAACTCGAACCGAACTCCCTGCTTTCTGAGCCTCTGCTATATCATTTTGTTTACCAGGCCCCAGGCGAGGCTATTAGGGGTGTCATAGGCAAGCAGGTATGTATCACTTCAATGAAACACCATAAACATGCCACCTTGGTAACACAATGAATACCAAGAATTGGACAATTGGGGGTTACTAAAACAAGAAGTGCCGAATGCTCATGATGTAGTGCAGAAACCTTGCGATACGTCGCTCTCACCGAAATATATCATATCTCACTTTAATCCGAAATCGAGTGGACAATAGGACTTGATTTTCGGTGGTAAACGAGGACA
The DNA here is from genome assembly GCF_000213175.1 of Neurospora tetrasperma FGSC 2508. Classification (NCBI taxonomy): domain Eukaryota; kingdom Fungi; phylum Ascomycota; class Sordariomycetes; order Sordariales; family Sordariaceae; genus Neurospora; species Neurospora tetrasperma. The sequence goes on from NW_009799102.1 coordinate 2,088,792, forward strand.
TGGGCAGCTACATACATGACATCGTTGATTTTTTCATCGTTACGAATTCGCCTTCGATAAAGGTCAAGTGACCCGCCTACTATGTAAAAGCACACGTTGTGAAAAGGGGAAAGACCGAACTGAGAGTCACGACCTTCCCGTTGCGGCTTCCTACATCTCTACCTTCTTATCCAGCCAGTACAACAAAAACAACATACCGGGCAGGGTTCGGATCAGGGGGAGAGCAGATGCGGCTCTTTTCGTTTTGAGTGTCAAGCGCATGTTGAGTATATTATTCGAGCGGCTATCCGCGCCTCTTGCCGCCAGTCCATTGCCGAGGCGCCGCCATACCATGTCGCTATGCATGTGGAAGCGAAGTTGCCTCACTCTTGATCTCCTCTCGTGTGTAGGTAGGTGATCATGAGATCACAGAGCTGGGGTTGTTGCCGTCGGTATCTGAGCTACTTGAATGAGGAGCATGGAGCTATTACTATGTAACTTGAAGGATCATAAACGCAGAATCACGAAACGCCTAGGAATACTGCAAGATGAGCTGTGATGCATTGCACGCGTCAATTTGCACGCTAGAAAACGAGGAGGCTAATTCGCGCTGCGGCTGTATGTGTCACAGGAGGTTGGAAGCTATTACATGGGAATGAGGGAGTGTCCAAAGTAAACTGATGATGACCACGAAAAGTGGAGCGAGGGAGAGAAATAGCAACGGTGAAAGACGAAAAGAAAATCCATCAAAATGGAAAATGTCAGCATATCGGGTCCGAGATGTGTGAACAATGAGCAAAACCAATCTGACTCTTTCAAAGCCCACAACCGTTGTAGCCGTCAACATCAGGAAATCATCACCAAAAAAAGGTTCACATACAATATTGTTTGCTCCATTCATTCCTTTCCCAAAGACCTACCAAGCACAAGAACAACACAAGTCTCGACTACTACGGCAAAAAGGAAAAAGGTTACACGGGTGACATAACAATAACCTCGGAACTGAGCAATTGTGTCTGGTCCGCATATTTATATTTTCCTCTTCAAGTTTTGCCTTCTGCCTCCCTTATTCGTTTGTTTCTCTCAGCTTCAATCCACTCGATGCAACTGGGTTGGTTCACACTGAAGCCACATAGAAAAAAAGGAAAAAATGGAGAGAAAGAAGGCGAGAGAGAGGGGGTTTGGAAATGAGGCAGGAGCGGAATAAGTTTGTTTTGTCACTTTTTTTATGACGCCGGCGCAGGGCACTGCAGCGATCTCTGACCGTGAAATTGCAACGCGGGCTGCGAGTAGGGAAAGAGGCGAAAAGGAAACCGAATAACAAAAGCTCCGGGAATCAAAAGCCTCAGTCCCTTAAGATCTAGACTATACATCACTGCAAAATGTATGTCTACTTCATCAGGTAGACACATTGCAGTGGGCCAGAACTCAAACAACACCATTCCTTGCTGGTTACACGACATCAACTGCCCCGCGTCGTTCTCGTTATCTCTTACTGTGTAGGTACATATGAGTAGCCGTCCTACCAATAGGTCTCCCAGCAACAGCAGCATCAGTAATATCCACTAGCTACATCGTCCTACATGAGCTATCATGTCGTCTCGCGTGTTCCGGGGGGGGGGGGGGGGGGGG
>NW_009799102.1:2091773-2144062 GCF_000213175.1 Neurospora tetrasperma FGSC 2508
GGGGGCGTTACAAACGTCATGAGGTTCAAATAACTCTTAGGTCCGAAGTCGGTGGTCGGGGGTTCGGATTCTTTTCTTCAGGGAGGGATTGCCGATCTCTTTGGGATTTGTTTTGCATGGGGTATGTGAAGCAAGTGTGATGAGCTGTGTACAGTCAAAGGCTTGAGGGAGGCTCTAAATCACTGGAGCGCCAAAAATCTTCAACTCTCCCGTCATGATTTTCAATCAACAGAAACAACAAACAGTCAACGCGAACACGCACTCCTTCCTCACTCAGCAGTAACAAAATAGACTTGGCAAGTGAGACTCCATCTCGAAGCGCATGATATGTGTCTCGAGTATACGTAGAAAACCGTTCCAAAGCATGGTGATAATAAACCTTTGTAATCCCAGACATAAGTATGCAATTGAGCACTTCGGGAATGATTTCAAGAAGACACCTATGCAATAGCGATCTTGTATACACGACGACTCTGCTAGCGAGATTTTCCTTGGTTTCAAACACCTTGAGGTATCTCGATAAAAAACTGGATCTGGGGCCTTTTGGAGTAGAGCGAATGTCTACTGCTTGGAGCTACCAGAGAGACCAGATACGTACAACCATCAACCAGGTGGACAGTTCTTCAATAAACAATCCGTCCCCCAGTGTCTCGACGTCTATTATCCGCTCTGATGAGTATCGTAGGTAATAACGAAGGCTTCGCCTGGTATACTTGCTCGACCGTGGCTAAGTCAACGCAAGAAACCCACCAAAGACTTCTACGGACTTGCACCAAGCAGAACTCATGCCTACACCAAACTAGGTACCTAAACACCTGACAACAAATTACCACACTACCTCCCCATCTACTCTAGAGCCTAAAACTACGAAGCTCGGTATGTTAGTTAGTTAGACTCGAACCGGTTTCGCAGGTCGTCACACTTATTTGCGTATAACAAACAGGCAAAATCTATCAAGTGACCAAAGCACAGTAAGTGCCAAGACGAACATGTCCTGCCAACTTATACAATACTGCGATCATGAACAATTTTTTCCACGGACAGAATATAAGCACCTTTACCGATCGAGATAAACACATACGACCATAGATGGTAGAAAACTCGGGATCCCGTCCGCTCTCCCATAGATAAGCTACCAATCGCCTGACTAGTAGTTGGGTCGGTGACGACCAGCGAATCCCAGGTGTTGTATGTCTTTTTCTTTCTTTCTTTTTTTCTTTTTTTTTTTTCGGCTCGTTCCTTCTTCTTTTTGTATCAAGAACCTCGCTTTGGCAGTCATTCTCTTTTTCAATGTTGATTCTGGCTCTTGTTCTGTTTGTTATATTCGTGGTTGCATGCATGTATTACTTGCTAGGGAAGAAATTCGCCATAATGAAGTAGCGATGTGATGCTGCTGGTTGCTGGAACCGAGGAATGCAGTCCCCATTGAGACAATCACCGAGATAGAAGCTCACGGTGAGCACATCGTGGACGTGTAACGAGTAAATATGATACTCGTGATACTATTTGAACATTGCTATGAACCCTTTCCCATTCTCCTCCGAGGCGAAAATGCCTGTCCACCAATTCCAAAAAAAAACGAGGATTTGCCTATCCGATATCCATCTAACCTCCTTGTTCTTAACCATTACTCATAACGTAAGTACCTAACATGAGCAAGCCCATCCTGCACTATACACCACACAGTTTTATGCCTTGTAATTTCGGTCATAATGATACTTGTAAGCCGCAGATAGAAGACTCGCCTTCAGCATTCTACACATATCGTCAACCCCCAAGTCATAGCCTGGCCTTCGTACCTTTACCAGACCTTCCCATCTCTTCACGACGTATACCCAAGCCCTCACTTAACTCTATCCGATCCCACCAAAACCGGCAAGCCTTCAGCAAGATCTCATTGAGAACCTCTTCCTTGGCCGGCGTACCAGGGCTACTACCACCTGCCCGCTCGTTGTTCCCTTCTCCAAAGACAATCATCCTGCCCGTCCCCTCTGGCGGCTTTACATCGTCATTACCACTGCTGCTCTGTTTCCACAATGATGATGATGATGATGACCACCCTCTTTCTGTATTTCTCTCCGCAGTCTTGTGCCCAGCGCCGCCGCGGTCTAGTTCCGAATCACCATCCCCAAAAGGCGTCCTAAACAACGGCCACACCACCCTCTTCCCACTACCCTTCTTCCCATCCGTCTCAACCTCAATAACCTTCTCCCCACTACTAAACCTTCCCCAAGCAGCATTCATCCCATCTGCCACCTTTCTCAACCCCTTGCTCCGTCGCGGCGGTCCAAATGACCTCAAAAAATCCATATCATGCGACACCACAAGTGCCTCATCCGCGTGATTCGCCACGTCCCAGTTTCCCCTAGCCGCGAACCTATAGACATAAACCGGCAATCCCGCCTGGCTCATAAAGTGCGCTGTTTGCAGCACTGGACAAATGTAGGCGTAGTGGCTGTAAGCGGCGTCGAGACGGGCCCACTGAGCTCCCATGCCGGCGGGCACGGAGCGGTACGGGTTGTTGCTGCTGTGGGGGTTTGTCACGGGGTCCGGGTAAAGGTGCTCGAGGGCGGCGAGGTCGGCGTCGGTGAGGGTGGGGATGAGGGTTTTGAAAAAGGAGCGGAAGTCGTCGTTTGTGTTGGCTTGCCTGGGGATGAACATGGCGCCTTCATTGGTGTTGAAGCCGGTTAAGACGGGAATGCGGAGGTGCTTGCCTTGGCGCCAGGAGGTGATGGGGAGGTCGGGGATTAGGACGGGGGTGGCCTCGCTGTTGTTGTTGCTGATGGCTTGTTGTTGGTCGTGAAGCCCGTCGATGACGGGTTGGAAGGGCCATGTGACGCTGGGTTCGTAGCGGTCCCAGACTTTCTTGGAGGCTCTGACTATGGTTTCGAGCGGAAGCTTGCGAAGATGATCAAAGATCTGATCATCCGGTAATCCGTCCACGCCTGCAGCCGCGAGGAATTCTCGAAATTGGACCAGGTGACGAGGGTGGTTTGGGAGGAGGACAGCTCTAGCAGTAGTTGCGCCGGACTCCAGGATGGCTCTGTGAAAGGGTGCCGGATTCTCCTTTCGGGCGTAGTACATGATATGGTGCCCGATCTAAAAAAGAACGAAAAAACAAAAGAATAGTGGGTCAGCAAAGTTATACGTGGTGTGTATGAAGACATATTGGAATACGATATCAAAGACATAAAAGGGCCGAAGACAAAACCTACCGAATGCGCACCAGCGCTGAGTCCCATGATCGTGACATTATCCGGATCACCTCCAAAGGCCTTTACATTTTCCCTCACCCATTCCAACAACATAGTCTGATCCCTTAACCCCAGATTTAGCAACCCTTCCTTGGCCGTCAATGCTGATGGGAGGAACCCCAAGGCACCGACACGATAATTGAAATTAATGCCTATCATAGGTGCATCGGCCCAGGAAACGAAGCTCGCCATGTTGCGTTCAGCGCCCATACCTCCGTTGAAGGCACCTCCATGGATGTAGACAACCACGGGCAGCAACGCCGGGCGCTTGTTGCTGTCCCCTATTTTTAGTCCATCGTCATCAACCAGACCAGCCGGCCTGTAGATATTGGCATTCAAGCAGTTTTCTCCAAACCCGTTGCCTACCGTCCCTCCTATAGGACAATTCTCGCCGAACTTGACAGCCTGGAACGTCTGATCGGAGTCCGGTAGTGCCTTGGGTGGCTGGAAGCGGTTCTCCCCTCCGGTGGTCTGAGCAAAGGGAACGCCGCGAAAGGCCTCAATAGCCTTGGGGAAGCGGTAGTCGACAGAAAAGTGGACGCCAATGTACCGGCCTTGGCGCAAGGTGACTGCGGGTGATGTGGCTGTGGCGCCGGGCAGCCTTTCGTTGGTCATAGTAATGGTTGCGGTCATCAAGGTGGTGGATGGGGAATACGACGTGTCCTTGGTGTCTGCAGTCTGAGATGTCGGAGTTGGGACCGATGGAGAAGATGCGGACGAAAGACCTAGCTCGAGATCCGGGTCGACATATGAAACTATTGCCTCTGTGCTATCACTACTATTTGCCTTGCCATTATCATTCGAGTCGCCGTAGTTGCCGTGTTGGGTGGTACTACTCGGGGTGCCCTTTTCCTTGGAGGGAACGCCTACGTCCGAGGGAGCAAACGAGGGGATAAGGCCGTTGGCGTTATATCGGTAATTGTATAGGCAGACGCACAGGAAGCCAATGACGAAGACCCAGGCTGAACAGAACATGATCTTTTTGGACAAGGTCTTTATTAGCCCGGGCGGTCGTCGTACATACCGGGGCTTCTCATCCTGGAGGAGGGGAAGATGTGGAGGCGGCGGCGGGCTCAGGGACGTTGGAGTCGAGGTCCCACTGCTCGAGGTGTCACCACTAGCTCGGGCTGTGGATGATGCTACGAGCGGGGTGCTATGGGTAGTACCGGGACTGCCCCATCCCGGGATCAACGTTGGCCGTTGGGGTTCCCCATTTTCCACTGAATTGACGCTGACAGCGGCGTCTGAATCCAGGGTCTGGTGATCGACACGGGATATGGTGCCGAGACGGACCCCGTCATGCACAGGCCTTCGCAACGGGCTTGGCATCGCGACTCTTCTCGCGAAACAAAAAGCTTCTCTCGACGTTGGTGGTTGTTCTCTTCGCCGGTCCTCGTAGTCCAAAGCGCGCTATACTTCTCGGCTACCTATTTTCCATGTTGCTGATGCTGCTCAGCTGCTCGTTGGTACCTGTGGTCGGGGTGGTGGTAGAGGTGGCGCGAAAGTGACCGAGAAGGGGACTCAAAGATCGGGTTTGAACCCCCAATGTCTTTGGCTTCAAGCCTTTGAAGATACTGCGTGGCTGGGTGGGGGATCGTTTGAAAATGTTTTTCTAGTCAATGAACTGCAAGATCATATGTTGGAACTGGAATATGAACAGGTTGTGAATGCGCGTGGGGCGTCGAACGTCGAATGCACGGGCTGCTTCTAAGGCAAGGTAACGTAGCCGTATACATACATAATGCGGACCGACACAACTTAGAATAAGGGAATGCCGCAACTGAGCGATAAGACTCGATCGAAAGGAAGCAAGGGAGAGACGTGGTTGGCAGTCGGTTAGGTTGGTGATTCAGCTGAGCGACTGCCTACCGAGCAGCCTTAACAGTCAGTCGCTGCTTCAGTTTGCTATTCGGTGCTGCGTCCAGGTCCTTTTCGTACCAAGTAGGTGCATTCGACTGCGAAACCTCAATCTGTCCTGCAGAGGAAAGAGCAGGATAGCGAGTTCTCACCTACTACTTCCATTTGCGCGATCGGCGCGTATCACAAACTTGACGACCTATGCAACAAGCTTAAGTCTCGAGTCTTGAGTAGGAAGGTATGGGAGACAGATCAAAGCCGAGGCAGTTTACTCATGACACCCGCTTTGTCGTCGTCGTCGTCGTCTTGGTTTTTTATTCACTTCCACACCCTTCTCACATGTTAAAAGCGTCCTGTCAAGATCTTTGTTGATTGTTCTGCATCTCCATCCATTCTATCTAACATCCAGCGTCGTCTCCTCTCATGACCACGTTGGCTATGCTGGATTAATAAAGTAAAACAAGAAATAACACCGCCAAAACGCGCTCGAAATACTAAGCGGCGAGCTAACCGATAAGTTCGTGTGACAAACAGTTGCCGCGGCGTACGAGAAGAACCTAACGGCCTTAAAACCGAAAGATCTGTTGCCTCGTCCGATAGCCCAGTTGGCCAATCGGTTGGTGAGTAGTCCATTTAACCGTCCTGTAAGTGATCGAGGGTATTTCCGGGGCACCTCAGTGTATAAAGGTCATTAGAAACAACCTGGGGCCCTCAAGAGATGGTGATGTCTGTCACGATGGTGCTCCGAAAGCTTTGAAATGAGGAAGCAAGTTAAAAGGATCAGAAAGCCAGCATGATAAGACCGTAAACCGCGAGTAAAAGAAAAAAGTAAAAGATAAAAAAAAAAAAGTTCACACTGCGATGCAACCACCTCATGAAAATGCTCACACAAACCTCGAACTCCAAGCCGGAAAAAGAGAGAATCATGCAAGACCGAAATGAAAACAAAGCCGAAGCCTGAGCCACAACTCCGCGCCAACTCAAACATTTCGCCCACTTGCGTCGAAACGCCGAATCCATCGTGCAAACCCTACCTCTTCAGGATGTGAAGCGAAACCTCATTGGTTGAGAGCCCCCGACCATGCTGTCCCGTTTCTTCTTTCCACCAAGAGTAGCGGCTTTCTGTGCATGCTTCTCTGCCCACTCGCGGCTCTGCATCCTAGACCTATCAGCCGCCTCCTTTCGAGCTCTCTTCGCCGCCTCCTCTCTTTCGTGCCGCTCTCTCTCACGTTCCGCCGTATAGCCGTTGTCGCGTGTAAATACCTCCTTACCCCGTTGCCTCTGCTTCTGCGCCTCCTCCGCACTCACTGTGCTACGCCTGCTAACCGTGCTACTGCCCGTGACGCCACTGCGGTTGCTACCTGCCGACGCCCTCGAAATGCCACGACCGGCATTGGCTGCCGACAGCGAGTCAATCATGCTCAAGCGGCCGCGCGCCGGAAGAGTTGCCGCATTGTACGACTGTCGCTTGGTCGACGCGGCCGATCTGCCCACAGTAGCATTCCGCTTGTTCGCAGAAGAAGCTGTCGGTGACACAAAAGAAGCTGTAGCGGGTGCCTTTGATAGAGGAGAACGGGGCTCTGCACAACCGCTAGCATGGCTGCCATCAAACGTACGAGCGACACTAGGTCTCCCTTGTCGCGCCCGACTAACAACCGTCTCGCGAGGATTCGTAGCTTTTGAGATGCTAGCACGGGCCGAGCGAGCCTTGGACCCGCGGCCCTTACCGTCCTCTTCCTCAGCTCGCTGTTTGGCCTCCGACTCCTCTCTCCTGCGACGTGAGATTGCCTGACCGGGTAACTCAGAAGCGGCTCGCGTGGACGTTCTGGTGGACCTGACACGAACTTTGGGAGGTGAGGCGGTCCAGGAATCATCCATAGACGGGGCATTTTCGGAAATATATCCTTGTGAAAGACGAGATGCACGCTCTTCCTTGAGGCGGCGGGCCACAGGTTCTCCGGGTAGCTCGAACGAGGCCACAGCGGGTGCTTTGTTAGACCTGGCCGGAGGCCTAGGTGGCTGAAGGCTGGTTGGTCTGGTTGCTGTACCTTTCTTCTCAGCAGCCGCTTTATTATCGGCAAAGCTCATCGAGCTTGACTTCCGCAGCGATGAAGAGCGATCGACATCTTTCGGGCGGACCGTGGTAGGTCCAGTTCTCTTGGAGCTTGTGCGCTGAGGTGGGGCGGCCTTGGGTGTTCTCTGGACGCTCTGCATCAAGGGTATTCTTGCGTCTACAGGAGACAAGATTCGGTCGACTCGCGCCAAGTCATTGATAGCTTCCAATTCATCCTCGAGCTTGTCGAGAGCTTCCACCGAGTCTTCAATCCTGGACGCAGGACTCGAAATGGGTGGAAATAGTCTCGTTGGTTCCATGTGTTCGTCTTCCATGGCCTCCGAGAGGCGGTGACGATATTTGTGACGATATTCGGTCTCCCACCTCATTTGAGACTCTTGTTGACAATCATCCACGGTTTCCGAGGAATGATGGTGGTATCGGTGACATGAATCAGTCTCCCACATCCGGGACTCGTTTTGGATGTGGCGGTCATTTTCTGCATGTGAATCTGATTCTCGCGCTTCATCCCTCTCTTCTTCATACTGATATTCGCCGATCAGAAGGCAATCTGACTCGAAGCTCACCTGAGGCTCATGTCGATGGTCCACGTCAACTTCTCCGTGAAAATCGCGCATTTCATCGTCTGTATGGTAAGGGCTGGTCTCTTCAGCCATGCTGGAGACGGAATCCGCGTCCATTTGGACGATAGTAGTTTCAAAGTCGCCAGCCCTTTCATCCACCATGCTCTCCGTCTCCTCATCAATTGTCTCGCGGGTAATGTGGGAGCGCCTCATCTGAACATGGGATTCGTCGGGATGGGTCGTGATGTTCGTCGGAACAGTATTATTCTCGACAACGTCGCTATGCTTGACGCCGTCGAGCTTAGTAGCTACAACCGTATAAATATCAGCACTTTGATCTTCGTTGTCGGTGCCTAACTTGGCATCCGGCATTGACTTTGAACGCCGCGGGACGAGGTTGCAGCCAAAGTAAAGCAGCTCTTTTGGGTTTTCGGATCCTTGGTAGCCACAGCGCTCAGGGTGTTCATGAGAACAGATTGGGTGAGCACATTCTCCGGATCCCGTATAGCCACAAATCTCTGGGTTATCGTGAGAGCAGACTGGATGAGCGCATCCTTCGGGCAGGGTCTTTGCCGGCAATGACAGAACCCACTCGAAGTGACCTGCGTAATGTTTGGCCAACTGCTCTGCGTTGCTGGGGAGTCTTTGATTTTCTAAGGCAAGGTGATTGGTTTCCCCAAATTCTGAGAAGCCCGTCAAGCTCAAGTCAGTTTGTCTTCATTGCACGAAGGTAGCTTGATTCCCAGATACTAGTAGAGAGAGCCACGTACCTTTTGAGAAAAATGTGGAGATAGTCGCACCGGCCTCAGAACTGTCTCTTTCGCCTAGCTTCTTGCGCACTTGACGCGCAGTCTCGTTTCCAAGTTCAGACCCGTCAGCTTGGTATCTTGCAGTACCTCTGGCCCTGACATTTGCCTTCTTGGGGCTACCCAAGTAATTGTTTTGGGTATTGATTGTTTGAGTCTTGTTGGGCTTCCTGCTATGATCGTGGTCGGTGTCTGAATTGGGATCCAAGACATAAAACTGATTGTTGTCGAGTCTGTGAGGGGTGCAGCTGGAGTGTAGTCCATAGTCGTGGATATCGAAGCCGATTCCATGTCGGTGGTGGTAGGTGCTGGCGGTCGCCATGATTGTAATTAATTCTTCGTTCTAATATCGGCTTTTCCCGAAATAGCCAAGATCTGGAGGCCAGACGATTGCGTTGCTGACTGGCCTGAACAAGGGTTCCAGAGTAATTTCGCTCAAAGGGAAAAAGACAAGATTATCTCTGTGCAGACGCGGGGTGGCTCGTTATCCAGAAAGGTGAGATTGTGATGGGCTAGATCCGGGGAAGGCTGATCGAAAACTTGTTGGTTATTGATTGCACAATTATGTTGGTGTAGCAGTTGGGCACTGGAGTCTTTGGCTGACGACGGAACTGATTCAACTGAAGTGGTCGAGAAAACTGTGTTGGAGTCCTAAAGGCAGTTGGCTTTTGTGCTTCATCCAGAGGAACGTCATGCGTCTTAGTACTGGCGGCGGGCGCCCTTCCCTGTTCCTTGAAATGGCAGTCAAGGTCGTGCCCGCAACTCTTTCCCATCTTCACCACAATGCTTGAGGGCCATTCCACTTCGTTCTCGGCGCCTTTGATGGACTCGTAACTGCAAGTGCTCGTGGTCTCATGGTTGGGGTTGTTGTCTGATGTCTTGAAGCGGCGACTTCCTCAAGCAACCCCCTGGCTGACTTTGACCAAAACCGACTTCTTCATTAGTGATCAAGTAGAAACAGGCCACCCCTGATTGCTCAAACCTTTCTTTCTGTTCGTACTCGGAAGGTACAGACTGAGGCTGGCAGCACCGATAAGAAAAAAACAGGGCAGTCCACATAGCATCTGACTCTAACATGAAGCTTTCTGACCTGATTTTGTTTCCTTTAGAGCGCCTTGGTGCGGTAGTAGCATTGATCCTTCAAAAAAGATTACTTCTGACTTGAGTCCTCAGCCAATCCCAGGAAGGACTTGCTGAATGGTGTAGCCTGGCTGGCCGAGGTGACCCGGAAGACAGACACTTCCTCCGGTTTACTCTTCTTCTGCAGCTCCCTCCGCATGTGCTTGAAGTGCAGGCGCATGTTCGGTTGGGATGCGAACAAGAGTCTGGGGAAGATCTTCCTCTGAGGGCTCCTGGACACCTGCACTTGGCTTGGGTAATTTGGCTGAGGCAGGCGTGTTAGTAAGGACCGCCTGGAAGGGATGCTACCAGTATGGCGTGAATGATGCTTACCAGATGCCATGTTGATAGCTCTCAGCACATTATGCCAATTGCTAAGAACAAGGGCAATGGCTTCTGTTCCATCGGAAAGAGTAGCCAGCTTTTGTGCGAGTGCCTCCATCTGCGTTGCCATTGCCGCACTGAGATCGCGCAGCTCCTTGAGATTCTCCAGCTCGGCCTTCTTCTCGTTGACTCTGGCAACCAGGGCGGGAGACTGGCCCGTGGTGCTTGCGCCCATGGACGAAAAGCCTCTGGCAGGAAATGCGGACATTGTGGCTGCAGTCACGGCGTTGGTGATGGGGAAGAAGAAAAGGATGGGAGTTTATGGAGATCTACATGTGTGTTCAGGAAATGGTAGTCAAGAGCCGTTGGTCGAATCTGAGTGGTGGAAGTCCTTGACAAGACGGACGGGAAGATGCCCTGGGAGGAAAGAGTGTGCTGTTCCTTGTTGTGATTGCTTGCTGCTAGGTGATGCTGTTAGTGGCCGCCGGTAGTATAGAGGGGAGGTACTGCTTATACTGTAGGACCTTATGCTTGTTTTCATGGGCGGCAGGCAACACCGCAGGTCGGAGTCTGGACGGTGAAAGCTTCCAGTGGGCCGCGTCCCCGCCCCGCTTCAGTTCAGAACTGAACCTCGTTGCTGGTCAACCCTGGACCTTGGCCAACTGCAAGAGAACCGCGACGCTAAACCGGTTTGGGAACCAGAGTAAACAAAAATGTTCGCGAAATGACACCTGGGAATTTCAGTTGTCCACCTCCGCTCCCACCCACCCAATCCACCGCACTGTTGCACGGTGCACCTGCCCAGCCTCTTCCTTCCCCAACGTATCGATCGCATTCCAAACAACAACCTGACTCAAACAGCTTCCGACACATCCACGACGATCTGTATTGTATATCTATGATAGCGATCCGGTCGAACTAATAACAACCCTTTTTGGCTGTCTTGTCCGCGAGGACGACAATGCGAAATGGCCCGCCTCAACGAACAAGCCATGTCGTCTATCTCGTTGTCAACAGACAATCTCGAGCTCTGTATGTGTCGCGACTCCGTCTCCCTCATCGCGCCAATGCGACAACACAGCTAACCTCATCGCGTCTTGACAGTGCGTAGGAAGTTTCTCAGACAAAACAGAGATATTGCTCGAGTCAATTCCACACAGTCACTCCGTATCCGTGGGTTGGAGAATGAATGCGCTCGTTTGCTGTCGGAGAACCTCGAACTCCGTGGCCAGGTCTTACGCCTCGAAAAGGAGCTCCAAGACAACGCTGCGCGAAGGGTGGCCGATCATGCGCTTGAGGTCAAGGCCAAGATGGAGACGCAGTTGGCGGAACTCAGTTCGCTGCTGGCAAGCTTAGGGGAGCCGCCCTCGAAGCGGCGCCTTTTAGAAGAAAGGCGATACGCGCAGCCTCGACCGAGCGTTCACCGAAGCCCTCCCTTACGAAGAGCACGCCAGGAGGCCGACCAGGAACTACTGGCTGAGCAGGAAGGAAGGCTACCGCCGATATACGAGAACAAGACGTATGCGCGAGCCACAATGAAGTAGGTCGCTTGCAGTTCCCGGTGCATGATACATTGAAGCATATGGCTGACAGCCGAGCAGCAGTGAAGAAATCCTAGCGCTGTGCATGCAGGCAGATGATTCGAATGACTCGCCAGACATCGGACCGCCGCCAGTATCTAGGTTTGTCGAGGATGATATGGTCATACCTTGTTCACCATCGCCAAACAAGAACGCCGAGACCGAAGAAACGGAAACTACCGAGCAAGTGGAAGAGAGCCCTAGGGCTCTTCAAGTACCGCCGTCACTATCGCCGCCTAAACTTGACTACGACAGGAGACCAAACATGATCTTATTCAGCCCACCCAAAGAATCGAGAGTTGCGGAACCCTCCAAGATGTTCAGTCCCCCTCCGATGGAACCGCCAAAACAGTCCGCATCGGCTGTACCGAGTGAGACCATACGAGCAGGCCTCAAGCGAAAGTTGAACGGCGAGAACCAAAACGAACCCAACAAGGCAACCAAGCTTCAGCAAGGAAAAGAGAATGGCAATGAGACTGGGATCAAGAAAGGACTCTCTGCCCGCGACCCGCACAAGAGGAAAAGCATCAAAGAGACCGCAACGAGACCGAGAGCCCCGCTGTCCGCAAAGAGCACGAACGAGCACATTGTCTCTCCGAAGAAGCCGGCGAAGCCCCACCAAGTGGCCGACGACTTTGAGCCGGTGAAGGTGCACAACGCGCCAAAGGGTAAGGAGAAAGCTGACCTGCCCGCTCCGGAAGAGAAGTCAGCAGTAGAAGAAACGCAAGGAAATTCTACGTCGGCATTCACGAAAGTCGAGATTTTCCCACCGGCTCTGGAACCTACTCCTGAAGTTGCAGAGATTCCCGAAACCGATATTCTGATCACACCTGGAACACCAGAGCGCGCCTCCGAAAGTACTGTTGTGACCCACGACACCCCGCCGCCAGCCCACATTTCATCTAATGGAGAGACGTCGCGGCCTAGCAGGCGTGCTAGAGCGGCGATCAGCTATACGGAACCCAATCTGCGCGACAAGATGCGACGACCGACCAAAGAGCTCTTTGATGCCGTTTCTGGGGAGGGCAAGTTCCTTCACAGGCCGGCATCGCAACAGCAGCAGCAGCAGCAACGCAAGGGCGACGAGTCAGCACCGACGTCAGTAAGCAAGGTCAAGGCCGAGCCGTTGCCGGCGGTGGATATAAGCAGTCTGACCAGCAGTACGCTGTTTGAAAAAGAGAAGGAGAAGGAACCACAGCTGGATGAAGGAATATTGTCTCCAAACGGCATCCTCCCAAGCTCAGTAGACCTGGGAAGGAGAAGACGCGCCTCATCCTTCTCTACTGCAGCCCCTGCAATGACAATTCCTTCGGTCCGAGAACAACCAACTCTAAACCCCCCAGCCGCGGAGGAGACCGATGAAAACGCCGCGGTCGAGGCTCAGATTCAGAAGGAGCTGAGTAATAGTATTACAACACGGCCCAGGGGTGGAAAGGGGAGGCAATCAATGAGCCGTTCCGCACCCACGATCCCAACAGAAAATCACGAACACGAACACGAGGACGCACAACTCTCGACGAACTCAGCCTCGGTGGATCTTTACGACTTTGCTAGTTGTGCATCTCCGGATAGCGCAGCACCCCAGCTAGAAGCGACTACCGGTGATGTTCCTGTTAATAAGAAGGCACAAAAAGGTTCAAGAAGAGCGTCCTCAACTGCTTCGACCGAGACAACAGCAACAGCATCCGCAAAGCCAAGATCTTCCCGAAAAAGGGCTTCGATGCTGGTGCCGAAGAAAAGCTTGTGGGCTGAAGAGTTAACGCAGGAGGAAGAGGATGAGGAAGATGTCGGCAATGACAGTGGCGGGTCCTTGTCCAAGGGGAGGGCCTCGAGGAGGAGAAGTATGATGCTTTGAGTTGATCTTGGCAGAGCTGGGGAGCCTGAGATGGAATTGTTGTATAGTTGTTTCACACGGCACAGCGTAAGGCGTTTTGTGGTTTACAGGATATGGAGCTGAATCACACGTGGAACTGGACAAGAGCTCCCCCATGACTGTACTTAACAAGCAAGCTGGCATGTTTGGATAGCTCAAACATGGAGAGGACATGACACAAATGTATTTTATGACCTGTATAAGAATATTTCCCCTGATCAAGCATCAACAATCCGTTGCTGCGCGACCGTTAGCGCTGACAGCTGGCAGCGGATGCCACGACACTGGACGTTTCTTCCGTTCTGTTCGGCAGTCCTCTGCCCCACCTTTCAGTGGTGGGGTGCCGTCCACTGGCGACGGAAGTGGAAGCAGGGAGCTTGGTCCAGGTCGATTCCATCAACTTTTCGGAGGGGGTCCAGCATCCCACCTTGACCTGAGGTTGACGCTGAAGCTGCCTGCCCGATCATTGAACTGGAGAACAGCAAACAACAACGGCGGCCATTCCTTCTCCAGATTTTTGCCAACGAACCATCCTGCTTCCCCCCGCGCATTCTGAAGCATCACCATCTGAAGACAAAGTCTATACCTACAGCTTTCTTCTTTTCAGTCACCAGTAAAGCAACCCATATAAATCAGGCACCATGCAGGCACCGGTCCTGGTAATGAGTATGTTCCAGCGCTCGAAGCTACCTCTTGCCCCTTTTCGCACTGATATTGGGGATATCCTCACTTGTCAGCCGGCAGTAACCATGCAGCATACTGACTGACCTTACCTCCTACCCTTACAGACACCAACAGTGGTGAGAGGCAGACTGGCCGCAAGGCTCAGATGTCCAACATCGCCGCCGCCAAAACGTACAGTTCCAAGGCCCCCCCCCCCCTTTATAGCGGATAAGACCGCCTTTCACCCCGCCATGGACACTGACTGACCGCCCCCCCTCGGCTCGTAGTGTCGCTGATATCATCCGATCCTGCCTCGGCCCCAAGGCCATGCTCAAGATGCTTCTCGATCCCATGGGCGGTATCGTCCTCACCAATGACGGCCATGCTATTCTCCGCGAGATCGAAGTGTCGCACCCCGCAGCCAAGAGCATGATCGAGCTCAGCCGGACACAAGACGAAGAAGTTGGTGACGGTACCACAACAGTCATCATTCTCGGTAGGGAAAACTTTGGTTACAGCTGCGCCGTATACCGTTCACTGACATGTGGTATTCACAAACAGCCGGCGAGATCCTCGCGCAATCCCTCCCCCAGCTCGAGCGCAACATCCACCCCGTCGTCATCATCTCGGCCTTCAAGCGCGCCCTCAAGGACGCCCTGCAGATCATCGAAGACATCTCGCTCCCGATCGACATCAACGATGACCAGGCCATGTACAAGCTCATCTCGTCCTCGATTGGCACCAAGTACGTTTCCCGATGGTCGGAACTCATGTGCGGGCTAGCGCTCAAGGCCGTGCGCACCGTGACGTGGGAGATGGGTAATGGCAAGAAGGAGGTCGACATCAAGAGGTATGCGCGCGTGGAGAAGGTGCCGGGCGGCGAGATTGAGGACAGCAGGGTATTGGACGGCGTTATGCTCAACAAGGACATCACACACCCCAAGATGCGCCGCAGGATCGAGAACCCGCGCATCATCCTGCTCGACTGCCCGCTCGAGTACAAGAAGGGCGAGTCGCAGACCAACATTGAGATCACAAAGGAGGAGGACTGGAACCGCATCCTGCAGATTGAGGAGGAGCAGGTCAAGCAGATGTGCGAGCATATCCTTGCCTTTAACCCCGACCTTGTTATCACAGAGAAGGGTGTCTCTGGTGAGTTCGACTCCATAAATGGGAAGCGCGTATCACGTCGGTGGCAGGAAAGCTAACGATGATTTCACTCACAGATCTCGCACAACACTATCTCATGAAGGCCAACGTTACCGCGCTCAGACGTGTGCGCAAGACCGACAACAACAGAATTGCCAGGGCGACCGGCGCTACTATTGTCAACCGAGTAGAGGATCTCCAGGAATCCGACGTAGGCACTAACTGCGGCCTGTTTGAGGTCGAGAAGATTGGCGACGAGTACTTCACCTTCCTCACAAAGTGCAAGGACCCCAAGGCCTGCACCGTCCTTCTCCGCGGTCCCTCCAAGGACGTTCTCAACGAGATCGAGCGCAACCTGCAAGATGCCATGGGCGTGGCGCGCAACGTCATGTTCCACCCCAGGCTATCGCCCGGTGGTGGTGCGACCGAGATGGCCGTGTCCGTCAGGTTAACACAGCTCGCGAAGAGCATCGAGGGTGTCCAACAATGGCCGTACAAGGCCGTCGCCGAGGCCCTCGAGGTCATTCCCCGTACACTTGTCCAGAACGCCGGCAAGAGCCCCGTCCGTGTGCTCACCGATCTCCGCGCGAAGCATGCCGAGGGCAAGAACTCGTGGGGTATCAACGGCGATACTGGTGCCATTGTGGATATGAAGGATTACGGGGTCTGGGAGCCCGAGGCCATCAAGGTGCAGAGCATGAAGACTGCTGTCGAGGTATGTTTGGACTTTTTTTTTATCCTTTTTCTTGACGTTCAGTTTCGATGCTCTTTTAATTGTCTACTGACCATCTACACAAACAGGCTGCCTGCCTCCTATTGAGAGTTGACGATATCTGCAGTGCCAGAAAGGCACAGCCAGGTGTCGGTGTCAGCTCTGGCGGCGGTGATGAGTAAATGATATGAAGGGTGCGGGTGGGTAACCCAGGGTCAACTGAGTTATAGTCAGTCCGGCAAAAGGTGGTATGATATCCCGTTAATGATTCTTTGGTGGTCAACGCATAGCACCCATTGCATGAGCACCCCTTTATGTATATGCTAGATGGGCCTTGGCATGGTAGATAAAAGGGGTTCTGAAAGGCCTGGTCGAGAGGTCTATCCTTGTTCCGTAACCGCAGGTCGTGATGCTGTCTATGCTTTCCCCTGTCGCTGATTGTTGCTCTACTCGCTTGGGTAAAATCAATACTCTCAACATCCCCCTTCAGTCGTCTTCAACGATAAGTAGCCCAGACTCCGCATTTCCAGGTACTACTGCCCCGGGAGCAGACGCAGCCGTGGTCGAAGTGGACTTGTCCGCTTCCTTTGCGGTACTCTCCCCAGCGGTGTCGTTGCTAGTGACTCCAGCTCCGGCTGCACTCTCCTTTGCGCCTCCCTCGTCCCCAGTCTTTGCAGTCTCTTTCTTCTCGGCCCCATTTGCTGTCGTCACACTCCCTCCTTGACTTGCACTACCATTTCCACTTCCACTTCCACCTCCACCTCCACCTTTCCCTCCCTTCCCTTTATTCTTCTTTTTCTCCCTCTTCTCCCGATTCCTCCTTGTCTTCTCCTCATCCGCCCTCTCCCTCTCCCTTTTCTTGGCTTCAAACTCCTCCCTCTCCTTCTCCTTCGCAACCTCCTCATCCATGATCCTCAGCCGTTCATATTCCCTCCTCCGGGCAGCTTTATATACATGAAACTCGCCCGATCCCGCACCGGCGGAGGAACCCTGAACGTTGGTGACGATTTCCGGAGGGGGAGGTAATCGAGAGGAGCCGGAAGTGGCGGAGGAGGGGAGCGGTGGGATGATGATTTCTCGGTCGGGTTTGGCGAAGAGTTGTTGCAGGTGGGAGGCCTGAAGGGAGGTGGGAGAGGAGGCGCGGAGACGCTTGGTGGGGCGGGAGGAGAGGCGAGAGGTGGAGGTTGGGATCGAAGAGGGGTCGTCGGCTGACATTTTTGCGACTTTGTTTTGTGTTTTCTGTCGACAATGGTGTGCGGTGGCGGTTGCGGCTGCGGTTGTGATGATGGTGGCTGTCGGGTGTTTCCTGGGTTGAGACGCGGCGGGTTGTTCTGGTTCGTGACGTTCTGAGGAGCGAGGCGCGCGCACGCCTTTGAGTTTGTTGTTCTCTTTTGTGGTGCGATTAAGCGGTGATTTGGTGATGACGGTGGGCTCCCTAAAGTTTGCTAGGTGGAGATGTGAAGTTGGAGGTTGAATCTGGGCCGGAGAATGAAGTCGCGACAACGGACGGGTCGATCGCAGCGATGGGGTTTGAATGCGACGCTGAACTGAGCTGCAGCTGATGGGGGAGCTGGACCCGTTGGACAAGGCTACAGGGCTGATATTGGTGGTCTGTGCGCGTGGCTGTTAAGTGGCCGTTTGACCTTTGACGATTTCAAGATGCTGTCTCGATTGGAGTCCCACCTTGAAAGCTACAAGCTCCAGGCCGGGAATCCCTATGTCTGCAAAGTCACGAGATCAAAACCACATGCGTCAAATGATATGGCTTGGTCTAATGTGGTTTGGTGTCACGGAATGGTCATGGAATAGACGGAGAGCTAAGTAGCCAAGCTTTGGGAAATTGAATCATATGTCTTCTACACGTGGTTATAACATGATTGTCACAATGTCATGGATATCGTATGTTCCCAAGTCGATTGTGGTGTGCCTTTTTACAAGTCCAACTTGGAACTCATCCATCCAGTTTATTAGCCAAAGATGGCCGTGTCTGGTCATCGGTACTGTACGGTTACATACTGCAGTAACACGGGAAGAAGCCGCCAGGAACGAGTCCGGTTCGCTGCTGTTGGCGCCGGCTCTGTCAAAGACGCAAAGTTGCGGTGACATGCGAATCCAATTGGGAAAGAACCTAACCTCTGGTTGAGTGTTAACAATTCTGATTGGCTGAAGCGTCAGAAAGACGGAGAACCCCGCGCATCCAATCGAGCCAGAAATGGGGCGCGAGGGACTCTGGCACGTCTGGAAAAAGGCGGGAAAGGCCACTGGAATGCAAGAGATTGATAATGTATGACTCCCTGCTCTTGTCGGATCCAATCACAGCTCAGCACATCCTGGGGGCAGCCCAGCCAGCCCCTCTAGCCCCTCCTCCACCACCAGCGATCACAGTGTGCAATGTCCATCATCTCTTAGTACGCAGCCATTCAATAGCTAGAAAAACTCAAAAGTGCGGCTGTGTACCTTACCGAAAGCGGAGAGGTGCGCATTCATGTTAGTGTTGCCCTTTGCATAGCACAAACATACTGGACCGGGAGGTGTAACACGCCAACCAAGCAGATTCAAACAAGAATTAATACTGCCTTATTACAAGAGTCTTTGGGAATAAGACAGCCACGTTGTTGACAACAGCTCAACGGTATTCATCTACTTGGCTGTCTCTTGGCTCTAGCTCGCGGCCCAAAACGACAACTCATGTTTGCGGGTTGCGCCATGGCTGGTGACGCATACAGTCCGGGTTCCATTGGGGCCATTTTGCTCAAGCTCTATGTCCCCAGGAACTGCCCCTGCCCCTGGGAAGGGGCCTGGAGGATCTGCCTACCTATCCCCGCGCATATGCTACATACACGTTACGAACGCGGGACCTGCTAAGCCGTGCCTAGAAGGACTTCAGTTGCAGTCCGGGGGGGGGCTAGAGGGGATGAGCAGGCAGTCTCTGCCTCAAAGTTCGGTTGCCTTATTTACCTAGTCGACCTTGTCTCGTTTACTTTCTTTTCGTCTCTTCTTGTCTTTCTTCCACCTTCATACACAGCCCTTGTACTCCAATAACTCTACTTATCCCATCTGTTGCCATAGTTTTGTGCTACAAAGATACCCTTCCTTGTCCAGTCCCTCACTTTGACGGTGTCTGCGATATACAGTCAACCAGCATTGCTCTTTCCGCCACTTATTACTCGTTTTTGACAAAAGACCTTCACGGTACGCGGTGGGGAAAGTTTGGGCACCTCGACTTTGACAACTGCTGCAGCTACTACGCAACCGCATAGTACATCCACTTATTGTTCACGTCACACTCAGTTCTCTCTTCCTTCTCGACCATGGGGAAGCCTAGACTTATCATCCTGATCAGACACGCCCAGTCTGAGGGTAACAGTACGTCGTCTACGCCTTTCGAGGCTATCTTGTCTCTTACCTGCCTCCTTGCGGCTAACACTAACATGGATCGACAGAGAACCGCGATATCCACCAAACGATTCCCGACCACCGCGTAAAGCTCACAGACGAAGGATGGCAACAAGCATACGATGCCGGCCGCCGGCTGCGTAAGCTGTTGCGCGCCGACGACACCATCCAGTTCTTCACCAGTCCCTACCGCCGCACACGCGAGACCACAGAAGGCATCTTGGCCACTTTGACCAGCGACGACCCGGAACCCAGTCCCTTCAAGCGCAACCACATCAAAGTCTACGAAGAGCCTCGCCTACGAGAGCAAGACTTTGGAAACTTTCAGCCATGTAGCGCAGAGATGGAACGCATGTGGCAGGAGCGCGCTGACTACGGTCACTTCTTCTACCGGATCCCTAATGGAGAGAGTGCCGCAGATGCATACGATCGAGTCAGTGGCTTCAACGAAAGTCTCTGGCGCCAGTTCAATGACGACGACTTCGCCAGCGTTTGCGTTCTAGGTAGGTCGAACTTTTCGAGACATCACTGTTTTTGAAGAACGTGGCGGGAAGGCTAACCAAGTTTGCTACAGTTACACACGGTCTTATGTCGCGAGTCTTCCTTATGAAGTGGTACCACTTCAGTGTCGAGTACTTCGAGGATCTGCGAAACGTCAATCACTGCGAGTTTCTCATCATGCGCAAGAACGACAGTGGCAAATACATATTGGAAAACAAGTTGCGAACGTGGTCGGAGCTCAGAAAGGAGCGTGCTGCACAACAGGCTCTCTTGACCGGAGGAAAGTCCAAGCTAGACTCGGCCCCTTCCCCCACCCCGCGCATGCCTTCCGACCCGAGCGCACCACCAGTCGAGATGCGACGGCGGTGGGGAGGTTGTCCGAACGGCTGTAACCACGACAAGAACTTCAAGATCCGCTCGACGCTTGCCGACCTGGTCAAGACCGACCACATGATTTCAAACCACGTTACCTCCACCGATATCACTGTTACCGATAGCGCGAGTGGTAATTCGACAGACGCCGATACCCCCAGTGTAGCTAGCAGCAGCAGCATCGCGTTTACAGATGGGGCCGGCCCTGCTACTGGCAAGGCTCAAGGAGTCGCCAACGCCTCTTTCAACGGTACCGCACTGCCTAATGGGCCGACGATTGCGAGCCGGAGACCGACGGCCAAACGTATTCAGTCTACTAGCAGCGGGGCCACACTGTCGCCAGCAGTGGCACACGCTGGTCCGGTCATCGACATAACCAAGGCGCGAGAAGAGGTCGTCTCGAGTCCAGACGGCACGCCATCCTTTATATCGATCGAAGACCGCCTACGAAACCATCTCAAGAGTCCCAGCGCGCCGCCCCGTCCCCATAGCCATAGCCTTCATATTGGTCGTGATGGTGGAGGCACCTACAGTGGACATAGCAGCAGTGAAACTGAGTTGTCAGATGATGAGCGGCGCAAGAATGTCAAGGCCAAAACCCCGAGTGGCGGACTCACCCCCCATGCTGTTCGTCCAGTACCACACCGCCATCCTAGCCGGGATCAGAGCCAAATGGGCCGCGGCGCCAAAGCCAACCGTCTAGGTGATCATCCTCCCAGTAGCGATGGCGAGCATGAAGCTGATGGAGAGCACGAGCCTGACTGCGAAGAAGATGAAGAAAATAGCGGCCAGGAGCAGGAAGAGGGCGCGAGGCTTACCGAGTCAATAAAGAAGAAGCAGAGTCTAGAGGACTTGGCAGACGCGGAGAAGGAAGATAGAAGCCTGCGAGGGAGTGTGTACTAGGACTCTCTTATTCTTTACACTTTCTTCTGCACTCTGGCTGTCTTGTCTCTTTTCTTCTTCCTGTTGGTCTCCATGCACTTGGCTTTGGGAGTTTTTTGTGAGGCTAAAGGTACGAACTTGCTTCCATTATATGTGGCTGTGGGAGTTGGTTTTCTGTTTTGTTTTGATAAGGCGCTTTGGGGTTTCATGTACATAGTTAGCGAATTTCTCCGGTCTGCGTTTCAGTTGGTTCGGGCACGATCACGAAGATCACGGGTGTCCAGGGATGAACATGGATGGGTGAGATGTATGCAGTGAGATTGACATGAAGATACCCCCAATGTCTTTACATACTGCTAAACTGCTGTTCATAACTTTTTTGTTTCCTTTACTTGTGAGAATTTGTATACTCTACGAAACCCGTTGCTCGTGATCCCGTGGTTAATGGACAAGAAATGAAAATCAAGTCTAAATAGATACATCCAAGTCACGGCCGTCTCTCGAGCCTTTCCAGTTAGTAGTATTCACCTGTATACCGCTCGCTATAGTAACAATTAGCGGCCAAAACACTTGTCTCCTACTATTGCAGCTTGCCTTTGACACTCGCTGCCTCTCGCCACTTCTCTATTTACTTCTCTCCTCTCTTCACTCTCTTTTCACTCTCTTATCATCTTTGTTCTATATTATTCTTTTACTCTTTTCATTCCTTCCCTCTTCACGCTTTTCCTTTACTCAGTGTTCACTTACCTTAATTTCTCTTTCTCTCTCTCCTTTCCTTCTTCACTTCTCTCCTCAGTTCTTCTCTCTTCACTTGTTCTAGATTTGCCTAAATAGTATGCAATAGCCAAAGACTAACATGCGCACGTTTTTTTCTTTTCTTATTCAGTTGTGAACTTACTCGATGCTCATGATGCATTCTTAAGCGACTTTCATTTGTCAACACTGTCTATCTTTTTCTTGCGGTAGGGACGAAACATTGGAAAGTCGCTAGCTAGCTAGGTAGCTGAAGTAGTCAAATGATTGAGTTGAAGCGGATACCCGTAGAACTTGTGACTGCGAAGCGAGCAAGTCTATACCTCGTAAGACAGCAAAATAGGTCATATGACCAACCAGTTCTCCATATTCACAATAGCCATTGCTGTTTTTTTTTTTTTTTTTTTTTTTTTTTTTGGCTTCCTTTGGGAAGGTTTAAGGGGTTTAATGAACGACGGGCCAACCACACGGGGGCGGGGGGGCCGGGAGATGACCCGGGCGAGCTGCTCAGCCTCATTTTCACGTTCGCTTGAGCTACTCCTCAAGGGGGGAGGTGAGAACTTAGGGAGAGGTATGAAGGAGGAAAGATCTGGAATCGTCCTATATTGAGGAAACACGAGGAAACAGGATTGAAGTTAGCTGAGCTAGAGTATACGGATATGTAACTGCATTATAGCATTATCATAAAGTAGTAGTAGTAGTAGATAACCAAAGTGGTAGCTGGGAGATATGTGGAAGGTATGTTAAGGATAGACTCTTTTTCACATCATCTTTCCGTCCCTGCTTTCTCTTCACCCAGCTAGCAAACCAAATCTCCTCCATCTCCCACTCCATCCCATCCATAAACAAAAACATATAGATATCCACCACACCTCTATTAGACACGTGAACCCATTCCCAACTGTCCCTTTCTCCCCTTGAGCTGGGCAAAACGCAGCATCATTCCCACAACAAAAGGACCGTTACTTCCATAGAATCAACCAAGCGCCTCGCGCCTCATTAACATCATCCTATGCGACGCAGCTTAGAAACCATGCGTGGCCCTTTCATTCGCTTCCTTTCCCCCTCCCTCCTTTTTCCTCATGCTTCCTGAACCCTAGGCGCTCAGGTGGTTTCCTCTTCTCCTTGGGACTCTTCTCGACTCTTGCCCTAGGCCACAACCTCCCGACTCTAAAGATATGTGCAGCGAATGTGTAAATGTACCGCGCACTGATATAGAAAAAAAAAGCAAAAAGAAAAACCAGCCGCTTTTCTATCTAATCACGCATTGTCGTATCCGAGATTAAAACCACCACCTCCTGCCGGCGGCCTTTGACTAGAATAGGAGAATGGTGGAAGGACCAGAATCCACGAAACTGCATCCAAAGGCCCCCTTCGCTGACGCGGCTATCGCCAAGAGCGAGGGCGGAGATGGGTAGCCAAAAAAAAATCCAACGAACGTTTCTGCCGAGCGAAAACAATAACGATAGCGCGACTCGAACAGTCAAAATGGGTATCCTATGAGCGGGAAAAAACGACGCGTGGACCATGATATACAGCGGTCGAAACAAAGAGATAACTAGCGACGACCGTCAATAACTAGTTCTTGTTCTTCAAAAATTCTGCGAGATGCCAGCCGTTTGCTGAGGGTAATGTCCGGAATTCTCAATGCGAGTATTCCGCCTCGCCACAACATCTCGAATGACCGGGGGTCCTGCGGGAGTAAAGTTGTTCGGGGCAACTGGTCCGTTATAGGCACCCTCGGGGGCGTTGTATGGTTTAGCGGTACCGTACTGCGGCTCATAATAACTAGTTCTTCCTCCATAGGCAACTCCGATAGGGGCCTCGCCGGACTCGTCAGAGCGGGCAGCTGCGCTGTAATGAGACGAGGCGTTTGAGGGTCCTCGGTGAACATTGGCGTCTGGGCTATCACCGGCTGAAGGTCCCATTGCTCCCAGGATCTCGCCTTCGGGCGAAGGTGGTTCAATCAACGGCTCGCCAGATCGTGCGTCAGATACGGTTCCCCGGGTTGGCGATGTGGTGTCGGAATAGGCAACGCCAGGCATGCCGCCTGAAATGGTCGTTGAGGCCTTCCTTCCAGCCGAACTCGCGAGGGTCGTAGAGCCCCAGCCCCTGTACCCGGACGTTCCATCCTCCCTCATCTCGTACACTCCAGCAGCACCACCGCCGGCAACGGCAGGTATCGTAGGGTCGACATTGGGGTTGTAGCCATAGTCCTCCACTTCCCTTCGCCTCTGTTCCTCGGCATCCCTCCTTTGCTTCCGCTTTCTCCAGAGGAAGATACCGGCCAATACCAAAAGGGCAACGGCAACAATGGGCACCACTACCGCAATGGCAATCTTCCCACCGCTACCCAATCCACCACCGCCAGAGGAAGCACCCTTAGTAGCATCAATGGCCCCGGCCGATGTGGTGGTCGAAGAACTGGAGGTGGTGGGGTTCGCGGAGGGTACTACTGTCTCGGTAGTAATGATTTGCGTAATCTTGGTTCGTGTTTCCCCTTCAGTCGTGATAATCTGGACGCTAGTAAAAGTTTCCGTGCTCGGCTGCTGCGTAGTGGTGGGCGGCGCCGGTGTTGATGTCGTTGGCGGAGCTGTGGTAGAGCTTATTGGTGGCGGCTGTTGCGTCGTCGAGGTAGTAGGCGTTGATGATGGCGATGGTGGTGGTATAGCTGAGGATGATGAAGGAGAAGTCGGCAAAGCCGAGGAAGTCGTACTAATAGGCGGCTGCACTGACGGTACTGAGGTGGTGCTGATGATAGTGGTCGGCCCAGGCGGGGCCGCCGTGGTAGGGTCGTTGACCGTTGCTGTATTCGGGTCAGCAGGAGTCCCAGGGGCGGTTGTTGCCTCGGGACCTGAGATGCCCGTACTTGTGTTGTTGCTGGACATGTTGAAAACCTGACGTTCCAACCGTGGGAAGTCCCTTCTGATCCGGGGTGTCATGTTAGCAATAGGTAGGGACTCGAGATGCTCATTGGTGAGTATGAGAAAAAGCACTGGACGAAAGGTCAAAATGGAAAGAGAAAAGGAGGAGCCACCAAGACGCCGAAGGCTCCGAGATAAGGGAAGCCAAGCGCAAACAGTTGCGCATTGTTGATGGTGAGAAATAGCGGAAATAATTCAACAGACAGTGAGTGGCAAGGGCTAGTGCGCAAGCAAACGTACCTTTAGATGGGCTGAGCCCTAGTCCAGCACGCAGATTGAAAAGCAATCGGTCGCGATTTGCGAGAGGGTTTTCTTGGGCTTTGATGGGGGAGTTGTTTGAGGAGTTGAGGCGCAAGATGGAACGAAGACCGCTCTCTGGCTGGATATAGCGCGATGCGGATCCGTCACCTAAAACTAGCGGCTACTCGGCTGGCGGACAGTTCTGGGCGTCGAGTCGCAGACGCAGGGGCAAACGCAGAGGGACCTGGGCGATCAGCTATTGGGCGGCAAAGGACAGGCTGAGAGAGCTGAAAAGCAAAGACTGCTTGCTTGCAGGGCGGCTTGCGCGGCAGTGATTGAGACCCGGGCTGTTGTGTATCGGAGGTTGTGGTGGTGTTGAGCGTGTTTTGTTGTCGGAGAGAAAAGTCGGCGACAGCGGTAGGCAGCAAGGAACAGTCTCTGGCCGAAGAGCGAGTGCTTGGATGGGGTTGGAAATGGGCGCGATGGACAGGGGGCGCGGGCTTTGGCGAGATTCTTTTGAGCAGGTTGGTTGGTGTTCCAATGGCATGTGTCTTGGAGCTAAAAGCCAAGCACAATGGTCCGTCCGCCTGTGTGTAAGCCGGTTCCGTGGTGCTTCCGGGCGTTGGTAGCGCGAGTTCCTCGGAGGGCGGTGCTCTACCTCTACCTTCTAAAAAGAGGCGGTACGACGGTCAATGTCACCCAGATAAGCGTTCTGGATTCGGATACGATGGTGCGAAGCCAGTGATGTGCTATCGATTTGAGGGGAACCTAGTAACAAAGTGGAATGCCTCTTCCCTTTTTTTTTGTTTTTGTTTTTCCTTCAAGTTTTCTTTTTTGGATGCTCTCCGATCACCATGTACTGATGTAGTGTAGAGGTATGTTTCCAGATGCCAAGCAGGTGACAGTCAAGGAAGGGATGGAAGTGGAAGAGTTGAGATGACAGCCGTTGTCTGTGTGGACAAGGGAAGTGAACTGACGCCCGCTGTGTCTGGGTGAAGTTGGGATGAACGGGTTCGAAGACTGTGCGCTTCTTTGGTGGAGCGGGCGAGCATCACTTGAGCGAACCTATGTCGATCGGAGGGTGCCACAAAAACAAGTCCAAATGAGATGAAAGCCAGACCGCTCGCTTGGGTGCAGTGCGGGCCTCTTTTTTTGTTTTGTTTTTTTTGCTGTGTTTGCGATTGCACCTCAGTGATGGAAACTCGGAGATGTCCCAAGGTCCTGGAATCTGGGAATACCCAAGATGATCCAAAACAGAGTTTCAAAACAATGGCGAGAACACGGGTCAATGACGTGAACTGGGTATAATTTCGTATTCTGAAGAGAAGCGAGAGGGGATAAAACCGGAAGACAGGCTCCATGTGTCTGATGTACCTATAACCGCGGCCCCACAAGGCGTGGATGCTTCTGTGGATGCCATCAAAGACGACGGGAATCCAGCAACAACAAAGCCCTCCTTGAGGTGCTTCTACTTTGCGAGAGCGAGGTGGTGGACCTGCCTGAGGTGCTGCACATTCCAGTTCCAATTCAGCCGCATTTTCAGCGCTTCTGGCAACCGCGATGCCTGTGATCGTGGTACCTACAGTTTACCCCTGGTTTGATTGCTAGCATGGTACTTGCAGTGAGCTCTCTACATACCCTAGGTATCTTGAGCAGGGCACTCTGCCCACTTTCATGATGGCCAGGCGCGACTGCTGACATGCCCAGCGTCCAGTTGGCCATTGCTCGCCTTGGAGTGGTTTTAACCAATGAGAGCAGAGAATTCCTTGCCCTTTTCCTTTATCCGAGGACCCGCCGGCGCAAGTCTCAAGCTAACAATCAAGCCAAGGTTGAACTACTATACACTACTTCGCTAGCCCACTGGAAGAAATGCGCAGTGGTAGAGAAAAAGAAAAAAAAGAAAAAAAAAATATGACGGGCAGTTCCGGCAACAGCGGCACCTCTCTAGCTATGGACAGAAGGGCAGCCGAACAGCATACGAGAGAACCAATACTACCTACCCCGGAAATACGAGGATCACAAGAGGGCTCCAACAACACCAACACCGCAGACTCACAAAGTGGCAATTGACACGACCGGACAGACAAAACCAACACCAACAACACAAAAAAAAGGGTCTATTCCACCAATCTATATACTTACCCTTTCAGCCTCTTCTCTACGTCAATGTCATTTCCCCTTCCAGGTTTCTTTTTTTATTCTAGTGTAGCATCGATCACAATCCCGCTTTCTCACGGCCTGGCCGCTCTTCTTCACCTTTCTACTTTCCGCACTTGTGTCTTCCCTATAAAATCCCCCACAATACTGTCAGTTTGTGTAGGCGCTACGTATAAAGGCATCACGTTACCAACGGCGAAACCCGACAAAGTTCAAAAAGAACAACGGTGCCCTGGACACCAACCTTTTCCAGATTGTCCGCGTTCCGCTTCCAGTTGATGTGTCCACCTGACCAGAGAAGAAAAAATTGACATGTAGGGCGACGAGAGGGGGGGGGAAAGCGAAATTAAACATCTCCATCGATGCCAGATCGGAGGGCGGTGGTGTTCGGCGGTTTTCCATACTCAATTCTAATTCCAAGTCGCCCCAGCCTCACAATGGGACAGGATTCCCCGGTCTTGGCAAGGTCCCGAGCTAGCGGCCCTTGCGGATGGCCGGGACTTGGGAGGTTTTCCGCTTGTCGTGTGAGTTTAGCGGGCCGGTGACAGCTGCGAGTTTGGGTTTGGACTGTCATTCATGTCTCGGCGTCGTCGTAGTCGACGTCGTAATCCAAGATTGCTGCTGATGGCGATGGGAGGAGTGTTTGAAGATGGCCTCTCCAAATTGCTGTGTGCCCGTGCTTTGACGTATTTCCATTGGAAAAATCGATCGTCAAGGACATCAATGCCATACTTGTCAGGGAAATGCACAACTTGTATAAGAGAAAGTGATGGCTATCTTCAAATGCAATTAGTGTAGAAACACAAAAACTGGGGTTTCGGCACCTGCGTCATCCATCCAGTAATTCGCATTGAGCATATTCATATCTGTCTCAACCAACCAAGTTTTGCTTCCATCTACTATGTAAATGCTTTAGTTGGTCGTCATAACCAATACACTACACTAATCTAGTACATGAATACCAAGCATATCAGTGGCGAGTAAAATACACGCCCAGCCGTATCTTATACCGTACTGCACCTCTGCAGATATAATACAGAGTGCACTACGTTGTTAGCGTGGTGAAATGGCAAGTGGCGACAATGGTAATCTTTTCTACAAAAGATCATTGGTGTGCCCGCCACCAACCTGTCAAATTCTGTAAGGTTCCGGTACCGCGCTAACAAACTACACTAAATGCCGGCCGAGGTGTACAGTACGTGTAAAACAGCAAAATATCCCACGAAAACGTCACGTCATGTATGAGACTCTACAGTACCGAAGCGATCAAAACTTTGGAACCAACAAAAGATCGACAACCGTATCAGCTAGTGTATGATGGCTGATATAGTGTACATGCATGCACGATTGGAAGTTTGGAAGGTTCTTCGGCTCTCGGAACGTCCAGTGGCGTTATCCTACTGCAGTGGAATGTTTGGCTCACTATTTGCAATTCACAGCCTCATGAGCTGACTTGACTAACTGCAATGACTGGTTGAGGAAGCCACGAGGAACGGCTGATGGCTGATGGCGGGCTCTGGAAATAGAAGTTGATGTTGTGAGAAAGATGCATTTGTCCGTCTGGAGAGACAACGGAGTGGCTGATTACCGATCCGACCCGACTTACTCTTGGGATAACGTTGTCGGTCACATGTTGCTCCTTACCCTGTTCGTCTGCTGCGATGATGAAGCGACGTGGCTGTTTAATAGACCGTATGATTGAATGTATGGATATCAACAAAGGGAAGGAGAAGAACCATTCCAAAACTTGGAAGAACGTGATAGGAGAACTAAAGAGAGAACTAAAGAGAGAACTAAAGAGAGAACTAAAGAGAGAACTAAAGAGAGAACTAAAGAGAGAACGTGAGAAAATAAGTGAAGAAAGAAGTTGAGGGAAAGCTAAAAAGAGATACTATAGTCAAGAGTAAACGTACAAATAAAACATCAATGTCATCGTCATTTTCATTAATCGTCTACCAGCAGACTCCCTCATACGTATACATTACCCAACCTCCTCTCCCGTCTTTGCCTTCCATCCCGCAACTACACATCAATATACTCATTAAACCTCAACACACCATTACTCTTGAGCAACCCATCCACGCCCTTGGGCAACTTGGGAAAGGGATCTGCCCCAGCCAATCCTCCCAACGCACCACTAATCCCCAACTGCTTATCACCACCGTCTTTGCTATTCGCCGCCTCAGGTTCACCCGACTTGTCCACCACCAGAGCCAACCCATGAGACTTGATAGCGTCAACCAGTGCTGGCACCATGTCCTGTAGTCATTCACAACCGTTAGTGAAAACATTCACTTTAAGAGGAAAGTGTTGGGGGGAAAGAGAGAGACAGAGAGAGAAAACTTACCAACAGCCTTGAACAACAAATCAGCCCCATCAAGTTATTGCTCGTCGCCGTCCTCACCACATCCTTAATCGAGCTCGTCCTCCTCCCGTCACTCTGCAGTGTCCTTTCATCTGCCGCCTCCCGTCTACTAGCAGCCGTAGTCCCGCCCATATCCTCGTCGCCATCTCCCTTGCTACGACATCCCTGTTGCTGCTGCTGCTGCTTCCGATCCTCTCTTCCCATATCATTGCACAAGAACACAGGGAAGTTCGGTTGCTTCCAGTTCAGCGCCGTGCACAAGGTAGGATTATACGAACTAAACACCACCGACCGGACGCTATCGGGTCTTTCAGCCCTCTGCGCGCGGGCATGGTCGAAGACGACGCTGAGGATCGCATCGGCGAACTCATTGACGTCGTCCGCCACAGTGCTGCTATTGGATTCAGCTTTTTCGTCGGCCGTCGGGTACAGGACCTGGATGTTGACGTGCATGCCCTTGGGAAGCAGGAAGAGGGCCTCGTGGAGGGTTATCCCGATGTTGGCGAGGATGCGATGGACGTCGGCTATTTGGTCGAGGGTGTAAGTAGACAGCTCGGAGAGGTTGGTTCCGTTTCTGGCGGCTGCCGTGACGGTCTGGAACTGGGCGAGGGTAAGCGTGGACACGGGGACGTCGATACCGCCGCAGTTGATGGTCCATCTGGGCCAGAGTACAGGAACCCCGTCCTTGGTGTGCTGGACGTAGATCTGGACAAAGTCGCCCGACAGACTGGAGCCGGTGACGAAGGTGCTTGTGTTTGTGTCAAACTGGCTCGTGGCCTTCCAGTACGTCTCAAAGTCCGTGATCTCGAGCGGCGTTCCGCTGAAGGGTTTGATAATTTGGACGTGGAAGCTGATCTGGCCAATGGCGCGCAGCCGAGGGTCAAATAGCGGCAGGCAGCACTTGCCAGAGCTGCTGAGCAATGCACGGAAGATATTTGGTAGAGCGACAGTCTTCGCAATGACCTTGGCGCCATACGTCGGGAATACCTCAAAGTCCAAAGTGAAGGATTCAAGATTGTCGATCTGAAATGACGCAACCCTAGTGTCTTCTTGGAAGGGAAGAATAATATTCTTGGGGATGAGGTCCGATGACTTGGATGAGATGGTAAGGCGAGCGGCTGGATACTTGCCGTCCTGGAAGAATAGTAGAGGTTGTTCGCTGTCTTCCTCAAAGCTGATCTGCACAACGGTTTTGGTGTCAAGAAAGTTGTGACCGTACCGGCGTAGGGGAATGATAGGGGGCGGTAATTCGAGCGCGGGGATGGGATCAATCGCGTCGAGGGACATGGGCATTGGCGCAGTGCTGCTAGCCATGGGAGGCAAGGCTCCTCCAATGTGTATAGGTGGGAGCTCGCTTGCCGCCTTCTCCTTTTTAGTTGGTGTGAGAAGCTTCATACACTCGAGATGCCCTTCCCAAGCCGCATAGTACATGGCAGGAAGGTCCTTCTCGTCGAGAATGTTGGGATCTGCGCCGATCTCGAGCAAAGCCTGCAGGCACGGGACATTACCCTCACTTGCTGCATGAACCAAAGGGGTCCAGCCGTAAAGCTTATCGATCTGATCGAGATCGGCTCCGTACTGCTTAAGCAGCACTAGAATCTCCGGAGTCTGCCCTGATCTTGCGACCAAATGTTGAGGGTAAAGACCCTCGGCGTCAGCAAGAATCTTGGCACCATGCTTGAGAAGCAGCTCGACGATTGCCACTGAGCCATGTTGACAGGCAAGGTTTAGTGGTACATGGTCGGTATCAGACACCGGGTCTATCCGGGCAGACCTCTCGAGTAACCTACCGACACACTCAAGATGGTTACGGACGATGGAATGGACCAGGGGCGTGAAGTTGTCGTGGTCAATAAGATTGATAGTCTTGGGGGAAGCTACAGACCGGGAGGTTAGTCGTGCACCAGAAAACAGCATCTAGATGAGTGTGAGCATACCATTGAGCAAGGCGTCAATCATGTCGAGACGCCCATGCGTGCTGGCATAGTGTAGAGGTACACGTCCATACGCGTCAGTCCTCTCCGCGTCGACTCCCTTCGACAGACCGTACTCCAGAACAAACGAGTTACCATATATAGCCGCCTGGTGGAGACAGTTCCGCTCATTGATATCATCCCAGGACTGAATGTCGACAAGTCCAGTGTCGAGAAGGACCTTGAGCGCTTCAAGCGAGCCTTCGTTGATGGACGCCAGGAACGTCCGCGTAACCCGTTCCGCTAGCGAGACATCGGCAGAGCCATCTGGAGCTGCTGTGGCCTTCAAACGGTCCAGCATATCTTTGAGGGAGTCGATGTTTCCCGAGAGAACGGTGTCAAGCAGTAACGTATCGGCATCGCCCTCGTCAGTCCCAAGGAGATGTTGAGTGCTAACGACATGGTCGTGATCGGGCCTGGTTTCGAAGCTGACGTTGTCCCCATCAGCCCACGCTCCCAGTTCTTGTAAACTGGTGGTCGCTTGATCTGACAGCTCGCTGATGACGGTTGGGTTAAAGGCTGGTCGTTTCTCGACGACTCTTGAGAGATATAGCTCCTTTGTCTTGGACTTTGCTGTCTTGTCCCATTTCTTAAGAATTTTGGAGAAAGCTGTACCGTTGATCTCGACGAACTGTTGCAATTTGTTCAGGTCGTTGACAAACTGCTGGAAACCCTCTTGAAGGGTAGTGAACTTGGTGGACCGTCGTGAGGTCCCGCCGCTTCTTGATCGTAGAGCCTTCTTCTTGTCAAGAAGCGTCTTGAGCCGAATCTTTAGCTCGGCTTCCTTCTGGACATAGCAAGCGTTGACCTTGTCCAACTCTCTGTCCTAGACAATTGTTAATAATGCAAGGTACTGAGAGAAATACCTTACGTACTATTTGGAAGAAAAACGTGGCCTTGTTGGCCTGAAGAGCAGACTGGGTATCTAGAGGCTCGCCCGGTGCACGTCGAAGGTCCGTTTGCGGAGGTAGAATAGGGGTCGCCGATAGCTTCTTGATAAGCTGTATGTGAAAGTGTCAGCATCTGCGTCGCAGTCAACCGTATCTTGTGATAGAACGATGTAGTTTTCAAAATCGCAAAGAGCCAAGAATGCTGATATGAGCCCCCAAGTCCAGGCTTGGCAACATCATGATAATGCGCGCGAGCAGCAACAACAATAACAGCAACCGGAACGCATACCTTTTTGAGAGCTTTGTAGTTTACAAAGCTGGCAGCATACTCGGGGACCTCAAGCTGCCGCTTCTGTATTTGTTTGCCGAACTTCCTGTAGTGTCATATCGTCTTAGCGCCCAACGATAACGGATGAAAATGAATCAAGAAGGCTTTCATCTCATGCTAGTGAGATTAGGGAAAAGTGAGGCTAGAGATCGCAGACTTACATGGTGCCTAACGACGGCTACTGACATGCAGAAGCCTGGCGATGCGGTAAGAAAGTTGATGTCTGTGGTGAGACAATGCCGGTAGTTGCTTTCACGGTCTAGCACATGAACCGATAAGACAGGTCTCTGGAGGGGAACACAAGACCCAAGATCACGAGAGATTCGGTTCGGTGATTAGAATCCGTCCCGGAGGTGACCTATGATCTGTGTGTTAGCTAAGAAGGGTCTTTATAGGATGTGGAGTAGTGAAGATTCAGCCATAAGAGTGTTGGACACATACAATGATAAGTTCTTCCTCCTGATGTCGGGTACACAGGATGAGAGACTTGCAACGAGGACGGCTGTGGAGGAATGAGGTCAAAGTCCAGCGCCAGATTTGCCTCGGTGGGAATGTGAAGCTTTTGAAGGACCAGTTACGGAGTCGATTACTGGTGAAAAAGGCGCTAGCGAGGTTGGATGGAACGTGAAGGTCGGGATGGAATCCGGATAGACGGGAGGTGGGAGTGGACGGGGAAGCTTCTTCAGACATGCACTGATGCAGTGAGGTGAGTGGTCTGTGAGGGATGGATGGAGTTCAGTTACAAAGTACTTTCTTTGGATGCTCCGTCTCGAAACTGAAAGATGACGGTGTCTGAGATGGCCGAGAACCTTTGCGGTTGCCTTTGGTGATGAGACCTCGGAGGAAAAGCGAAAGTAGTAGTAGTCGAGGACCCGAGCCAGCTGGATTCCAGTGGTTCTAGTAAAAAGTTAAGCACCAGCCCGTCAACCTACCAGCTTTTGAGTATACAGCGAGAAAAGAGGAAAGAAAGGGAGGCTTGAAGGATGTGGAAAGGGAAGCTTAAAGGTACCCGAACCAAGGTGGGCAGGTGCTGAAGTGAGTGGTTGATGTTGGGTCCCCGAGTCCCCCATCCACATCGGGTCCCTCGTGTTACATGAGGTGTGGTTATCGATAGCGAAGTGGAAGGCGCGTATGGAACCAAGGCGCTGGCTGTCAGGGTTGATGCTGCCAGTGTCGCTGTCGGAGGCGCCAAGCCACCGGCATCTTGGTTGCTCCAGCACCTAGCTCCGACCTTTCGGAGATCTTAACATGACAGCACCTCAAACAGACACAGATGCCCGCCAATTGGCGTGAATCTCTGCTAAGGACGCCCTGGCCTTGGAGTTAGTTATTGCACCTCTGAAGTACCGATCATCGACACATTCCCGTTTCATGCCCTCAGGTCATCCTGGGGAGACATGTCACTCATATGCAAAAGGTGTGTTCGTAACGAGTAAAAGGTCTCGTGAGCAGTTTGTCGTATCTTTGAGAGGTTAATACAAAAAGCGTACTGCTATTCTGAGCTTCCATCTCGCCGGTTACATCTCTCTCAAACACTGTGACAAACGATTATGGGGTTTCCACCGAAGGAGACCTTTTCTTGGGAGCCCCTGCCCTTGAATAGTTCACGTTCTCGCTTGGATGACAAGAGAAAGCGGAAAGGTCGCAAAGATGCCTAATTCAAACCGCTGGTTCATGTCGTCCAACAAGCCAATGAAAAGTCGTCATGCTGCCATGTGCCTGTGTTACAAGGCTGATTGATGAGCAGTCGTTGTGAAGAGGGGCATCCCATGCTGGAGCTTTCTCCAGCAGTGCGGGGCAAGCATGTGCTGTTGCCCGCATCTCACATTCGAGGGACCACTTGGGATGACACCTAGTCTAGCCTGAAAGCATTCTGAAAGTTTGGAAAGACAGCGAGGAACAT
Organism: Neurospora tetrasperma FGSC 2508; assembly: GCF_000213175.1. Classification (NCBI taxonomy): domain Eukaryota; kingdom Fungi; phylum Ascomycota; class Sordariomycetes; order Sordariales; family Sordariaceae; genus Neurospora; species Neurospora tetrasperma. Next base: position 2,126,432 of record NW_009799102.1, read on the forward strand.
CGGTTGGCAACCTTGCCCTGCTCGTTGATGTAAGAAAAAAAAAGAAAAAGAAAAAAAAAGAAATGTCATGTAACCCAACAGTTGAATCCATCCACCTTTCTTTCATGGACTAAAAGGTATCTTGATTGAAAGCGGATTATACAAACTTCCTATTGCCTCGAACAACTGCCTGTAATCCTTTACTTCGTCTGTTCACTCTTCTTCGTCTTATCCCCCTCCACCAAACTGTCAGCCATGGCATCGGCCGTTGCCTGTCTCAACCTCTCGTGATCCGCATCCGTTGCTGTCTTATCCTCCATCTTGATTTGACTGCTGCCAGATTGGTTACGCCTATGACCTTGTTCGAACTCGTCGTCACTGTCTCCCAGGCTGAATGGATCATTGTCCGCAATCGGATTCGGGTCAACTGACGACAAAGGCTGCCATTTGCTTGTCTTGGTTGCCGATCCAGCAGCACTGCTACTTCCCGGGGCCGCAGCAGCACTGTCCTTGGGCTGCATCCTCGGTGATGCGTCGTAGGCGCTGATGTCTTCCACCGTATCTCTAAACGAGACCTTCCTGCCGTCTGAGGACTTGGGCAACTTGGAAGGTGGTGGTGGTCTGAACGCATGAGGGTTACCGTACAGCTGCTGATGTGTGCTCTGGGCGGTGTAGGGGGCTGTGATGATCGTGTTAGTAACAGTCGCGCACAAGAGCCATGCTACAAGACTTACTGCCATCATTGTTGAACTTCATGCCCGCAAAATCATCGCTGAGGATGGCCGGATCAGCATCATAACGGTCGTAATCTGCACTTCTGCGCTGCTGATTCCGAGTTGGTCTTCCCATGAACGCATTACTCTCGTTTTGCCGGCGCTCATTTTCATCCTCATCAAAGGTCTCGTCAATCTTCTTCTTGATAGTTGTGAACCACGAATTGACCTTGCTCTGTGTCTCGATAAACCCCTTGCGCAAGCTCTCCTTGATAACCGGCAAATCATCATCAATGAAGCTGTGCTCCCTGTCGTTGTACAGCTCATTTGGCTTCAGGCCCGCCTCCTGCCGATGGCGCGGAGGCATGTGCGGTCCGCGGGCGGCAGTGGGCTCACGAGAAGAGCCCGGAGTTCCGCGGTTGGCGGTTCTGGCCTCATACGCGGCGGTACTCTCGAAATGCTCTGCAAGTTGACGGGCGTATATCTCATCAGCCTCCAGTTGGGACCTTTCGGTGGAAGTAGGACCGCCGGGTTGCGCCGCGGGCCTCGGGGGAGGCGGCGGGGGTACGTCATCGTTCTGAACTGCATCGGGATCCGTCATCTCGAGAAGAGCGTTGAAGGCGGGCTCGATCTGTCCGCGGCTGGCCCTGAGGACTGCCTTGATGACAGTAAGGTCGATGGAGGGAAACGCTTCCTTCAGAATCTGCTGATTCTTTTGTTCCTCGGTCAATGGGCGGGGAGGCTTGGCTGGAGGGTTCTCGTCAGAACCAGACGTATTCTGTGTGGTAGCAGTTGTTGTGGTATCGGTGCCCAAGGGGACATTCTCCTGAGCTTCGTCGTCATCCAATTCAAACGGTCGAGCTGTCGTAGGGGATTCGGGCGCGGGTTCTACCGTTGCGTGCTTGGACTGTTCAACAAATGGATTAGTATACCAAGGAATTTCCCGTTTCGCGAAGGAGGGGGCAACTTGAATCTGCTGGTTACTGCAAGATCACCCTGAGTTTCGGTGGGGAGGGACTTACAACATTGCTGTCGGTTGGCGCAGACATGATGGGCCACCTGTTCTCCTGGAAAGCGTTTGGATCTTTGATGATTGAAAGCGCAGTGTTGACAGACGGTGGGTTGGAAGACGTGAATGATGAGATAGATGTTGGTAGGATCCAGGATGGTTGAAATGGTCAAACAGTAGCGAGGTAGCCTGGCATGTCGAGGTAGGTGGTGCCGTGGGCTAGGTATAGTGTAATTGTGCAGCCTACCATAGAGGTACCTTATCTGCGTGATTCCAGAACGGTGGAGATGGTGTGTCACAGCCAATTAACCGAACGACGGGGGTTTTACGCTGTTTCAATGCCGTGCTTGTCTAGCCCATGGATGATGACCAGATGGCATAAAATATGCCTGAAAAGAGATCTGGATGCTGCTGTCACCTGTCTGGAATGAACAGTCTTGGTTTGAACGGATCATGGCATTGCATGTGAGCTTGGGCTGCGGGGGGCCATACATACCTCTACAATGCCATGGTCCGATTACGTCGCTCGGAGGCGTTGGGTGAGCGCTGATAAGGAGTTATAGAAGCTGCTGTACAGAATATTGGTTGGAATGCCCATCTTCGAGGCACTACATTTTGTCCAATGATAAGGCCGGTAACCCAGCAGTGACGTCTCACACCAGCCCCGTGCAATTACAACACCCTCCCGCCGCTTCACAAAGTCCGTTCCCGCATCGACGCTTCCCCGGATCGTCGTCGTGTGCGTGCCTTCGTGCGAACGAGACAGCACTCCCTCCGCCGAGGATCTCCCAATCCCGATCCCCATCCCCACCGGACCTACCGAACCTAAGACTGGGCGAAATCCTTCTCGTATGCCATAACCATGGGCAACTCGCCAAGCCGCGTCACGGCGCAAGACAAGTACGCAACGCACTCCTCCCTTAACATCCAACTCCCAACCAACAAGAACCCAAGTCAACCCAACTGACACCTTCTCTCCTCCCTCCAGAGCAATCCTCGACCTAAAAACCCAGCGCGACAAGCTTCACCAATACCAGCGCAAAATCACCGTCCTCACCGACCGAGAAACTGCCATCGCGCGCCAGATGTTGGCCAAGGGGGACAAGCAGCGGGCGCTCCTCGCTCTCCGACGCAAAAAGTACCAGGAAACTTTGCTCCAAAAAACCGATGCGCAACTGGAGCAACTGGAAAAACTAACCTCAAGCGTGGAGTTTGCGCTAATACAAAAAGACGTATTTTTTGGTCTGCAACAGGGGACGAAAGTGTTGAAAGAGATACACGCCGAGATGGGAGGGTTGGAGCACGTCGAGAAGATGATGGGGGAGACGGCAGAGGAGATTGCTTATCAACAGGTTTGTCTTGAGATTTTTTTGTCCTCCCCTTTGATCCTTCTTCTGAAGGGGGCGGAATTGTTGGGAATGTTGAATGAGTGGCTTGCTAACAATGACGCCCCTCAAAAAACAGGAAGTAAGCGAAATGTTAGGAGGTCGCATCTCCAACCAGGACGAAGACGAAGTCGAAGAAGAGTTGGCAGCTTTGGAGGCCGAGGTGGCTGCGAAGAACCAACCGGTGCCCGTACAGCCAGTACCACAAGTGCCGCTACCAAATGTTCCCGATACCGAGTTATCGTCACCGTCGAGAGCGGAAGAAGAGGAGAGGCAGCAGCGGCAACGACAACGACAAGAGGAGAGACAGGCCATGCTGGCTTGACGATGGAGTTATGATTATAATTCTACAGAGGTGAGAGGTGTTTCGGAGTTCTTCGTTACAAGGGTTTTGGGTTTGATATGGTTAGGGGCATGAGGAAGCCGGTTTGGAGATTACTGTGAATACCCATCTTTACGATTTCCGATCTTGGGTTGGTTGGGAAAGAGAAATGAGCTCGTCGATCCACCTTCTGTCCACAAACCTTGGATACCTTCACGTTCGTAATCTACTATCACTCGTCTCCGCATCGAAAGTCGACTGTCCGAATTCAGTACGCAAAGTTCAATGTTACAGACTTTCAGATGTTCTTATCATTGTACATCATATCAGAGTTTGCCAACGCGCTGCAATGAGCATGTTCGCATGCCTGGTAGTTCCATCCTTACTCGCATGACTGTTAAAGCAAAAAAATAAAATACAACACCCTACACCATGGCCTTACTCGATCTAATGCTAAACATATTGGTATGCAATACGCTGTAATTGCGTATCATGTAAACCCTCATCCACTAGAAGATACGCTCTTGATGCTCCTCGCCTTGACAATCAAGACCAAACGTCCGCCCAGCACATGAAGGTCCCATGCACTTAAGCCAGTTTTAAACGCCAAAAAAAATGCAAGCTGCCACCCATACACGATATCCATGACGCCCTGATCATGCATCTTTGAACAACATGCCTCCGCTCTAGTCCTCCAATATCCACAGGGTATCTTAACGCTATGTATGAGAAGGTCTGCCACCCATCCGTGGCTGGAAAAGATGAGAAAGAGCATGCTGATATACCCGCATGCAAGGTTTCGTAGGAAATTCAACAGTACATCTGTTCGACTCAACACGAGATCTCTGTCATATGCCACGATGCCACTATATCGTACGACACCGCTGCTAGTGACGCGGCGGATAAGCAGAAACTGGCGGGTAGATGGAAGTCCGCAGTGGCGCATGTGTGACTTGAGGTTGTCCGTGGTACCGGTAGTCGTCATCTAGAGGAACGTATGTAGTGACAGGATGGAAATGTCCCTCAGACCTGTGAAGCCTTTGATTAGTACATGACGAGAATGAAAAGGTGTAATGAAGGGAACATTGCGGTTGAGATGCAGCAACATACTCTATACCCAGAATTCTTTCTTGCCGCTTTGCGCTGCCACTTGGATATCCATCGGCATACCGTTTGATGCCTGATACAACCTCCTCCGAGCGATATTCGGCAGGTTGCTCGTACCTTCCAATCACGCGCTCGATTCGCGGATAAGTTGCGTGCCCTAATTGAGAGTCATAGATCCGCTGGCCCTCACGATAGGCATGCCCATGATCTTGCGCTCGTGGAGCGGTCGGCCGAGAGTCGTAAAACTCTACATCTACCGGTACTGGTTGGGAACCGTGACGCTTTGGAAACTTGTTGGACACCCTTACGATCTCAGCAAAGTCTCCCAGTTGATCCTCGACATACTGGCCGTTTCTGGGGTCAGAACGCCACGTGTCACGGTCCCCAACGTAAATAGCGCCCAAATGGTCGACGTCTTCGTGTTCCCTTCTAGGCAGTGGTGGAGGGCGTGCCTCTGGAGGGAAGCGCGCCGGGACTACGCTCTCATGCCTCACTGGTCTGGGAGAATCGTGAATCACAATCGGACAGGCCTCCGACCTAGGATGAGCATTGTCGTCTCTGATCCAGGACTGGGTATCCGCTCTGACGGGTGGTCCGTAATCACCGAGATGGGCATCGTCACGATATACGGGCATGTCATGGGGGTTACCAGTACCTGCAACTGGAGCATAGGCTCGAGTCATACCACGCGGTTGTGAGCTGACCACGATGTAAGACTCTGGGCGTGTAGCAGGCACCGTGGCTGTTCGTATGCCGTCACTCCGCGGTGGAAGCGTGATGAACTCTTCTCGAGTGTTCAGTGTGTAATGCACCTGCCTACTTGACATATCGTTATGGGCCTCCCGCGGTGGCCTGTACTCTTGACTAGGAAACTCGGACGGGAACTTGGCAACATCTGGGGATCTTTCTTCGACGGACGGCACGAGATAGTCCCTGAGGTCTTCGCCATGATGTCTTACCCGTTCAACAACAGTGCTCGCATGAGAAGCAGCTTGAGCCCCAACTATAGGTCTGGAGCTGTTTCGTAGCGACAGGCGCTGGATAGGCCAATCTTGTTCACTGTAAAAATTAGGATCGGCCACTCGTGGCGCTGCTTCAACGAAGCTAGGCCGCTGCACGCTGCTATAGACCGGCCCTGATTGTTGGGGGCTGTTGTCGTAGACATATCGCGCTTGTTGTAGTGGTTCCCTTGTGTAATATATACCTTGATCCGGGGGACGGACATTCTCTGGCCCAGAAGGCTGCCACGGTTGAGGAACCTGAGGAACTGACCTATCGACGCCGTCTGTGGCGGTAGGGCTGGGCACATGCTCAACATTCCCAAGGCGCTGACGCTCGACCGCCTGGCTCCAGGCCTGGCCGACTGCTCGGTACCTGTTGAAGCCACGTTCGGCCCTCTTTTCGGCTCTCTTTGCAGCCAGTCTCTCCTTCCGAGCTTCCTTCTTGGCCCTCTTCTTGTTTGCTCTTCGCGAAATTGCTGGACCTGGTTGAGCATGACTGGGCTGGGTTAAATCGACAATTGGGGGGGATGGTTTCGGGGCTGAGGCAGGCAAGGTGGACCGGACCGGCGCAGTCTGCTTATCTGGCGAGACCTCTTCCACTGAAGAGGCGTCGGAAGATTGATCCTCGCCATCATCGTCCTCCTCGTCCTCGTCTTCATCTTCGCTTTCCGAATCTGAAATGACGACAACTTCAGCCAAAATTTCATCAAGTTGGTCGCGGCCCGTCTCCTCATCTCCTCGCCACTTGACCAGGTAGTCGAGACAGAGACCCTCAACCGCTTTCCTAGCATTGACATAGCTTGTTTCCCTTAGAAGCTTGTCATATCTCGTGTGGTTATGTCTGATGTGAGCAAGAACAGCAAGCTGAACACGACGTGAAAGCGTAACATGAGCAGCAAGACCGACCGGCGGATCCTTTTTATCTTGTAGCCGCGCCTAAAACAGGAAAAGGTGAGAATGTGGATCCATGCAAGGAACTTGTTTCGACAGTTTATCAATGTGAATGATGCGCCTACCTTGTTGAACGAGTGTTCAATGATCATTTGGCGGTCAGTGTTCGGTATTCGCGGAAACAGATCCCTTATAGCTGCGTCAGCTTGCTTGTTGATGTCTTCTTGTTTCTCTGGGATGGGCTCCGGTTGACCGGCGCCCGTATCAGGTGTAGGCAGATCTGAGTCTTGTCCCAACTGTTGGCGTGCCTGTTCGACAATGGACTCCCGAACATGGATACCAACACGGTTCAGATGGCGACTAAGCTCTTTGGAAAATTGGCCATTAGAAGACTATAGAGCGTAGCGTCAGAAGCTGGTCACGTTGGATGTTGGATAGCTGGAATTGTAACAAACCGTGACGATGAAGATCATGGCACCTTGCTCTCGCGAAAGCTCTTTACAAGCCGTGGTCAAGGTGGGATTGCCAATGGGGACGAACTCGAAACCTGGCGGGGGCTCGCGATTCTCGGTGAACTGTTGCTTGTTAGTCAACGCATTATTCTCACAATCACACACATATCAGCGCCTGATTGGCGCAGATGTCCTGTTCCGGTCGGTCATTACCTCGATCTCCAGCTTCTTCTTCTTGTCCTTGTTCTCGATGAACTCAAACCAGGACTTGTGTTTGGATGAGCACTGTGGTCTGTCAGGCTTTGCTACCAGGCCAGGAGGGAGCGGCGCGGTCCAATCCATGATGTTCCCCTTGCGGTCCCTCTGATGCCGTGCTTTGGCATGCTCTCCTCTGGCCGCGCCATGGCCGGTGGTCCTCTTCTCTCTACCCATCTCGGTCGATAATAGCCTACAACCTCAACATGGAGAGCGCAACAGTCAGTAGCCTTATTGGTTCACGCCACGCTTGTACCTTTTGTGCGGGGCAATCAAGACAAGAAGCGCGGGGTTATCCTTTAAGGGACCTCGTGATGAATGGAAGGCAAAGAAATCAGACGAAGACTTGATCCGAGGCTGGGCGGGCTGTCGCGATGGCTTTCGCTCTGCTCAGCTGTGGACGGCGTCGCCTTTGTACGAGCGAGGCAAGATCAATGCTTGCGCAGATGACGAAAAGGAAATCGAAACGAAAACAGGCGCAGAACTAGGAGCCACGAGAAAGAAGGTCGACTTTTTCTTCAGCTCTCGAGATGAAGAGGAGCAAGCCGCGACAAAGATGGCGCGGCAAGACAACTGCGAGGATTTGCAATGCCACAGAGTACGCAAGCAAGAGATCTCTCCGTCGTCAGCCTGAGACCACCCGGTCTATAGTCTTTCGCGCTTCGCACAAAGCTGAGAATCAAAAGCCGTTCAAGTCCAAAATGGTGGAGGAGCAGTAGTAGGGGCTACAGCGACAACTGAATGAAGCAGGGCACAAGTCGAAATGTGCGCAAGAGTTCAGGAAGTTGAGTGGATCTGGAGTTGTCCTGCAGAGGCGCCGCGGTTTAGTCAGATGAAGGCAGGTGTTAGCTCGGCGCTGCTTTTCAACTGATGTGGACGGGATGTATGAGGACAGGACGGATGCGTGATGGAATGACAGAAGCTGCGGGAAGCAACTGAAGGGCAGGACGGGATTAAGTTGAAGGGCCCGGGAGACACCTGCCGATGAATGCACAGAATGAGCAGAGTTCGGGCTGGCGGCCCACATGACTGCGATGACGGGAGGCGGAATGAGTGGAGCCCGACACCAAGTGAGAGAGCAGCCCAATGTTGCAACTTTCTCGCTTGAATCAATCAATTGAACCGACCGAATGCAGTGCTGGTTTCACGTGCGCCACAATAGAGGTACCTGGGTACCTATCATACACTGTATGGCGCCACACTTTGTGCGAACGTGACCTTACTTTACCTAGGTTACTACTTACTTATCGCACCTTCCATCATTGCAACTAACCATCACGACGACTGGACCGTGACTCTGCAGTGCTGCCTGGACGCGGGGGAACGACTTGCAAAGACTCATTGCCAGTGGGCCCTTCCCTTTGAACAACGAACATTCAAGCAGCCAAGTAAACTCGGGTGACTACACACATAGGTACCTACCTACTCGACAGTGACTTGGGCGGGAAATTCGAGTTGCTCTTCAAGAAGGAGGACGATAACTGAAGCAACCTTCAGTTTGCAGTGAGTGAAGACGCAAAGTGCTGACGACGTCACCGTTTATCGGGCGTCCGGCCGTGATAATTAGTCTAACTATAATTTTCGGCCACCACCCGCTGTTGTAACTTTACTTCAGTGTGAGCGAGTACTTATCGTGTACAAGTGGACATCTCCTGGTCATTGTTGCTATCGTTGTTCTTGGATCTCTGAGCTTTCCTCAAAATGGCAGCCGATGCTGGTCTTGACGCGGGCTTCATTCCCGCATTGCACAAGCCATCTGCACTTTTGCCCATCGCCAAACATCGCGAGGCGTTGCTGTACACGGTCGAAACGCACCCGGTCACCATTGTCGTCGGTCAGACTGGTTCCGGAAAGAGTACGCAAATCCCCCAGTTCCTCGAGAAAGCAGGGTGGTGTGCTGATGGAAAGGTCATTGCAATCACTCAGGTATGTCCTGCCCTTGATACACCAAACAATCCACGCTTGACATCATGATGGATATGCTAACCTTGTTCTAGCCTCGTCGTGTCGCTGCATCCACGGTTGCCATCAGAGTCGCCGAAGAGTTTGGCTGTGAACTTGGAAAGGAAGTCGGCTTCTCCATCCGCTTCGAGGATGTCACCTCTGAAGCAACCCGCATCAAGTTCCTCACTGACGGTCTTCTGATTAGAGAGGCGCTCGTCGATCCTTTGCTTTCGCGCTACTCCGTCATCATGATCGATGAAGCCCATGAACGATCCATCAGTTCCGACATCTTGCTTGGCTTACTCAAGAAGATCCGCAAGAAGCGCCCCGAGCTGAGAATTATCATCAGCAGTGCAACCCTGCAAGCCGAGGAATTTCTCAGGTTCTTCTCCGATAGCACTGACGAGGCCAAGTCCGCTGACAATGTTCAGTCTGACGAGAAGCAGGATGCCCCAGTCGGCGCCATCGTCAGCCTAGAGGGCCGAACCTACCTCATTGATATTCTTTACCTCGAGAAGCCCGCCGAGGACTATCTCGAGAAGGCCATCTCGACCGTCTTTGACATTCATACCAACGAACCAAAAGGCGATATCCTTGTTTTCCTGACCGGCAGAGACGAGATCGAAAAGGCTGTCGAAGCTGTCTCCGAGCGCTCGGCCCAGTTGCCCGCGGGATCCCAAGCCATCTTGCCTCTGCCACTTTACGCTGGCCTCCCGACTGAGAAGCAGATGTACGTGTTTGATGAAACTCCCGCCAATTTCAGAAAGGTCATTTTTTCAACAAACATCGCCGAAGCCTCCGTAACCATTGATGGCATCGTCTATGTCGTTGATTCCGGCTTTGTCAAGCTGCGGGCATACGATCCCCAAACCGGCATAGAGACATTGACCGCGACTCCCGTATCCAAAGCCTCTGCGGCCCAGCGTGCCGGGCGAGCGGGTAGAACGAAAGCCGGAAAATGCTTCCGCCTCTATACCGAGGAAGCGTACCAGGCTCTCCCTGATGCCAACCCTCCCGAGATTCAACGCTCAAACCTGGCACCTTTCGTTCTTCAGCTCAAGGCACTGGGTATCGACAATGTCTTGCGCTTTGATTTCCTCACTCCACCCCCTGCTGAGCTCATGACGCGGGCCTTGGAGCTGCTGTACTCCCTCGGTGCTTTGGATGATTACGCCAAACTCACAAAGCCGCTGGGGCTGAGGATGGCTGAGCTGGCTGTTGAACCAATGATGGCCAAGACCCTTCTCTCCGCCCCCTCCTTCGGCTGCCTTGGCGAAATGTTGACAATTGCAGCCATGACCAGCCTGGGAGGTTCCATCTGGGTCCAGCCCGATGGCGGAAAGGATGAAGCAGAGAGCGCGAGGCGCAAGTTCGCTGCTGATGAAGGTGACCATCTTACGCTTTTGAACGTCTACCAGGCTTTCGTTACCAAGGGACGCAAAGAGGCTCGGTTCTGTCATGACAACCTGATCAACTTCAAGGCCATGACGCGTGCCATGAGCATTCGCGCGCAGCTGAGAAGGTGGCTTGAGCGCTTTGGAATCACCGAGGACGATCTGTCAGTCGCTCAACCAGCAGCAGCAGCAGCAGCAGCTGGAGTCAACAAGGCAGAGCAAATCCGGCGGTGCCTGACGACGGGTTACTTTGCCCATGCTGCGCGCATGCAGCCAGACGGATCCTTCCGAAACGTGTCGGGCACCACGGTGCTGCACGCGCATCCCAGCTCGCTCATGTTCAACCGTAAGGCTGACTGGGTCATCTTCCACGAGATCATGGAGTCCGGAGAGAAGACCTTTATCCGGGACATTACCAAGATTGAGAAAAATTGGCTGGTCGAGTATGCGCCCGCCTTTTACAGTACGATGTAAAGGCAGTCAATCATCACGAGGGCCGGGCCAGCCCACGTGAGCGGCACTTCATTTCTGCAGGGAGAGCAGTAACCCTGTTGTCGGAATAGGTCGTTTCCCAGGGTTGAGTTTCCCCATGTTTGATTAATAGATAGTTTCAGGTGCACACAATCCCAAAATCACCAGATGTCTTTGATATCGTCTCCAATACCATCGTGCCGCGCGCCAGGCCTGTCTGAAGAAGGCCCTTTCGGACATTTGGTTGCGGGCCACATGGCATCCAGTGAAGACATTCGAACGTTGTCCTACCCACTAGAATGACGATACGCAGTGAAACAATATCCACGTCGAGCTATGGTCGTGTATGGGTGATTTGCTTGGCTTTTCCGCTTTCCCCTCGTCGCCCACAAGCTATTTGCAGATCGTTTTAATGTATGCCCCGGCGGACTTTTGTATGGAGTGGAATTGTTGGGTCAGCTTTTATTTCGTCTCCGCAAGAGGGGGAGCCCGAGACGGTGGAACACTGGAACCAGACGTGGAACTGTGTGGGGAGAAAGGAAGAGAGAGGCTATTCCCGGGATTTTCTTCAGGAAAACAACAAGACGGGGTCGGCAGCATCCGTCAAGAGAAATATCAATCTTCATAGCAAAGGATATTACGCGGCAATGAGAAAGTGAAATTGAAGTCTCGATCGGTTTTAGTCTAGCTGCGCTGGGCACGTCTTTCGGGTAGCGAGGCGATTGCTACGCGCAGTATGTCGGCTGCTTGGTATGGTTGAAGGGGCGATCGGCAGATGCAATGTATGTATTCTTTCCATACCTTATTCCGTCGGGCACTGCAGATGCTAGATGCAGTGGTGCATTAGTTACGATCATGATCAATACTTGCATTGATGTAATGAAGTCATGCGGAAGCTTTGAGCCAAGATCTCGACGACACTCAGTCCTTGTGAATCTTGGATTTATACCAACTTTGACCAGCGTTTGAGGCGTCGTTTCACTCCTTATCAGGTCGGGGCCGTCTATCCGATCCGTTTGGCTTTCCTTTCTCGTTCGTTTCACTCCCATCCCCGCGAGCTATGTACGTGCTAGACTAGAGGTATTTTGTAACCGAACCAACTTGGCCCTACCATAGCCCTTGGCGGGAGAGGCCGATGAAAACGAGGCACGAGCGGTTGGCTCGCTTGGCGTCCTCGTCCGCCCACCGTCTCGCCGTCCCCTGAAATTGGATAGCATGCTGACACAGCCATCATCTCGGCAAACTAAGCAACGTCCCACTTTGTTACTAGACGAGCACTTAAGATATCATACCTCTGGGCGACAGCGCCCAAGGAAGGAAAGGTGATGTATCGAATCTTAGCCCGCCGCCGTGTGGCACTGTGTTCTGGCGAGATTTAGCGCCAGGTATCCCCAGTGGGTGGATGGAAGAAGCTTTCAAGGAGGTCTGTTCCTGCATAATAGACCAGGGGTCGCTTCTCTCCAACGCGAAAGCTTCTTTCTCCAGCGGAGCGTCCCCTTCGCGCTCTTTTTCGAAACCGCCTTGGCCCGTGATTGGCGAGCCGGGCCTGGCTGTACCTGGAAAAATGGGGCGGTGTGTTGCACCACCTGGCTCGCCGGGGCAGCAAATGCATCTGTAGTGTACACTAGTGCAGAGGTAGTGTACCGTATCCACCTCGCGCCATGTCGACAAATAGGACTGACCTAAGAGTGGATGCTGATGATGCTATCAGCCACTCAGAAACCAAGGTCGTCAAAGCGATTGTGATCCCGGTCGAAGTCATGCAAATCCCGTGCATTGGCCAGCTCCTGAATCAGGGCCATGGAAAGACACAATATGCTCCCCGTTGTGGTGGACATCGGACGAAGCAGCAGCAGTTGGGCAGTCAGTTGACGGTTGCCGCAAACCCCCGTTCACACACACAAAAACGATGCCATGAGACGTCGAGACGGTGTCCCCCTTTGATTGAAGGTGAAATTGGCAATTTCTATTCGTCGAGCAGGTCACACCTGCCAGCAAATGCAGGTTCAACAGGGGACAATAGGTGTGAACTGAACAATTGCGCAGCCGCTGACGGGAGGATCGCGGGCGGCCGTGGATGACGAGGTGAGGCTATCGTCGAGACAGCCACCCGAGGTACTTGGCATGGACACTACACCTCAGATTTGCTGCTTCCCTGATTAGCCGACCAGATCAAACAACTGTACTAAATCCCGAGAGTCTCGACGAAGTGCAGAAGCTCTCTCCTCTACATACATACCTAGGTACTCCTTCCCTGAACGAACTGGGGTCAAAGTCAGTGTTTATGCTCGCTCCCTTTCCAATCCGTGTCGTTCCGGATTTTTCACTTCTCTTTTTCCACCACATGTGCCGTCGCCCCCTGCACGGTGCAATCGAGCCTGCAGTGAGTGCTAGGGGCGACGCTGCTGTGCTGCAGCAGGCACTGGTAGGTAGGTGCAGGTGGTGTACTGGTGCATACCCCAGTGCCTGGAATATACAGGTATCCAGCAGGATGCTCCATCCTCGCTCCTTCCAGGTTGCTTCCAGGCCGGGCCTGAAGAGGAGCGGGCCACAGGGGTCCGGTCCCTGGTCTGCTGAGCCTGCTAGTGTAGGTACCTACAAACCTAGTCGTGGGCCTGAGAGTCCCCGCTCCCTTCTCCGCCTCCTGTTCTCTCCTTTCCTTCTGCTTGTGTGCCGAGCGGATTGGCGTGCAACAAGCGTGCCTGGGGCTTCCACAGCACTCAACGCTGCCGCTCTGTGCGAGTGCCGCAACCGTCCCGGATTCTCGTGGCCTTCACCTTCCCCTTCCGTTTCCCTTTTCTCTCCTATCCTCGGTCGCTCCTTTCTCCTCCTCCTCCTCCTCCTCTTCCTCCACCCACGCCACACCTTCTCTCCGCGGTGTAGACGTCTTCAGGTTTTCCAACTATTCACGGTCTTTCGACGCGTGGATATTACACTCTCTTTTTCCAAAAGTCGTCTTCGGGACTCTTCCCTGCCGCAGGGCGTGCCATTCTTTAACCACCACCACCACAATCAACACACAGCTCCAACCCGATCAGACGGACTACCTACCCAACGTCCCAAAATCAATTTCGACATTCTTTTTGCGACTCCCAGATTCTCGGCTTGACCCTGAACAGTCCACTCCTTTTTGCGAAGCCATCACCACCAACAAACACCACTAATCACCACATCGTATTGCCAACTACAGCCCGCCTCTTCGCTGTGACCTCGATCTTGATCCGTCGCCAATATACCCTCGTTCTTTTTGAACCCGTTCTTGGACACAGACGATCTCGACTTGCCATCTTCTGCCTCTGGAAAGACCGCCATCGCCAACCCGCAATCATTTACTGAGATTTGCATGTTGATTTCCGTGGTACATATAAATGTTATGACAACACCATCTTGTTTGCGTTAAACAGTCGACATTGCGAAACCTTTCGATTTGGCGCCAAAGATCACGACGGCATTATCAGTTCGGTTGTTTCAGCGTTGGATTACATTGAGGAAGGGTACCACGATTGGTGAAAATGGAGGGAGATGTTGGAAGGCTTCATTACGGCTTGGGACGCCGAATCCCAATCGTCAGACGTCATGGCAGCATGGGAATAGGTTCGGCAACGTTGGGCTCTCGAATCCCCACGCCCGTTCTTGTTGCCCGTGCTGTTGTTTCTTCCTCGGACGGCAAGGACTGCGTCGCCAATCCGAATCTTTGCGAAAAACCCGTGGGCGGTTCGCAGTTGACTGTGCCCATCGTGCTAGGTCTCTGGTGAGTCTACCGACACATGTTCAAGCTGATGCAAATCCACTCACAACATTTTAGTATCCCACTTGTAGCTGCTTTCAGTGTCTTCTTCTACCTCCATAGGAGAAACATGAAGAAGCTGGCGGCCGAGGAGGCCCATGACCCCCATAAATCCCTAGATTTCGGCTTGGATGAAAACATGGGCAAAGCCAAAGGGAGAAACATGGCGGGCGAAAAGGACGGCAACGGATCGCGATTCCACGCCCACCAAATGTCGATGGACATGAATCTTTCCAGCCCTTACCTTTTGCCGCCCGATGCTCATGGTTCTCAGTCATCACTCAACTCCTTGGCCCGCACGCTCAACCCGCAAGATGATCCTTTCCGCCCGGTAACTCAGTACACTGCCAGTGATGCCGCCTCGGTTAAATCCATGCCCAGGGGAACCGACAGGGGCCCTGCAGGTCCATTCCGCGGACCTCCTCCTCGTCAAGGTTCTATGCCCAGGTCTCCCGAGCCCACTCACGCCAGGCCTGGTAATGGACCCAGACCACCTAGAATCTCTGTTCAAGATCCCTCTTCAAATGCGACATCCGACAACGAAACAAGCGACTCGGAGAGGACTCTGACTGGCTCGCCAAGGGAGCTTCATGCTGCCACCCACAAGGACGGTGTCAAGCCTCTCGCTTCTCCTAGCCAGCCGATTAGCCCCGCGAATCCTGCTGTGGATGTCGGATCAAAGAAGGCTTCCACGGGCCTTGGTCTCACCAATATTCCCGAGCCTATGCAGGCTTCAATCCACGATGCTTCTTCGCCCTCTTCCACCCCTGCCAGCACTCCCCGCGAGCCTACTCACCCTTCATCGGCTGCCCCGACTATCCAACAGCCTCAAGAGTACTTTGATCTCCCCAAGATGCCCGAAGAGCCTGAGGATGATGACCGGAGAGGACGTAACATGCAGAGAAAGTCTCAGCTCTACGAACAGCAAGATGCTGCTAAGGATGGTCCCGGCCTAGGTGTACCTCAAAACGGTGTGAACCGCCGCTTGTCTGTTGGTTTCCGTCCTCTACCTCCTGATGATATCATGGAGTCCGAGGATCCCGAGTACCGCGCCAACCGTATCAGGTCTTTCTACAAGGAGTACTTCGAGGACAAGCCTGGTGACGCGCCTCCTGTACCGGCACTGCCCAAGAACATCGGTCAGATGCAAGGAAAGGGTCCTCAGCAACCACCGCAGAACCAGGACTACGACGATCTTGCCGCGCCCTACTTCGACCCCAAGGCGAATGCCTTCGTCATGCCTTACGCTCAACCCGTGGCTCGCCGTGCCATGACTCCTCCCCCATCAGGCCAGAGATTCCCCGGCCCTCGCGGACCTGGTGGTCCCCGTGGACCTGGCCATGCTCAAACAGGCAGCATGAGGGGTATGCCCCCAGGCATCGGTGGTCCTCCCCGCCCTGGCTCTTCTGTCTCCAACCAGATGGGCCCTCCCAGGAGGCCCGGATCTGCCGCTTCAGGCTATGGACGTCCTCGCGCCGGTTCAGCGTTCGCTGGTAGCAATGCCGGTAGCCGTGCGGGTAGCAGAGCTGGCGGACCCCGCAAGCCCATGCCTCCTCCTCCGGCAGACCTGCCTACCGTTCCCGCCCCATCCATGTTGAAGGATGAGTTCTCAATCTTCAACGCGGCGGACTTTGCTCCACCAGAGACTTTCAAGGATCGTGTTCGTGGCCGGTCTCAGAGTCCGGCTGGTGATCGCCGTCCGTTCCAGACGAAGGTCCCGGTGCACTCGCCATTGGCCAATGCCTTTGAAGAGCTCCCTGCTCTCCCCAGCCCGTAAGATAATCCTGAATATCTTGACCCTCACAATGACTAGCCGTTTACTAACCATCAAATAGTCACACTCTCCACAAGTCAAGCACATTCACCGGTCTTGACTTCGCTCCTCCACCCAAGATTGGCCACGCCCACAGCAACAGCGACGCCGGCTCGGTCCACAGCAACCGCAGTGGTCCCCTTTCGCCTGCAGCGCTCAATGCTATTCGCACCGGCGCTGGACGAGTAGACCATTTACCTGAGGACGCGCAGGTCTTTACGGCAAATGCTGTGGTCGACAAGCTAAAGCCGTCGTGGAATTTGCGTGATTAAGCAGCGGATGGGATGCATATTTTTAATTGATAATGACGAAAGCCTTTCTTCTTTATATATCCATATTGTTGGTTTCATCATCCCCAATTTTTCTATCTTAGACACGTCACGCTCTCGCGAACCATGCGTCAACGTTTGGTTAAGTGGTATTTAGTTGGGTATGAGGACAATACGACCAAGCGAAAGCATTTCAGCGTTTTATTGTTGTTTTGCTGTCTGACCTCTTACTTGAACTTACTAAAAAGATGACGACACAGAGGTAGGGAGAAATTTATGGACGTGTTACACCACCGCTCCTTGGCTGGTTACCGCGATCTAACTTACTCAACATATTCATCCACATGCGCATCCCTTCCCAAGTAGGAAGAGAAAAGCTGTGTATGAATATGAGAGGGGGGAGCTTCGATGTGACAACTGACGTTTGGTATTGTTGGGATCAATCAGTATACATACATTTCATGCGCATTTACAGAGAACGAGCGGAGGAGAGACGGAATGACGGATGTACAATCATCATCAACAACAACAACAACATCATCATCATCATCGGCACATGTGTAGATAAAGGGCGATGGCGCGTATGTGAACCACATGGCGGGAGCGTATGGAGATTGAACTGACGGTTAAACTTTGATGCTTTATACGGTCTTCTTTTTCTTTTTCTTTTTTTTCCTTTTTTTCGCAAAAGATCCCCCTTTTCGCTCTTACTATACCTTTGTGTCTTTTTTTTTTTCACGTCTTCGAATATCTCTAGATCAAGTTGTGGATGAACGGGGTGGATTGTTGTCGAAAAGCTGTTAGGTTTTTTTTTTTTTTTTTTTTTTTTTTTTTTTTTT
>NW_009799102.1:2145036-2159603 GCF_000213175.1 Neurospora tetrasperma FGSC 2508
TCCCCCTTTTCGCTTTTACTATACCTTTGTGTTTTTTTTTTTTTCACGTTTTTGAAAATTTTTAGATCAAATTGTGGATGAACGGGGGGGATTGTTGTTGAAAAACCGTTTAGGTTTTTTTTTTTTTTTTTTTTTTTTTTTTTTTTTTTTTTTTTTTTTTTTTTTTTTTTCAACCTTTGCATTTTTTTTTTATATTGTTTGTTAACTCGAGGAGGAGAGCAGTCATCAAGCATTAACGGAGGGCGACGACCCTCCATACTATCTCTAGCGTAGAAAGAGAAACGTAGAAGGTGAGGTTAAATCATGATCCCTAGGTGTAAGGCACTGACTGACTGGCATTGACTTATCTGACGTTGACTGTCTTCCTCGCTGTTTGTTGGACTGTGGATTCTCTCGCCAGCTCTATAGTAATCTGCTCTTATATTACCTCCAACAGACACCTCTATACTTTTGTCGTCTACTTTCACTCAAGTGCTTATGAAGCAATTCATAGCCTACAACGGTGTGCTAGGCCACGACCTCCACACAACGACAGCATCTTGATTTTGTCCTTTCTATAGTTGTCGATGCCACACTTGGGGCCTACAAACCCAGTGGTGTTACGAGTGTGCAGAGTGTACATACAGAGATATGCGACATTTGTCGTTTCGATCCCAATCGTTTGCGTCTATCGTAGAGACCACACTTAGATCGGAATTGGAAGTTATGGGATCAATGTCGAATAACCAGTATTAGCTCAAAGCTATGTATGATTCACTGATTATCGGATTATACGCAGAACTTACATTCCACCGACTCAACGCAAATGGAATCAATAAACCATCATCAAAGCAAGAAACAATCTAAGCCTTTTGTTTTTTTTTATCCACAACGCTAAATTCGGCTATTCCTCTCTCTCTCTCCTTCTCTTTCGCTTCCTCTTCCACTTTCGTTTCCACATATGGACAATGGTAACGACACGTGAAACCGCTTCAGCACCCCTCAGTGTTCTATTTACAACTTACTCGTTTTCTTCTTCCGCGGGGACCGTTCTGGAAAAATGAAATTATACTGATCAACTAAGTCTGTACAAGTAGAACTAGACGACGAGGACTTGACCCCATAATCCTTCTAAGGAGTGGCCTTGCTCATGCTAATCAGACGCTTGACGCCGACCTGAACAGAGAATAAATTAGCATATTGGTTATGAGTGAGGTTCATTAAGTAAGGCGACGAAAACTTACCATCCACTGACCACACTCCTCCGTCTTCTCTTTGGAAATCTCCACCTGGATCTTGGACGCAATATCGTAGTTCTTTCCAGCCAAAGCGCCGGCCAACTGAGCCAGCTGGTCAATGGTCTCGGTCTTGATCAGCTCCTCGTTGTTCAGGTGGTCGAAGAGGATGTTGAGACGCTTTTGGGTATCCTTGACCTGGGGAGCGAAGGAGGCAGGGGCCTTGGAGGCCACGCGTTGCATGTCCTTGCTCAAGATGTCGACGAGCTCCTTGGCGTGCTCAGGGATGTTGGAGCGGTCACCAGGAGGGTATCTGGGCTTGGGTGGGGCAGCGGGAGGAGGGGCCTGCTGCTGGGGAGGAGCACGAGCACCGGGAGGAGGGCCACCACCGGGAGGCCTAGACGCTGGGGGAGGTGCCGAGAAGCCCGCCCGAGGTGGTGGTGGGGCAGCAGCATATTGCTGAGAGGCTGCTGGAGGGGCAGGAGTGTAGGCTCCAGACGCCGGAGGAGGAGCTATTCCTGAACCGGATGGTGGTCCCTGAGTGTACTGCTGCGTGGCAGGAGCAGGGGCGTACCGGTTGGCTGGGGGCGCGGCGGCGGAGGGGGGAGGGTTGTATGGAGAAGCCGTCCGGGGAGCGGGCGGGACTCCATATGTTGGCTGCAGACCGGCGGCAGGCGGAGGGGGAGCATAGGGGTTGGTAGCGTTGCTCGAGACCGAAGAAGGTCTGGGAGGGCCGGTCGGTGGCGCGCCGACACTTCTCGGAGGCGCAGAACCCTTCGGGGGCGGCGGCGGCGTAGGCGCACCCTGCTGGAAGGGACCGGCTGGTGGCGGAGATGCAATGCCGGGTTGGCCAGGGAATGGAGAAGTGAGGGGGGCAACGCTCGGCGTGTTCCTACGAGGAGGAGCCTTTGTCACCATGGGCACATCATTCCAGACACCGTCTCTCTTGAGCTGCACTGGAGGCGCGGTGGCCTTGGGGGGACCACCAAGTGGGCTAGGCTGACCAAAGTTTTGAACGGGAACGCCATACCCAGTGACGGACGTAGGAGCATAGCTTTGAGTGGGTGGTGTGTATCCTGACGGGGCATATCCCTGGTTCTGGGGAGGCGCGTATGTAGACGACGAGGCTCCGTACTGGGAAGCGGCGGCAGAAACAGGGGCGAGAGGAGGAGCGTAAGGGTTGCTGGCCGCAGCGCTTACCGGTGCCGGCACTGGCGGGGCGTAAGGGTTTAGAGAGCTGGAGTTGGCCGGAGCCGGAACCAAGCTGGGCTGCTGATACCCGACTGGAGCAGCGGTACGGGAGGAGGTGGTGGTGGTGGTGCGACCAGCGGGGGTGGCTTGCCGAACGGCAGTCTGAGCACCCGCCTTCTGAGTGGCAAGCCTAACACGGTTGCGGGCTGTCTCCGCAGGAGGGTAGCTGGTAGGCAGAAGATCAAGATACTTCTGGGCAACCGACAACTGGCCATGAGCAGCCGCAATGTCAGCATACTCGAGGTATTTATCGTACAGAGCGGCCAGCTTCCAACCCTCAGTGAGGCTCGTCTCGCTGTCGTTGAACTTGGTCACATGGCGAAAGATGGTCACCTTCTCGATGAACTGCTGAAGGGACTTGGCATGGACCGAGAAGGTGGAATCACCGGCCTCCTCATTCAAGGCAGCTTGCTCAGTCTCCTGAAGCTCGTCCACCCAGAGACCGACAACCTTCTCCAGCTTCGAGCCGATCAGGTAGCAGAAAGAGGCATCCTTCCTGTTACCAGACTCCAAGATGCGGTCACCCAGGGCCTCGCAGAGGTCGGGGAATTCGGAAGGATCAGCATAGGTGCAAAGGGTAACCATGGTCTCCTTCCAGTCGGCAAGATCCGCGTTGTAGGCGATATCCCACAAGTTCTTGGCCACAACAGAGCTGATGAGCCGCAGATAGCTGGGGCTACCCCTCTTCTGTTGGAGATAAGCAGTCTGAACCTTTTCCACAAGCTCCTTGCTGCCGCAGTTGGCGATCAAGAAGGCATCCGACCATCGTTCCTCCTTCAAGCAGATCTCTACCGCCTTCTCAAACTTGCCCAGGATCAAGGCCCTGGTGATCTGATCCTCCAAGTGAGTGTTGCCCACGCTCAGAAGGTTGAAGGGGTTGTCGGTCTTGGCTCCCTTGGTAGCGGCGATTTCAGACAGGAAATCTTCGCCATCGTCGCCGTCTCCCCACATGCTTACAACACGCCTATGCTTCTTGGCCTCTCCGCCGTTAGGCTTAAGAGATGCAGAATCCTCCTGCTTCGGCTCAGGAGACATAGGTGACTCGGCCCCCTTAGCCTCCTCGACCGGCTCGTCCTTGATGAAACCAAGACGCTCAATGATCTTGGTCCGCCCATCAGACTCACTGAGGGTCTGCATCACCTGCCACTCAGCCTTCTCCTCGTCCGTCTTGGCGTTCTCGATATGCTCTTCGCAGATGCTCGCAATGTCGCCGCTTTGAATGGCTTGTTCGAACTTGTCGGTCGCGGAGCCAATGTCGGAGTCGATGGAGAAAGAGGAGATCTGCAACTTGGAAGACCTCTTCTGGCCAGCAGCTGTCTCCACCTTGTTGAAGAAGACAAGCTTGCCACCGAAGCCGAAGGAAACGCCAACGGGGCGTTCGATCCAGGCGGGTGCCCGGGGCAGAGAGAAGGAAGCCGCCTGCGGTTGGGACGCGGCCTTTGAGAAGAAATCATCATCAGAAAGGTTGTTCTGGGCCGCGGGAGCCGCCGAGGGGTTCGTGTTCTGGAGGGTCTGGATAGCGATCTTGCCGTCAAAGGATGCTGTGGCCGACAGATTCGGGTTGTGAGGGTTGAAACGGGTGTAGAAAGTCCAGTTGGTAGCCTCAGGAAACTCTCCATAACGCTCTCCAGTCTGAGGGTTCCAAATGAGGGTCCGGTTGTCCTTGCCGCAAGAAAGAAGCAACCCTGCATCCTGCTGGCACCACGAAAGCGACAAAACGCCCTGATCGTGGCCTTGGAGAGTCTTCTCTGGCGCTTGGGAGTTGCGAAGGTTCCAGAGCAGGATGACGGGAGCGGTATCATCGGATGAAGCCGTCAGGAGCTTGGTCGAGTTCTCTGGGTCCCAAGCAATGGCGCTGACAGCCTTGCGATGGTTGTTCAAGGTTAGAGATGCCTTCTTGGTCTTGAGATCCCATACGGTAACAAAGCCTCCTGCACCACCAGTGGCCAGAATGTTGGCGACCTTGGGATTCCAGGCCAAGCAATCGATATCGTGGGCGGCAGCGGTGCCGAGGCGGAAGGGAGCCGAGGTGTCGTTAACGTCCCAGACGAACAGCTCACCCTTGGCACCGGCAGTAGCGAGTACCTGGGGCCTCAGAGGGTTGAACTGTAGGGCCTTGATGGGACCAGTGTGCTTGGTGGTGCGCGAGATGAGGGCGTCCTCACCGGCGATCAGCTTCTCGGCGTCCCATAGATCCAACGAGCCGTTTTCCATGGCGCCGGCAATAACTCCCCGGGGATGTTCGTCATTGGGCTGGCCCCATGCGATGTCGTAGAACCTATATGCGTCTCTGTTAGTGCGCCCGAAGGGTAACTATGTGTTGAAGCTCTCACGCATACCTGGACTCTGCGGTAATGCTCGCTATAGGCTGGAGCTCCAGGCCCTGTTCCTGGCTGTCCAACTTGAGATCCCATAGCTCCAGCTTAGTCTCGTCTGAGAAGTCGGCATCGACGGCACCTGACCGGGTACCCGTTACGAGCAGGGGGTTTGCGCCGGGCGACCAAGCGAAGGCCGCAGTCCGGGGGATCTCTCTCAACCGGACCATGATGTTTGTGTGTTGTATGTGAATGTCGGCCGCGGGTGGTGATGCGGCTACGCGGGCGGTGTAAATCGGTGGGCGAAAGAGGGGAAGTCAGGGGAAGCTGAAGCTGGCCGCCTTGGGTCGAAGGGTGGGAGGAGAGTGCGGGTGGCGTGGATTAATTAAGGTTGGGGTGGGTGGATGGTATTAGAGCTCTAGATCGTCAGGTCGTGCAGTTGGACATGAAAAGAAGTAACAAGACAAAACGACCAAAGCCCCTCCGCGATTGAGGCTGTCTATGGTCGGTGTCGTGTCGGTCTGTTGGGAGGAGGTTGTGATATGGATGGGATCGAAGTCACAGTGAATAGCGTAGTGCTGCTGTGTTGTTAGAGGCATTCGGGGCAGTGAGCTGGAGCGGATTTGGTGCAGCGCATCCCGTCTGCCTGTCCATTGTTGCCAGATTGCGGATAACAGCTGCCCCCCCAGCCCCTGACGTTGGCACCACTGGACTTTTCCCTCTTGCTGGCTTCAAGGCTGATGCAACCCACACGGCACAGCTCAGGGGCAAGTTGGCAACAGCAAGATGAGAGCCCGGGCCCATCCATGTTAAACCCTAACCCTTACCCTTCATATTCTACACTGCCTACACTACATCCGTACTGACAACTGTTACTTCTTTCCATCCACATGATGTGGTGACCTATATATACACATATCCTTCAACAATATCCAAATAGCTATCGATACATCTTCGTGTGAAGTTTCAGAACCATCTCTACTTGTGCTTCCTATAAAGCCCTCAGACCGAACTGTGGGAGAAACCCTTATTTGATGACGTACAAAGCGCCTGGTGCATGAACTTCTAGGATGGCCCAAGCTTCCCCGCTGTCACGATGGTGGGGTCGCGACTTTTCGAACTTCAACGTTTCTCCATGTCTCACTCGCTACTTATCACTCGACGAACATCCAGCACATGAATGATCTTTATAAACTACACATCGACAGTGATTACTCCCAAGAGAAGTCACCGAGCCAAGAACCACGCTTAACTCACCAGAACAACGATATCCATTTCTTTGCGGCAGTCATTCAGCCTCGTCAGGACACAACACACGTTACACCTTCAACCTCGGCTGAAAGTACACAGAAGCTACAGTCACTTTCACCAAGAGGCGTCTCAAGTCTCACTTCAGTGACTGATCGTTTCCACACTTGCATCACAAACCCTTTGAAAACACCGATCATGACAGACACCACGCGTTGGAAAGCCACCGTTCACATTCGCGGTCTTGCACCCGCCGTGACGACAGCCACCATTCACGACGCCTTCATTCCCTTTGGCGAGATCGTCGATATCTCGCTGCCCAAGAATGAGAAGCCCGACTCAACGGATCCGCACAGGGGCTTCGCCTATGTCGAGTACGAGGATGAAGAAGACGCTAAAGAGGCCATCGACAACATGGACCAGTCCGAGCTGTTTGGCAGAGTAATCAGGGTCTCGGCGGCAAAGATCCCCAAGAGCGCGAAAGAAGGGTTGGGATCCAAGACTGCCGTTTGGGAGCAGGTGAGTTTCATCTATGGGGGATGCTCGGGAATCACAGTTTATACCTAGACTCATACTAATGCGCTGGCTCACAGGAAGGATGGCTGGCTGAGAATGCCGTCAGTGAGGAGGATCGTTTGGCTGCTACCGCGCCTGATGACCCTATGCAGGGCCTCGAGGGACTAGATGTTGCTGGACCGAAACCGCAATAGAGATCGGTCGTTGCTTGGTCCGTCTTCAGCAAATGGACTCTCCCCGGCGAGGGTCGGGGGGAGAGAAGCGAGTTTCTGTGTTGATACCCGGAAAGAAAAGCATTGCATGGCTACGGCGTTAAATGGCATCATTGGGACTTGGGTGTATTTTTTTTGGAAGTGTATCACATTCTGTTGCTTCTTTTTTACCATTTGACATCAAAATCGACAATGTCACTTGAACACCGGCACTCGGGAGCCCTCACTGAGCCAAAAATGACAGCCATCACCCGTCCGACCACATTCAACTCTTTTGTAGGATTAACCGTGTTGATTCCTGGTCATCATGTACAATGCTACGCCAAAAAAAAAATGGAGGCAACCTTTCTCGAGAACACTTTCCTCGTTCCCTTATCGATTATACGCCCCATGCACAAAAATCCCTGGTTGTTCGTTTAGTGCTTCTCTTCGTGAGCAGCGTGGAGGGCGTGCGAATCGGCAGCGCGGTTCTGGCGCTTGAGACGGATGGTCTTGTCAACGACAAGGTGGCGAGTGATGGAGTAGATGGCAGCGCTGACGGCGAAACCGACGACAACACCTACTCAGTCGAACAATTCCCCCCCTTATCAGCACTCGATCCAGGATGGCATCCATATGTATAATAGCTTGGTGCAAGCTTACCGAGAGGCCACAACTCAGCGGGAATGGTCTTGATGCGCATGCGGAGGCGCTGGGAGACGGTGTGGGCTGTACCGTAGATGACGTTGTCAGTCGCGGATATCCCCCCCTCGCGCAATTATTTTAAAACCCTCCATCTCCATTGCCAACTGGGGTAAATGCTCCTGAAGCTCCGGGAAATTGTGTAATAGCTTTTGTTGTCGTAGAATGCAACGGTTGGGTTGTTCGTTCACGTACCGGCCTGCTCCTCCTTCTATAGCAAGACAAAAAATCCCTTGGTTAGTAACTCTGACGCAATGGCACCTCCCAAAGCTTCGGAAAAGTCGCGGACTCGAGACCGGGTATAGCTCTTACGGGAATGGGGCGCATCATGCGGGGGGTCTGGCGGAAAGCCTGGCGGGCGACACGGGAGGCGAACATCTTGCCGGCGTGGAATTGAGTGGAGATTTGTCTTGAGGGATGGTGTTGCGCTACCGCGGTGGACGAAGAGCAGCTTTTGCGATCGAGGTTGGCAATTGAACTTTTGGCTTCTTTCTTTGCCTCAAATCAAGATGCGGGAGTTCGAGCGTTGAGCTTCGTTCGGCTGCACGGACACTAGCCGGGGGGGTTCCACCTGCTGTTAGGTGAGGTCAGCTCACCGCAGCTGGCGTCCAGCTGTCCTGGATTCGGTCGAGGAATCATCGCCCGTCGGAGTGCCGTCACCATTCGGGGTTGCCAAGACGCTGCATGAGTGCTGACGGGAGGTGCGAAAATTGGTGCCTCAGGCTTCCGAATCGAGGCAGTCTCTACAGCGGACGAAGTTCTGGCTTTCAGAAGGTGCATTGCCTGGCACTGCCTGGACGGGGAAGGAGGACAGCGCACTGACTGCAATTCGTCAGAGCTACCAAAAGCTAGCACCCGTGCTGTGGAATCGATCCACTCGGCTCACCTCGCCTCATCATCGACGCAAAGGTCAGAATCTCACAGCAGCTCTTCCACGTCCCCGTCAACACCCGCACCTGGTCCAATCCCACAAGCCATTGAGCTTCCGCCTCAACACCAACTCCCAGACACCACCCACCACCCCCGCGACCACCACCGCAAACCACCGCCAACATGTCCGACGACGAGCGCGTTACCAAGCCCTTCAAGTTCGTCACTGGTACGTACAGGTTTAGTCCCTGAGCATTGGACCTCTGCTCCCCCAAGCAAAGATCTAAATTCCCTCGGCAAAAAATCATGCCGTGACCTCATTGCGCCGGGCCGGAATTGATTGCTAACAAACGCACGTTGCAGCCGGTATGCAACAACCTTTACTTTTGCTTTTCAAACATATTTAGCTCCTCCGCCGAATTTGCCGAAGATCGGCAGCAAGCCTTTAAATGCTTCACTCGCGATCTCGCCGGAATCCCCGATATACCCCGGCTGAAGATAGAGCTCAAGCTCTTTTGGCACGGGGAAAGAAGAGGAGTGCATTGTGGAGACCCCCGAACATCGAACTTTGCGCGGCACGGGGCAAACACCCCTTCTCCATGCCCGCAGCTGCTAGCTTTGCGGATGCGGATCACGAGCGAGCGAGCAGAGCCATCAAAACCAGCGCCAAAGAGAAATCGCCGAAAAAAGAAAAACCTGTGTTCTGACGTATTGCGTGTTTTTTCAAAAACTATTAGGTGTCGACGCCCGTTTCCCCAACGTCAACCAGACCAAGCACTGCTGGCAAAACTACGTCGATTACCACAAGTGCATTCTCGCCAAGGGCGAGGACTTCGCTCCCTGCCGCCAGGTTAGCCGCACCACCACCACTAAATTCACCACTGCCCCCAGCTGTTGCTTTGCCGGATGAGAAAGAGAAAGGAGAAACGTGGGGGCCGGATGGGATGCAAAGCCAGACCGAGGACGACAAAGCTACGAAACGAAAAGGGACCCGAATGCTGACTGACACCTCGCCGTTTATTAGTTCTGGCTCGCCTACCGCTCTCTCTGCCCCAGCGGCTGGTACCAGAGATGGGACGAGCAGCGTGGTACGTAACGGGAAACGATCTTTTTTCCACTGCTAGAAAAGGGCCAACGGAGGGCATGTTCACTGACAACTTCTTACAGAGGCTGGCAACTTCCCCGTCAAGCTGGAGTAAATACCCCTGAAACGCTTGTATGACGCGACAGGAATAGGTGGGTGGATGATGACAAAGGTCAACCACCTATCAGGACTCACTTCACCCTACATCGAACCTAGTTGTATTAGAAAGCTCTTGGTAGTATGGGGGAATGCACATAGAGAGTATCTTGGGGTTGGCGAGACGAGGGTTTCCCGTTGAATCTTGCTGAAGTGATGTCATCAAAATAGAAAGTGAATCGAATCAGAGCTCCTTTAGTGAACTGAATTCGGTATTTCACTAGGCTTTGTATGATGTGGCCTAGACGTATAGTACGTGGTATCATGAAAACCCCCTTTATCCCTATTCGCTACCTCGTGATGAGACAATATAAACATACCAAACTCCCGATAACGCCAAATATGAGTTGTCTTCCCGAGGCAGTCAAGTAAGTCAGGTTCACCCGTTACATCCCAACTTACACCACCGAGATCTCCATGAGTCTATGACATCTTCCATCGAACTCTCACTCATCATCAGAGCTCATAAACTCATCATCGTCATCAAAGCCAGCGAAGGTCTTGATCTGCGCCTTCGGCTGCACCGTCTCCTTCTCTTTGCCTTTCAGCTTTTCCTTGTCCACCACCATCTTCGGTTCCGGCTCCGGTTCCGATGGTGGTGTAGCCGCACCATCCCGCTCACTCTCCTTCTCATCCTCACTCATCGCTTCACCCCCGGAAGACGACCCACTCCCACTCCCCGAACCGCCCTCCCCAGGATTCGCTGCATTCGCCGCAGCCGCCGTAGCCGCCAACATCGACAGATTATCCGTGTACGCGCCCTTCTTCAGAGCCGTCATCACCGCCTCCCTCGTCCTCTCATCCAGCTCCTCCTTATCCTCCACCCACTTACCATCCAACATGAATCCCCCACCTCCTGCCTTCCCATGCCTGATCTCCTCCTGCCGCTTTTCCGTCTGCTCTACAATTTGCTGCCACCGCTTCCTTCGCTTCTCTTTTTCTTTTTTCTCCATGTCGGGTTTGATGGCCAGGTAATCGGCCAACGCCTTGGCCTCTGTGATGGTCCGCAAACGTCGTCCATCTAGGTTACGCGAGGATCCGTTGTCTTCCCCTTGCAAGCCGTTCTTCTTGCGTTTTGAAGACATGCGCCCGCCTTGGGCGCGAAGCTGAGAACCGAAACCGCCTTTGCCGCCGCAGAGCGGGAGGGAGAGGCGGAGGGGGAGAAAGTCATTGTTTCCGAGACCTGGCAGGAGGGAGGAGAGGGGCTGAGTGGAGGAGGAAGGGAGTTGTTTGTTGGAATTGGTGGTAAGGAGAAAGCGGAAGGTGGCAGGTGATTCCAGGGAGCCAGGCAGCCGGGAGAGGAGCCGGTCGCGCAGCTCAGTGACGGTTGTTGAGGCGGGGAGGGCGAAGGTTAGAGTGGGTGGGAGGCCGGTGCCAGCTATACTGGTAATGAGGACGTTGATGGTGTTGGTAGGATCCATTTCGATGATAACGACAAAGGTGCCGGCAGACTTTTAGATCGTAGGCAATTGTGTTGGCGTTGATGCACTGGGGTGTAGATTTAATGCTTTGATCCACGGCGTGATGTCGATGATGGCAGATGAACGCAGCCTCCCTGCGCTGTGGAGCGACGATGTGCTTATCGAAGTCTTGATCGTCAATGACGCTGAACAACCGCTACCGGAGAAATATCAGAGTGCCACGCCGGAATTCGTCTGAGACGGTTCGTTGGAAACGTCGGGATTGATTTTGCTTTGTTGCACTCGGAAGGGAAGTCGTTTTGGAGATGAACTTCGCCTCTGCGACGCCAATTTGGAGAACCGTCATGGCCGCTGACAGATGGGGCAAGCCACACGGTCCAGCCTTATCTGCGGACTTGACCCAGGTCGGACAGGGCGGTGAGGCGCCAAGACTCCTGAAAGTGTGGCGGTGCCGCCCCGCTAGTTTCGCAACCCTACTATGGCATTGGAATTTCGGCACGCAGCCCACAAATCACTTAGATCTCGAATTTTGAGCTCTCGACTCCCGCAACGCCGACACTTTCCCCGGACCAACACCACCAATTGTGTCGACACCGGTCATCTCGTCAAAATGCTTATTCCCAAGGCTGACCGCAAGGCGATCCATGAGGTATGCGAAATCGATTTTTTATGACGGCCAGACATTGAAAATGGAAGGAGGGTGGACATTGTTGGATACGGAAACGAGGGCGTGCAAATGATTGCTGGGGGGCCGTCAAGTTGAAAGTGGAAGCCAGAACGTTATGCTGACCATTTTAATGTAGTACCTCTTCCGTGAGGGCGTCATGGTCGCTGAGAAGAAGTAGGTTTCCACCCGAAATTCCAGTCAAAGATACACACACATCCAGCCTTGAACCGTTCGATTCGCACGTATTTTGGATGGGAGGGGGTGGGGTTTCGTCGCCGTCCGCCATTTCTGCTGTCGACCGATCATGCCTTACGACGAACATATCAAACGAACTCCAGCCCGCTATCGCGACATCGACCCAAATCGGCGCAGACACAGAAACAGACGCCAGCACGAACTCGCCCTCCATCCGCCGTGGACACCCGCCAACGCGAAACGAATAACACATGCTAATTCGTGACACCCGTTTAGCTATGAGTCGACCCACGAGACCGGCATCCGCAACCTTTTTGTCATCAAGGCTTGCCAGTCTTTGACCTCGCGCGGCTACGTCAAGACCCAGTTCTCGTGGCAGTACTACTACTACACCCTCACCCCCGAGGGTCTCGACTACCTCCGCGAGTGGCTCCACCTCCCCGCTGAGATCGTCCCCGCTACCCACATCAAGTCCCAGCGGTCTCACGCTCCCCCCCGTGGCATGCTCGGTGGTGAGGAGCGCCGCGAGCGCCCCTTCGGTGGCCGTGGCCGTGGTGACCGCGAGGGCGGTTACCGCCGCCGTGAGGCTGGTGAGGGTAAGGAGGGTGGTGCCCCCGGCGAGTTCGCTCCCCAGTTGTAAGTTGCCCCCGCTGTTTGGGCCGTCAAGGTTTCTTTGTTTTTGCGAATGTTTTAGATAGGCTAACATTTGTCTCCCAACAGCCGTGGTGGTTTCGGTCGTGGCCGCGCCGGCCGTGGTGAGGCCCCTCCCTCGTAAATGTCGGAAGGCGGAATAATCTCTCTCAATCTTGGGTTGCCTGAACAACAGGCATAAAACAGCATGGGCACGACATGTACTCTTAAGTCTTCACGAGAAAGAGTGAAAGGGTCGACCAGCAATTGCACACCTACTCGCCGGGAACCGTGAGTGGTTTGTGAGGAGTTTGGTGGATAGAGATCATTCGGAAAACTTCTGCATTCAGGGTCATCATTTGCGGTCAATCGATTTCACTCGCGGCGTTCATTTTCGTGATTCTATACCTCCATCAAGAACAGCTTTCTGCACGTCTACTCTGGCCGAGTGCGTTTATGACGTGATGACTTCGGAAAGGTGGAAGCTGGACGTGCATAGACTGGAGGTTCGGGGAAAAACTACCAAGAGGCATAGAGTTTGGCTCTCTAGGACAGAAACAGCCTTCAGATAGCCAATCCCATGTTGTTTGTGTCGTAGGACAGACACTCGGGCATTCACCAAATGGTTTTCTTTCCCATGAACACGGAGTGTGGCAGAGTCGTTGATGAGTCCGCATCTCTCCAAAGCAGGTTAAAACCAGGGTCATCTTTTGGGAAAGAGACTCCAATATAGCCGTATTCACCAGCGTCACCAGTGTCATTGTTTACACCGGGCCGTTTACCCCTGAGTTCTTGGCCTGCAGTCGGGAGAGAGTTTCAGGAGATCGGACAGTTTTGAATGAGAATTGTTAATTACCACTCCGCTCATGGATGTAACTTACCGGTACGCAAATACACACACATAACCCTGAACGTAATTCCGTCATTACTTGCCTGGAGTTCTCATTCGTTCGATGCCGACATTCTCTTCTCCTCCAGTTCAACGGCAACTCGTTCGTTAATTGTTTGACTCGTTTCATAAAAGAGAGTATACCAGAGTCTGAATTAACTAACGCATTGTTTCACGACATAGGTAGGACGGATGGACAGCGGCTTTCGATCCCATCGCCGCGGCGCATCCGCGCGCCTTCGCAAGACGTTTCGGTACCCGAGTGAGGATGAGGCCGATGACGAAAATGCGCTCGAGGTTATGGACGAGCAAGGTATGTGCTTACCATGTTTCTGTCTTCTGCTCCTCTCTCCTGTCAAATCTTTTGTTGCATCTGAAAACCCACGTTCTTTTTTTTTTGTCAACCTACCTATACACTGAATCAACCCTCACTCATATGTATTCCCCTCCTACGTACCCACACATACTCAACCCATCCCGATCACCCTCTTCTCACATCCCAACCCTCGCCCTCGTCACAAGTCATCATGCCCAAGTACTAAACAAAAACTTTCAATGAACAGAACAAGAATCCCTCATCACAACCCTCACCATCCAAAACTCCCAACGCAACTCCCAATTCCGCTCTCTCCTCTTGCTCATTCCCGCCATCGCTTCAGTTCCTTACCTCCTCGTCCTTTTCTTGTCGCCTTCTTCCTCTTCTCCTTCCCATTTCCCTTCACATGGACAAACCAAAACATCAACAAAAACATCAACAATCTTCTCTCTCCTCGCTCTTACCTCCCTAGCCGCCACGACGTTCATCACGATCAAACTACCTCCTACCAAGACTGGACTATCCATTGTCGACTCTCTGGCTTCTTCTTCTTCTTCAGCCACTACGAAGAAGAAAAATAAGAGGCTTCCCAACCAGTACGGTGCTAGCGTTCTTACACCCTCGCCGTTGGAGACGTGGTTACCATATCTAAACGTGGGGTTGTGTGTATTGGTGCTGTTGACCGGTCTTGTCACTGGTGGGGCCCAGGGAGTAAATGCTGTGGGAAAGGTATATCTCGCGGCGTTGCCGGGGGTGATATATGCGGCGACAGTGGCGGCTAAGGTGGTTATGGCGGGGGTTGATCCGGAGGGGGAGTTGGGCGGGTTGAGGTATGGGTATAAGGGTGCTTAGGTGGTAGAATGAGGTCTGAGGGGGGGGGGGGGGGGGGGGGGGGGGGGGGG